>NW_024070207.1:126405882-126516024 GCF_014754425.2 Oryx dammah
ACTATCCCTTCCCCCATCCTTCCCCCTGGTGACCATAAGGTTATTACAGAGGATTGAGCAGAGTTCCCTGTGCTGTCCAGCAGGTCCTTGCTGGTTCTCCATGTTAAGTACAGCAGTGTGTCCATGTCCATCCCAGACTCCCTAACTATAGTATGGCAACCCTTATAAGCAGAATCTAAAAAGCAATGGTACAAATGAACTTATGTACAAACAAATTCAGAAACAGATTCACAAACTTAAGGGAAGAGACACACCCTTTTAATTTACAGGAGACTGAGCTTTGATTTGGCCAAGCCCCCGACTCTTAAGAGTTGAGCTTGTCCAACTTGACAGTGAGATAAAAGGGAGTGTACTGAACGTCATATATCACTGCCATCTTGTTTAAATATCACGCTTAAGGATTTTACTAGCTCATAACCAAATGTGCCCTCAGACGAGGTTAATGATGCTTCAAAAGCAGGGGGCAGGCGCGAGGGAGTGTTTATATTTTAATCTGAGGCAGGACACTGGCAAGAGAGGGTAAGGATGACGTAGCCAGATAAATCACCCCGCAGTGAGCCAGGACATATAAACATGTCATCCAAGGGGACAGCAACTAAGGCTGACTCGGTTGAAGTGGCAGCTTGGTGAACCTCTGTACATGCTCGTACGATGAGCTTCTAAATTAACTTTTGCTTGCTTCTCCTACACTTGAAACGTTTGTCATGGAGTATCATTTGCACAGATGAAGTAATTTACTCTTGTTTACCCAATACTTTCTCTTCCTTAGACAATTAAAAATGTTTCCCCTTAATGTTACGCTATTGTTTAGAACTTTTATTTGCAATTTTTTACGCTTATTCTTTCAATGCTACATTGTAAAAAGTTAACATATTTTGACTCCATATGTAACTATAAATTCATTATAGAAAACCAAAGATAGTTCAACAATCATGAAAAGCATAGGACAAACTGGCAGTCTCTTCTATTCCTTATGTGTGTATTGAGCTTCTGTCAAATAAATACATTTAAGAGATAATGTATAAGTGTCCAGCACTGTGACTGGCCAATGTACAATCAATAAAGAGTTCTATTCACCCCTGTTCAGGAGAGTGGAGATGCTGACTTGAAATTCAACATCGAAAAAACCAAGAGCGTGGCATCCGGTCCTGTAACTTCATGACAAAAGGGGGAAAGTGCAAATGGTTACAGACTTTAATTTTCTTGGGCTCCAAAATCAATGCAGAGGGTGACTTCAGCCATGAAATTAAGAGACGCTTGCTCCTTGGGAGGAAAGCTATGACAAACCTAGGCAGCATATTAAAAAGCAGAGACATCACTTTGCCAAAAAAGGTCTGTATAGTCAAAGCTATGGTTTTTCCAGGAGTCACGTACACATGTGAGAGTTGGATCACAAACAAGGTTAAGACAAAAAACTTAAAGTGTACAATTCAATGATGTCTCAAAAAATACACACATATATAAGGTTCAAATCCGTACCTCTCTTTCATACAAGCAAGGAGGTTACGGGTTTTGAGCCTTTCTGGGTAGCTTGACTTAGTTTATACCCGACATGAAACTGGTCCCTGGTGCTGAGAAGCTTGGGGACCGGTGACTTAAAGGGCCTAATGCTGAAATGAAAATAACTAGTATAGGTGTACAATAAGAGATTGCTGACTGATGAAACTCACTTCCAGACCTTATTTTCACCTGAACACGGGTGGGAATGAATGCTAGGAGCCAAAAACACTTTGAGAAAGTGCAACGAAGTCATGTCATGAAGCCCCAGAGTAGCCAGATCAGATGAATAAACTGTGTGGAATGAGAGGAAGAAAAACCTATGCATTTGGTAAAGCTTTTATTGCTTTAAACAATAATGTGAAGAGGGCAAGTGCCAAGCACAGGAGATCTAGGTTTTCAATGGATCCAAATTCATTACCCTGCAGAGCATGGCCAGGTGTTTAAAGGGGTCATTACATGACAGAGAACTGGGTGGGGCATACCAGTTGTCACGGCGACGTGCATGAGGAAGCCCACACTGAGTGGGTCTTTCCACGTATACTTTACATCTCCTTGAATGTTGAAAATCAATGGGGAAAACTAAACAAACACTAGATGGCTATTCCTTTGGTTGCTTTAAACTTTAGCCGTTGGTGTCAGTCGCTCGGTCGTGTCCGATTCTTGGCCACCCCACGGACTGCAGCACGCCAGGCCTCCCTGTCCATCACCATCTCCCGGAGTTTGCTCAGACTCATGTCCATTGAGTCGGTGATGCCATCCAACCATCTCATCCTCTGTCGTCCCCTTCTCCTCCCGCCTTCAATCTTTTCCAGCATCAGGGTCTTTTCCAATGAGTTGGCTCTTTGCATCAAGTGGCCAAAGTACTGGAGCTTCAGCTTCAGCATCCGTCCTTCCAGTGAATATTCAGGACTGATTTCCTTTAGGAGGGACTGGCTGGATCTCCTTGCACTCCAAGGGACTCTCAAGCACCATAATGTGAAAACATCAATTCTTTGGTACTCAGCCTTCTTTATAGTCCAGCTCTCACATGTGTACATGACTACTGGCAAAACCCTAGCTTTGACTAGATGGACCTCTGTCAGCAAAGGGATGTCTCTGCTTTTTAATATGCTGTCTAGGCTTGTCACCCCACTCCAGTACTCTTGCCTGGAAAATCCTAAGAACAGAGGAGCCGGGAAGGCTGCAGTCCATGGGGTCGCTAAGAGTCGGACACCACTGAGCGACTTCACTTTCACTTTTCACTTTCATGCACTGGAGAAGGAGACAGCAACCGCCTCCAGTGTTCTTGCCTGGAGAATCCCAGGGACGCCGGAGCCTGGTGGGCTGCCGTCTATGGGGTCGCACAGAGTCGGACACGACTGAAGCGACTTAGCAGCAGCAGCAGGGTTGTCACAGCTTTCTTTAACAATTATTCAATGATTTTTAAAAAGAAAAACAGGAGGTAATGTGGTATATAGAATATTCACCGGAATCTGGGGAGAAAACAAGTATCTCTCGTCCTTGTTTTTCCATGAACTGTCAGCGTGACCTTGGTCATGCATTATACTCTCCCTAGAGCATTAGTTCCTGTACTTAAAACAACAAATGTATCTTCTCAACATCTTAGATCACTTTCACCTTAGAGCGTGTATCATAATGAAATACTGCAAACACATTCTGTGGTTTTCACTATGGATTTATTTTTTTTTTGGTATCACCCAGCCTCACTTGATGGATGTCAACAATCTGCCTGATCCCATCACCCCCTGGCTTCACAGACTCACACTCCTGGTTGACGAAGATTTACTGCTCCTGTCTGACCACAATCAGTCCCTCAGCCTTTCACCCGAATGGCCCCACACTGACAGCCAGCTGAACTATTCTATGGCCCTGATTTCTGCTGTTTTATATGGCCACAGTTTAAGTGATAGGGCAACTTAGCATGATCCCAGACTGTTTTCTTATCTTAAATCTTTACACACCCCATCTACCCTGCTCTATCACTGCAGCCAAAGTTAGGAGGAAGAAGATTCCAATTGCATGACTTTCTGATCCAGGGGTGAATACTAACAGTTTTCCAGATCTCATTGATTCCTTCTGGTGAATTCAAATATATTTCAATCACCTGTTGTTTTATTAAGTAGAAAATTCATCACCACCATCACCCCCGACCACCCATTCTACCAGCCATTGTCTTCCTAGACCTAACTCAACAAGAAAAAAACATCTAGGCAAAGGATCTACAACTAACTGATAGCTTACAATAATAAACAATGTCAGATTTGTGATCTCCAAAGAAGGTTTAGCTTTGGGACCAGGGACCAGGCTTGATCACTCAAGGGCTTTTGCATAGCAGGGTTTTACTAAAGTAAGAAAAGGGACAGAGAAATGTTCTGACACAGACTTCGGAAGGGGGACAGAGAGTGCCCCCTCACTAGTGTTAGCAAGGGAGTTACATACTTTATTAATTAGTTATTACAATAGTTATTACCATGAATCTAAACAACGTCTCACTTTGGGAAAATTTTACCAGACCCACGCCCACAATTTACATTTTAGGATAACAGGATTAGACTTATCAATAGAAAGATCCTGCCAGACCCTCTCCCATGATATACATTTTAAGATATCAGGATTAGTCAGAAGGTTTTCAGGAAGGAGAAACTGTCCTCAAGCAGGATACACTGTTGTTCTATAATCCTTAGGACAGAGTTTATCCTTTCCTCCTTGAGAATCCCAGACCCCTATCTCCTCCTCTGGGATCCTGGACTTCTTTTATCAATCTGCCTAGGAATTGACTCTCTCACAACTCCACATGCACATTCAGTTCACTTCAGTTCAGTCGCTCAGTCGTGTCCCACTCTTTGCAACCCATTGAATCCCAGCATGCCACGCCTCCCTGTCCATCACCAACTCCCGGAGTTCACTCAAACTCACGTCCATCGAGTCCGTGATGCCATCCAGCCATCTCATCCTCTGTCGTCCCCTTCTCCTCCTGCCCCCAATGCCTCCCAGCATCAGGGTCTTTTCCAATGAGTCAACTCTTTGCATGAGGTGGCCAAAGTACTGGAGTTTCAGCTTCAGCATCAGTTCTTCCAATGAACACCCAGGACTGATGTCCTTTAAAATGGACTGGTTGGATCTCCTTGCAGTCCAAGGGACTCTCAAGAGTTTTCTCCAACACCACAGTTCAAAAGCATAAATTCTTTGGCACTCAGCCTTCTTCACAGTCCAACTCTCACATCAATACATGACCACTAGAAAAACCATAGCCTTGACTAGACAGACCTTTGTTGGCAAGGTAATATCTCTGCTTTTCAATATACTATCTAGGTTGGTCATAGCTTTTCTTCCAAGGAGTAAGCGTCTTTTAATTTCATGGCTGCAATCACCATCTGCAGTGATTTTGGAGCCCCCCAAAATAAACTCTGACACTGTTTCCACTGTTTCCCCATCTATTTGCCATGAAGTGATGGGACCAGATGCCATGATCTTCGTTTTCTAAATGTTGAGCTTTAAGCCAACATTTTCACTCTCCTCTTTCACTGTCATCAAGAGGCTTTTGAGTTCCTCTTCACTTTCTGCCATAAGGGTGGGGTCATCTGCATATCTGAGGCTATTGATATTTCTCCCAGCAATCTTGATTCCAGCTTGTGTTTCTTCCAGCCCAGCACTTCTCATGATGTACTCTGCATATAAGTTAAATAAGCAGGGTGACAATATACAGCCTTGACGTACTCCTTTTCCTATTTGGAACCAGTCTGTTGTTCCATGTTCAGTTCTAACTGTTGCTTCCTGACCTGCATACAGGTTTCTCAAGAAGCAGGTTAGGTGGTCTGGTATTCCCATCTCTTTCAGAATTTTCCACAGTTTATTGTGATCCACATAGTCAAAGGCTTTGGCATAGTCAATAGAGCAGAAATAGATGTTTTTCTGGAACTGTCTTGCTTTTTTGATGATCCAGTGGATGTTGGCAATTCGATCTCTGGTTCCCCTGCCTTTTCTAAAACCAGCTTGAACATCTGGAAGTTCATGGTTCATGTACTGCTGAAGCCTGGCTTGGAGAATTTTGAGCATTACTTTACTAGCATGTGAGATGAGTTCAATTATGTGGTAGTTTGAGCATTCTTTGGTATTGCCTTTCTTTGGGATTTGAATGAAAACTGACCTTTTCCAGTCCTGTGGCCACTGATGAGTTTTCCAAATTTGTTGGCATATTGGGTGCAGAACTTTCACAGCATCATCTTTCAGGATTTGAAACAGCTCAACTGGAATTCCATCATCTCCACCAGCTTTGTTCGTAGTGATGCTTTCTAAGGCCCACTTGACTTCACATTCCAGGATGTCTGGCTCTAGGTGAGTGATCACAGCATCGTGATTATCTTGGTATAAAGCTCTTTTTGTACACAAAACAGGCTCCACGGTTCACGTGTGTGCTCCAAATTCACACACTCACCTCACTTGTAACAAAGGAGTCCCACGTGCTGGAGGCGAACAGATGAAATGTTTACTGAAGAGATGACCTGAGTCTAGGCTTGGCTTCAAGATCATCCAAACTGGAGGGGAGGGTATAGTGAAACGAGAGGGGGCTGGGAGTACACGTGTTGTAGCTGAGGGATGGGAAGTTTGTTATACTCTTTGATTTAAATATTTATTTATCTGGCCGAGTCTGGTCTTAGTGGCGTCATGTGGGATCTTTCGTTGCAGCACACCAACTCTCTACTGTGTGCAGGCTTAGCAGCTGTGGCACATGGGCTTAGCTGCTCCGTGGCATGTGCCGTCTCAGTTCCCCTGCCGGGAATCGAGCCCACAGCGCCCGCATTGGGAGGTGGATTATGAACCACTGGGCCACCAGGGGTGTCCCCACAAATGGCTATTTCTGTGTGTGTGTAGCTTGAAGCTGTGTGCTGGCCTGGATGTGTAAGGCCAGCTGGACAACAACGTTATGACACTATTTTCTTAACTTCTGTATTTATCTAAAATGTTTCATGATAAAAAAAAAAGTTAAACATGCTTTGCACTACACCTTTATTGCTCTTATACCCAAATTCAATCACGTCTTCCTGACTTGAGTCAGCCTTGTGTTAGTTACACAGTCATGCCCGACTCTTCATGACCCTGTGGACTGTACTTCAGCAGGCTCCTCTCTCCATGGGATGCTCCAGGCAAGAATACTGGAGTGGGTTGCCATTCCCTTCTCCAAGGGATCTTCCTGACCCAGGGATGGAACCTGGGTCACCTGCATTACAGGTAGATGCTTCATGGTCTGAGCCACCAGGGAAGCCCTTTACGGCTCTTGTACCTAAATTCAATCATGTGTTCCTGTCTTGAGTCAGCTGACTTGAGCCTGGCTTATTGGTGATTTCCATTTCTGCTTTCCGGCTCTTTCTGAAACACTGATGTGTTGTTTAATCGTTTCACATTTGCACAATGATTACCTGTCATGGGTTAGTTACTGTCATAAGCACTGTGTCTAGAATAACCAATAGGACACAACTTGAGGCCACAAACAGCTCACAGCTGTGCAAGTTCTCACAGGTAGGCAGGTGTGCAAACAAGTGGGCAGGTGTGACCGGGTGTCAAGTGTGCTTGGCTTGCAGTCCATGACAGGGTCATGGTGCTTTGAGGGGTATGAGAACTCAGTAGAGGGGACGTGACATCTGAGTAAGTAGATATCTAGTGACATCATTCTAGGCAGGTGGAGATTCAAGACCAAGGGTCAAGAGATGTCACCTACGTCTATAAGCAGATGTAGACTATAAATCTATGAAAGTGAAAAGTGAAAGTGAAGTCGCTCAGCTGTGTCCGACTCTTTGCAACCCCACAGACTGTAGCCTACCAGGCTCTTCCGTCCATGGGATTTTGCAGGCAAGAATACTGGAGTGGGTTGCCATTTCCTTCTCCAGGGGATCTTCCCGATCCAGGGATAGAACCTGGGTCTCCTGCACTGCAGACAGACGCTTTACCGTCTGAACCACCAGGGAAGCCTATAAGTGTATAGGGAACAACTATCAGCAACCAAGGCAATGTTGTTTATTTTGGACGCTATCAACTGGCATTCATCATTCTATCTATAAAAAAAAAAGATCAAGAAAACTGAAGAATTATCGTAGGCACAAGGCCATCATCACATTGATAATCTGCAGGATCTCAAAACAGAGTTAATTGTAAACATTTATTGTTCTCCTTAAATTCTTCAGTTTCCTAATTTTGTTAAAAGTCTTGCCCTTCCTTTCTTGATAGTCAACGCTTACTGCTCTGAATAACTTGGAACTTTTGATACAAGATTTTTTTATAAATTGTTTATTTTAATTGGAGGCTAATTACTTTACAATGCTGTAGTGGTTCTTGCCATACTTGACAGGAATCCGCCACGGGTGTACATGTGTTCCCCACCCTGAACCCCCCTCCCACCTCCCTCCCCATCCCATCCCTCAGGGTCATCCCAGGGCACCAGCCCTGAGCACCCTCTCATGCATGGAACCTGGACTGGCGATCTGTTTCACATGTGATAATATTCATGTTTCAATGCTATTCTCTCAGATCATCCCACCCTCACCTTCTCCAAGAGAGTCCAAAAATCTATTCTGTACATCTGTGTCTCTTTTGCTGTCTCACATACAGGGTTATCACTACCATCTTTCTAAATTCCATATATATGTGTTAGTATACTGTATTGGTGTTTTTCTTTCTGGCTTACTTCACTCTGTATAATAGGCTCCAGTTTCATCCACCTCATTAGAACTAATTCAAGTATATTCTTTTTAATGGCTGAGTAATATTCCATTGTGTATATGTACCACTGCTTTCTCATCCATTCATCTGCTGATGGACATCTGGGTTGCTTCCATGTCCTGGCTATTGTAAACAGTGCTGTGATGAACACTGGGGTACACGTGTCTCTTTCACTTCTGGTTTCTGGCTATTAATACAAGATATTTTGTATCGAAAGAACACTGCAGACTTCTCCTTGAAAGTCCCAAGTAGAGGTTAATTATGAACAGTGATGGCAAGTTGTATTCCCAGACGCTCCATTATCTTCTGACTGCACTCGAACTGTGGTGCATCGCCAGGCATAAAGTACAGTAAACAGACGTGGACGCCCTGCTGCACAGTCTGGTATTGGCATTCTGTCCTCCTCACAGGCAATTGCCACGACGCCTAATAATAACATAAGAATTCTGCACTTCCCTGGCGGCTCAGCAGTAAAGAATCCACCGGCTGATGCAGGAGGCATGGGTTCCATCCCTGATCCAGGAGGACCCCACAGGCCGCCCAGCAGCGAAGCCTGGAGCCACCACTACGGAAGCCCGCACACCCTAGAGCTTGTGCTCTGCAACAAGAGAAGCCCCCGCAACGAGAAGCCTGGAGCACGGCAACTACAGAGCAGCCTCTCACTCCCTGCGACTAGACACGAGCCCAGGCAGCAAGGAAGACGAAGCACAGACAAAAAATAAAGAAGTACAATTATTAACCAAAAATTGCCACTACTCACAATAACACTAGGAGATAGTCTCGTTTCTTGAATACTTAACCCTCTGAAAGCAATTTACATAAATTATCTGACTTTAGGATCCACCCATTACGATCAGAGGAATTATTTTGCCTATTTCACGGTAAAGGAAAATGAGACTCCCAGAGTTTATACAGGTTGCCCCAAGGTACCCGTCCAGACGGAGTATTAAAAAGGAGAGACATCTCTTTGCCAACCAAGGTCTGTATAGTCACAGCTATGGTTTTTCAAGTAGTCATGTAAGGATGTGACAGTTGGACCATAAAGAAGCCTGAGCACCAGAGAACTGATGTTTTCAGATTGTGGTGCTGGAGGAGACTCTGGAGAGCCCCTTGAACAACAAGGAGATAAAGCAGTCAATCCAAAAGGAAATCAACTCTGAACATTCACTGGAAGCACTGAGAGTGAAGCTGAAGCTCCATTACCTCTGGTCACCTGATGCAAACAGCCAGCTCACTGGAAAAGACCCTGATGCTGGGAGAGACTGAGAGCAGGAGGAGAAAGTGGCAACAGAGGATGAGATGGTTGGATGGCATCAGCCACTTGACAGACGTGAGCTTGAGCAAGCTCCTCGAGATAGTGGAGGAGAGAGGAGCCTGGTGTGCCACAGTCCCTGGGGTCACAGAGAGTCAAACATGACCTTTAGGGACTGAACAACTACCAACAACCCATCCAGCAGTGGCCACGGGTGACGAGAAGCTGACGAACCTACAGCTCGAGAGCGGGGCTATCATACCCTTCCCATCGTGTGCCCACTATGTCTATGTCGGGAACACAAGAGGTCCACAACCATCTTTAAGCCAGCAGGTGACAGGCACACCAAGATAATAACGTTTCATGATAACAAAATTCTAATTGGTAAGGTGCTTTCCTGCTCCCATAGGCCTGAGAGCTTAAGAACAGGGATTGAAGGCTTCGCTTGTGGTCCAGTGGTTAAGACTCTACCGTGCAGGGTAACCGGACACTTATACGTGGTGTTCTCTACCTGGTCCAGGAAGATCCTACATGCCGTGGAAGAGTTGAGCCCACATGCCAGAAGTACTGAGCCCAGAGGCTGCGAGTGCTGAAGTGCGTGCACCCTAGGGCCTGTGCTCCCCAACAAGAGAGAGGCCCCCACAATGAGAAGCCCACACAAGGTAAGCAGAGAGTAGGCCCTTTTGTCGTAACTAGAGAAAGCCCGCACACAGCAGTGAAGACCCACCACAAGCCAAAACAATAAAAAAGAGTGATTGAGAATCAGTGGAAGACAAAAGGTTCGACATGATATGCACAAATGAGGGTATTCATGAATTCATAGTCTATGAGAATTTTGCAAATTTCTGATGGTGAAATGTATTTATCTGACAGAGTCAATTCCTAGGCAGGTTGATAAGAAGTGCGGAGGTCCCCAAGGAGAGAGGGGTCTGGGGATCTCGAGGAGGGGATAGTAAAGTAAAGTAGTCGCTCAGGCGTGTCTGATTCTTTGCAACCCCATGGACCGTAGCCTACCAGGCTCCTCTGTCCATGGCATTTCCCAGGCAAGAGTACTGGAGTGGGTTGCCATTTCCTTCTCCAGGGGCTCTTCCTGACCCAGAGATCGAACCTGGGTCTCCAGCATTGCAGGCAGACACTTTACCATCTGAGTCACCAGGGAAGCGCAGAGGGGCTAGGGGTCTGGAATTCTCAAAGAGAAGGAAAGAAGAAACTTTTTTTTTTCCCCTCTACATTCCTTAGTCTTAATCACATAAAACCATTTTTGTTTTTTTTTTTTTCTTTAAGCTGGGAACTGATGATTACACAACAAACAACTCAGTTTAAACTCTGTACTAGGGCTTATATGGAGAAGGAAATGGCAACCCACTCCAGTGTTCTTGCCTGGAGAATCCCAGGGACGGTGGAGCCTTGTAGGCTGCCGTCTGTGGGGTCGCACAGAGTCGGACACGACTGATGCGACTTAGCAGCAGTAGCAGGGATTATATAACAACAATGTTTCCTGCTTGAAGACAGTTTCTCCTTCCTGAGAACCTTCTGACTAATCCTGATATCTTAGAATGTGTATTATGGGAGTGGGTTTGGTAAAATTTTTACAACCTTGAGACATTCTTTTGACTTGTAATAGCTAATTAAAAAGTATATAATTCCCTTGCCAAAGACTAGGAAGTGGGGCACTTTCCACCTCCTTCTGATGTCTATGTCAGAAGCTTTCTCTGACCCTTTTCACTGTAGTAAAAACTTCTGCCACACAAGAGCCCTGAGTGGTCAAGGCTGGTCTCTGGTCCTGAAGCTAAATCTTCTTCTGAGGTCAAGAATCCGACACCGTTCATCCTAAGCTATCATATCTTGTATCTTGACATTGGTGCTTAACAGGAAAAAAAAGTCATTTCACAAGCATTTGGGTCATTTTGTAAATCGAGTATGTGGTTAATGGAGAGTGAAGTCCCTAAATTAGTGCTTCCCTGACTTGTCTGATGATAAGAAGCACTTTGGGGCACTTGTAAAAAGTACTGATCCTTGGATATCAAGCCTGGGAACGTTAAGAATCACTTTCCCGCTTTGCTTAGTCTATCAGTTGACTAATCCCTGTTGATTCAGGACAAGCAGAGAAAGGCACACACAAAAACAAAGACAAACAACAACAACAAAAAAAAACCACTGTCATATTAGTCTATGGTTCCTCAGTTGCTTTCACCAAAAATATTAAAAAACAGAGAGAGAGAGAGAGAAACAGACATCTGTCCATCGATATATTGCATCTGAAATTTAGCAAATTTCCAAAGACCAAATATATTATTTGTCAACTTGACTGCTTAATAGGAGGGGAAAAAATCCCCCAGGCATATAGATGGTTTTGTAAAAATTTCCATCCAGATCTTGATATCAACTATGTAAGTGAAAAGATTACTCTGTGAAACCTTCCTAAGTTTGAAGATGATAAGAAGTTTCCATTGGAGGGAGGGGATATATTTATACTTATGGCTGATTCACCTTGCTGTCCAGCAGAAACCAACACAACATTGTAAAGCAATTATCCTTCAATTAAAAATTTAAAAAAATTTCTTTTCACTGCCCAAGAATTACCTTTAAGAAAATTTGCTTTTGTCAGAAAAGCAAAATCACCTTCTTCATTCTATGAAGACAATGCCATTCAATTAGAGAAAAACTGTCAGGGTAGAAGATGCTGAATGTGTTTCAGAGTAACATTATCAACATTTAAACTATTCTGGATACTAGGCTACACTCAAAAGCGGTCAAGAGCACAAGTTTTTCTTCTAGTCTCCACCTCTGACTCCTTGCACCAACCACGTATATAGTTTATAGATTTCACAGTGTGAAGGTTCAGAGACACCTTCATAAAGTGTCTCTACCTCACAGAGATAGATCCAAAATATTACAATAAAAAAATCACAAAATATATGATGTCTCCCCTCTACCAAGAGTGATAGTCATTAGCATAAAACACTAAGCTATCACCCCCCAAAGACATCAGGCATTACAACTGTCAATGCAGGATGTAAAATAAATATGCATGAAATATCTTTAAAAAATAGAATTAACAACATAAGAAACAAAATATCATAAGGATGGCAGGAAGATTTTTGAGAGATTAGCAAGCATAATTTTTAAGTGAAAAAAGAGATAGTTCAAACTTTAAAAAAAACAACTAAAACTAAATGGAAAAATTACAGACTAAGATAGCTGAAGAGAATGCTAATAGATTATAATATGCTGCTGCTGCTGCTGCTAAGTCGCTTCAGTCGTGTCCAACTCTGTGCGACCCTATAGACGGCAGCCCACCAGGCTTCCCCATCCCTGGGATTCTCCAGGGAAGAACATTGGAGTGGGTTAGATTATAATATAGATGTATACAAACAATGCAGAGTGAACTACAGAAAAATGAAGTCAAAAAATTAAGTGAAAGTTTTAGATTCAACTGACTAAATATATAAAATGATCCAAAATATATTTAAATGGATTTTTTTTTAATGCAAAAGAGATAATATTAAAAGAAAATAGTGGAGAACTCTGCAGCTTTGGTGAAAGACAAAGATATTTAGAATCAAAGACCAATCAGTTTCAAGCTGCAAGATTAAAAAGAAAGTCAAATCATGTTCTAGCCAAATTGGTAATATCAAACACAAGGAGACAGAAATTTTGATGGTAAAATGCATGTAATAGAAAAAAATATATATAGATCATGATCCCTGTGCTAGGAACTCAAAGCAGTTGAAGACATAAAATCAACTCAAGAAAATTATTCAAAGAAAGCGAAAAGATGGTGATAATAAAGATAGCACCAACTGACAGAGGAAAAGATGTGAAACAGAGTTAGAACAGAGCTGAGCGTTCAGTTTTTTAACAGAAGGGTAAAATTAAAAATCAACTGGAAAACTGTCCAAGAAAAAAAAATGAAGCACACATAATTGATGATGGAAATGAACTGGGAAGATAACTACATTATAGACAATATTTCAAAATCTCAATCATACACATTCCCTTAAAAGCATTCAGTTCAGTTCAGTCACTCAGTCGTGTCCGACTCTTTGCGACCCCATGAATCGCAGCACGCCAGGCCTCCCTGTCCATCACCAACTCCTGGAGTTCACCCAGACTCACATCCATTGAGTCAGTGATGCCATCCAGCCATCTCATCCTCTGCTGACCCCATCTCCTCCTACCCCCAATCCCTCCCAGCATCAGAGTCTTTTCCTATGAGTCAGCTCTTCGCATGAGGTGGCCAAAGTACTGGAGCTTTGCCTTCAGCATCATTCCTTCCAAAGAAATCCCAGGGTTGATCTCCTTCAGAATGGACTGGTTGGATCTCCTTGCAATCCAAGGGAATCTCCAGAGTCTTCTCCAACACCACAGTTCAAAAGCATCAATTCTTTGGCGCTCAGCTTTCTTCACAGTCCAACTCTCACATCCATACATGACCACTGGAAAAACCTTAGCCTTGACTAGATGGACCTTTGTTGGCAAAGTAATGTCTCTGTTTTTCAACATGCTATCTAGGTTGGTCTAGTTAAATAAAATTTAAAGCTCACTTCTTGAGTCATGGCAGGCACAGTTCAAATACTCTCCTTTCCACATGCAGCTGGTAAAAGGTATTTTGGGAAAGAGATGCTGGACTAGAATCCATCACGGAGAAATTCACAGGTGAGACAGTCAAACGGAGACCCTGAGTACCATAAGGGTCTTTTAGGAGGTCAGCAAACTTTTCTGTAAAGAGTTAGAGTCAATATTGTAGGCTCTGTAGGCCAAAGAATCTTTTCTTCACAGCTCAACAGTGCTGTCTAGCAAACATCTTTCTTTAAGTCTTTTGTCTTACAAAAGTTGCCATAGACCGCTCACCCAGGAGTGTCCAAGACTGTCTTCCAATAAAACTTTATTGACAGTACAGGCAGGGGGCCAGACTCGTACCAGAGGCTGTAGTGTGCTAATGCCCACAATAGCGGGATGGCCATTCAATGACCACAGTGCTTTCTCATTTCCTTGGACTGATCTGCTAACAGGAGACAATGACTGCATGACAATAAATTAATATTTTATCCCCATCCCTCATAGTACTTCCCTGGTGGCTCAGATGGTAAAGTGTCTGCCTACAATATGGGAGAAACCTGGGTTCAATCCCTGGGTCGGGAACATTCCCTGGAGAAGGAGATGGCATCCCACTCCAGTACGCTTGCCTGGAAAAATCCCATCGATGGAAGATCCTGGTAGGCTACAGTCCATGGGGTCACAAAGTGGAAAATGTCCAGTGTGATAATTTGATACGTTATATACTATAGACTTCCCTGGTGGCTCAGAAAGTGTCTACCTACAATGCGGGAGACCCAGGTTCGATACCTGGGTCGGGAAGATTCCCTGGAGAAGGAGAGAGCAACCCACTCCAGTATTCTTGCCTGGAAAATCCCATGGACGGAGGAGCCTGGTAGGCTACAGTCCATGGAGTCGCAAAGAGTCAGACATGACTGAGCAACTTCATTTTCACTTTCCCCATAGTATTTGCCCAAAACACAACATATTCAACAAAAAAGAAAAAAAAAAATCAGACCACGACATTTTTTTTTTTCCTCTCTCTCTCCCACAAAAGCTGTCCTGCCCTCTAAATGTGAGTAAAGCCAGCTCTGATGTTTATCATCTCCTTGCCCAGTGCCACACTTCACAGACTCCACTAAAGAATGTACCAGGCTGGCTTGAAATCGAAGCTACCTGGGGAAGGTCGCATCCCTTAAACACACAAACGCTTTTCAGACGGCAGGGGGGCTCCCAAGAGGCGAGCAGCGGTGATGCGAGGCTGCCACTGGGGAGTCCTGTTGGAAATGCGTCAGCAACTTGTTAGGCAGAAACCCTGGACGTCTGCCTCTCCCATCTTGACGTCTGCCTTCCTCACCTCATCACGAGCCTCCTGCGGTCACTGATCCTGTGTTCTCCACGTGTGCCTCACTCCAGCAAGAAATAAAAGCTCTTTTCCCTCTCAACTGGCACAAAGACAGTGTCTGGAAAGGCTTTAACTCAGAGCTCAGGGCGTACAGATTTCACAAGCCTCCCCCGATATCCCCAGGCCAGCCTCGAAGAGATTAATTTAGCAGAACCCTTGGGGCCGCCCCCCCACACACCTAGAGACAGAAACACTTGAGGCTCTGGACCCCCTACCAACAGAAGGGCTTGCAGGTAGATGAGCAGAAAGTCGCTCAGCACTCAGCCAACGTGAACACACCAAAGCAACACAGACAAAGCTCATGTTTACTGAGAAGGAAATTCTGAGCCACGGGGATTTCACTCACGTGTAGGGCCGGGTGTCAGGCAGGGGTTTCCCTATAAAACCAGCATGAAACTGTTTTTTATTTTTTTTATTTTATTTATTTTTGGCTGCCCTGTGTCTGTCGCTGCATGCAGATGTTTCTCGAGTTGCCGAGGGCCTGTGCTATTCTTCGTTGTGGTGTCTGTGCTTCTCCTTGAGGGGCTTCCCTTGCTGTGGGTAAGGGTTCGCAAGCTTCAGTATTTGCAGCTCTGGGGCTCAGTAATTTGGCTCCCAGGCTCTAGACCACAGGTTTAGTTGCTCCGCAGAGTGTGGGATCTGCCCAGACCAGGGTCCAACCAGTGTCTCCTGCATTGACAGGTGGGTTTTTTTCTTTTTTAATAACCGAGCCAACAGGAAAGCCTCTGACATCGTCTTCAACATACCTGCTACACCCACCGTCACGTACATCAGTTTTCCCAGCTGCTCGTTAAGGAAGAAAAAAATCTATGTGTGCAGAGAAAAGCCAAGGGCAACAATGACAACATCTGGGCTGCTTTCTGGGTGCAGAGATTTAGGAAATATGCACTAAAATTAGTCAAAAATTGGGGGCAGTATTTAGTAACTTCTGCTATGAGCTTTGTGCAAAGTTATAACTGCTGAAGACATAAATAACCTTCCAGCTGACATTGCCATCTGACTGCACCTCTGTTACCGCGTATCTCTTAACCACATACTGAATCCTCAGAAATGCCTTAAATACAAACATATAGACATTATACATATCTACGTGAAAGCCGCTCAGTTGTATCCAACTCTTTGCGATCCCATGGACTATACAGTCTCTGGAATTCTCCAGGCCAGAATACTGGAGTGGGTAGCCTTTCCCTTCTCCAGGGGATCTTCCCAACCCAGGGATTGAACCCAGGTCTCCTGCATTGCAGGTGGATTCTTTACCCACCTGCAATTTTTGGAAAGCCCAAAACTACTGTCTATATATATATATATATACACACACACAAGGATAGATGATAAATACACATGTAAATACTACAGACATGATAGAGACACGCACGTACATACATGACAGGAATAAAATAAATTAGCATTTATTGAACATAGTTGTTGTTTAGTCGCTCGGTCATGTCTGACTCTCTGTGACCCCATGGACTGTAGCCCGCCAGGCTACTCTATCCGTGGGATTCTCCAGGCAAGCATACTGGAGTGGGTTGCCATTTCCTCCTGCAGGGGATATTCCTAATCCAGGGGTCAAACCCATGTCTCCTCCATTGGCAGGCAGATTCTTTACTATACAGCCACCACGGAAGCCCCTATTGAACGCTGCAAAGTCTCAAAGTCTCTGTATATAATCTGTTTTTCAGTTGTCCAGATAAAGAAATTGAAGCTCACAGAAGTTAAAATAGAATCGGATCACACAGCTAGGAAGTAAATGGCTTGTATACCTAACCCTTGACTTGCTTGGAACTTATGTACAATTATCAATTCTTACAGGATATATTATATTTAGATGAGATAGCTTAGGGCTATGAATTGCTTCTACATAAAAACTGCTACCATGATGAGACTTCCCTGCTGGTCCAGTAGCTAAGACTCCAAGCTCCCAATGCAGGGGGCCTGGGTTTGATCCTCGATCAGGCAGCTATATCCCCACATGCCACAACTAAGACCTGGCCCAGACAAATAAACTTCTTTTTTTAAAGCTGCCACCATAATACATGGGACTTCACAGGAGGCTCAGTGGTAAAGAATCTGCCTGCAATGCCCGAGATGTACAAGACGCTGGTTTGATCCCTGGGTCGGGAAAATCCTCTGGAGGAGGGCATGACAACCTACTCCAGTATTCTTGCCTGGAGAATCCCATAGATAGAGGAGCCTGGCGGGCTGCAGTCAGTGGAATCGGAGAGTCAGACACGACCAAAGTGGCTGAGTATGCCTGCATACACCATAATATATATATGTGTGTGTATATATATATACACATTTATATGTATGCATAAGTATGTGTGAATATATACAGACACATACTCATTTTTTGTCAAAGACTTCCTTCGTTTCACATAAAGTCAAAGTCAGATGCTCTTACAATTCGAGATGAATCAGGAATGGGAAATTTACCAGATCCAGCACGGAAAGAGCTGTCTTTCAAAAGTTTCATCGATTGATTTAGAGTAGGTATAGGTCGATCTTGTCTTTACATCTTCAGGAGAGGCTCAGAAGTCCTCCGTGCAAACGTGTTGGAGAAAAGGAATACAAATGAGGGTGGTTGGGAATCCTGGGTCAGCTGGGACTCGCTCCTCGCTACACCTGATGAGTTTATTTTATATTGATTCCGTTTTTGCTGTGCTGGGTCTTCACTGCTGCGGCAGAGAGCCAGGGGGTGGGGGCGGCGCTACTCTTTGCTGCAATGCTTGGTATTCTCATTGCTGTGGCCTCTTTTGTTTCAGAGCACAGGCTCTAGGGTGCAAAGGCTTCTGTAGTGGAAGGTCCCAGGCTCCAGAGCACACACTCAGCAGTTGTGGCTGAGTTGCCTTGAGGCAAATGGGGATCTTTCTGGTCCAGGGACGGAGCCCGTGTCTCCTGCCCTGGCAGTAGGATTCTTTACTGCCACCAAGGACGCCCTCCTGATGAATTTAAACGAGGTGGTTCTCGGGAGGAGCCGTAAGGTACTGCCCACACCCCTATCCTCACCTGCCTCTGGTGCTTCAACGTGCCTCTGCACCTCTAGGCCTGGCCCCTACCCACATTCAGCGCAGATGACTTTTTCTCCTCTTTCCTCTCTCAATCCATCACCTTTTTAAATGTCAAGATAAGAATGTTCCTGGACACTTTCCCAGTCTTTTCAATGAGTCAGCAGTGTGTCTGTATCTGCAGATGGCAGACAAGCACAGTCAGATGGATACAGTACACTCTCTTCTGAATTTGTCTACATGTATCACTCTGATCTGCTAGCTTTAGCTGCTACATTAGAAGCTGACCTAATTAGTCCTTTCAGTCAGCCTTGCAGTTGGGGAGATGTGTGTGTTGCAAGCATTTACAATCAGCTCTAATGTCAGTTCCGAATGTAACAGAAGCCACTGGTTGGCCAACGAGCAACCCTCCTAAGATTTCCTAAGCTTTATCTTGCTGTTGTTCAGTTGCTAAGTCGTGTCCAACTCTTGTCAACCCCATGGGCTGCACCACACCAGGCTCTCTTGTCCTTCCCTATTCCTGGAGTTTGCTCAAATTAACGTCCATCGAATCAGTGATGCCATCCAACCATCCCATCCTCTGTCGTCCCCTTCTCCTCCTGCCTTCAATCTTTCCCAGCATCAGGGTGTTTTCAAATGAGTCAGCTCTTCGCATCAAGTGTCCAAAGTATTGGAGCTTCAGCTTCAGCATCCAATGAATATTCAAGGTTGATCTCATTTAGAATTGACTGGTTTGATCTCCTTGTGGTCCAAGGGACTCTCAGGAGTCTTTTCCAGCACCACAATTTAAAAGCATCAATCAATCAATCAAAACTTGTATAATATTGTCGTTATTTTTCTCCAGGTCCTATAGAAACTTACATTCTTCATGAAGGTGCAGAGGTCAACCTTCAGAGTTAAATGTCCAGGACACATTAAACTAGAATTTCCAGCAAGCAAATTGTCCAGCATTACTGAGGACCTGAGAAGCTGAGAGAGAAACGAACCACATGGCACTTGTGTTGTTTATGAAATGAATCTATTTTCTCTCTCTGTGGTAACCAACTATGTTCAAAAAGCACGTGTATTTTGCGACAAGATCTTTCCCTTCGTTCTTTAGTATGTTTTGGCATTAAAAGCCGTAATATCCATCAAGGATGCAAAACAGGGGCTTCCCTAGTGGTCCAGTGGTTAAGAATCCACCTTCCAGTGCAGGAGACATGGGTTCGATCCCTGCTCAGGGAAGATTCCACATGCCGTGGAGCAACTAAGCCTGCACCCCAGGACTCCTGAAGCCCACGTGACTTAGAACCTGTGCTCTGCACCGAGAGGCCCCCCAGTGAGAAGCCCCTGCACCTCAACTAGACATCAGTCACCGCTCACCACAACCAAAGAAAGTCACTGTGCAGCAACGAAGATCCACACAGCCAAATAAAAATATATATATAAATTAGAAAAAAATAAACAAACAGCGACTCAAGTTTGGTCTTGCTGCTGCTGCTGCTGCTAAATCTCATCTGATCGTCCCGGACCCCAGCTCTCACCTCTGCTCTGCTCTTACGGTCTTGGTGCCTGCTTGACTATTTATCAGCTTGAGCATGTTGGTCATCTGTGTCCAATCAGTCATGATCAGCTGGCCCCAAACGTGTTTCCCTGTTCTTCCTCCTTCACTCTGTGTTTCTTCTTCCCAACTTTCTTGCTGGTCACACCACAGCTCTGCTGGTTACTAGGACACTTAGAACGTACGGTTATCTTCGACGGTTCTATTTCCTTTTACTTCTCTTGGCACAAGTTTGATGCATACCTATTAACATAAAGTGTTGGGCAAGATTTTTTTTGGAATATTCTCTTTTTTAAAAATTTATTTATTTTTCTCTTGATTTATTCCACCCTCTCTTTATCTCAACAGCCAATTCTTTTCTCCTTAGTCAACATGAAAGACTCCTCATTTCAGAGCAGGACATTTCCCAGAGTCTAAATTCCCAAGTCATTCGTCTGCGAAGCATTCCTGGACTACCTATGTTCTTGTTCTTAGGGGGAAAAATTAATATTTTTATTTAAGTATTCAATTCAAATATATTAAATATGAAAAAATATTTAATATTTCCTACTTCGTGATATCTCTTTGACCTCATTTGCTGTTACAGCTGGCATATTCTGGCACTGCAGAACAATCATGTATATCACTACCAACATCATATATTTTATATACTGCATTCCCAACTACGTTATAACAAGTGAAGTGAAGTGAAAGTCGCTCAGTGTCTGACTCTTTGCGACCCCATGGACTATAGGAATTCTGTAGGCCAGAATACTGGAGTGGGTAGCCTTTCCCTTCTCCATGGGACGTTCCTAACCCAGAGATTGAGCCCAGGTCTCCAGAATTGAAGGCAGATTCTTTACCACCTGAGCTACAAGGGAAGCCCAATGTTATAAGAACTTCGCAAGTAAAAAGAAGCTAAAAATGTATACTCTTCCTAAACCCAAATGGCTAGCTAGTTCCTTTTAGCCCAATTTCACCCATTAACTGTCGAACTTGCTTTTCCAATTACATCCCCAACATCTGAGAGTTCAGAGGCTATGAACGACTTCTACAAACCGCAGGACTCATTAAATTAAGCATCTCCCTTTGCCTGACTTTAGAAACTGCAAACTTTTGCCGGGTTATGTGGGAAAATGTCCGAGTCAACCTCACGGGCCATTATTGGACAGTGAGGAATAAAATACTTTGGGCCATCGAGTGCAGCTTCTCCGTTTCAGCCCATTTTGCTGAAAGCACGTGCTTCCACGTGGTTCCTCTCTGACTCGGACTTTGGACAAGAGACTGTGCCGACCAGTATCAAGTCAGAGCAGGTGTCTGAGCAGCTAGGTGTTTGTAGGCGACTCTGCTGTTCTGTGGCCTTCCCAGGTGGCACAGTCATGAAGAATCCACCTGCCAATGTCGGAGACACAGATTTGATCCCTGGGTCGGGAAGTTCCCTTGGAGAAGGAAACGCCAACCCACTCCAGGATTCTGACCTGGGAAATCCCATGGACAGTGGAGCCTGGCGGGCAAAGAGTCGGACACGACTTAGCAATTGGACAACAACAGCAAAAACCACGAGTGTTGTTCTTCACGGGGCTGTGACATAACCCCCAGGCAGCTCCCTACCGAGAAAGCCACCACGAATCAGATGCAGACAGGGAGTTTTTGGATGGCCCCACGGGCAACGCAGGACGGAACGTGGGGGCCTCGGGCTCTTTGGTCTGATCATATCCAGCAGTTTCTTTCTCAGCGGTCAACAAGTGCTGAGTGTCACAGAGGGGACCCCCTGAGAGAGATGAAAGGCAGCCCTAGGGGATCTCGACCTCTGAAACGTAACCCTTGTGTCATCTTTCAAAGGAGGACTCTCCGGGCGAATGTCATCGGTCACCTTGAAACGGAACCTTTAATCTATCCGGCTCAGCCTGTGGAATCTGCCCTGTTACTGATGGCTTGGCAATAAGGGCCATCAAGAAAGGACCCCTGTTCGTGGGCGGCCCTGCTGAGGAAGCCGGGGTCTCGGCCACGCACCCATCAGAAGGGGTCCCCGCCAGGGTGGGAGCTGCCCAGGAAGCATGACCCACTCAGTGGGCACAGCGGCCTGTGTCAGCCTCCGTCTACGGCTGCCAGCTGTGCAGGGAACTTCTGAGACTCGGGGGGAGCAAGCTGGTATGCCGCAGAACCAGAGTAGGCACCAAGGAGCCAGCAAGAGAAACTCAGATGCACACGCCCACCCCACAGTGGGGAACACCTGCTCTCTGCACCCTCCCCAGATACCATCAGCCTGCTCTGAAAATGACAGAATGATCACAAACCACAGGGCCTGTGACTTGTAAATGTAAATAATGCTCTCTGTGTTAGTCGCTCAGTCGTGTCCGACTCTTGGTGACCCCATGGACTATAGCCCACCATGGTCCTCTGTCCACGGGCTTCTCTGGGGAAGAATACTGGAGTGAGTTGCCATGCCCTCTTCCAGGGGATCTTCCCGACCCAGGGATTGAAGCCAGTTCTCCCACGTTGCAGGCAGACTCTTGACAGCCTGAGCCCACCAGGGAGGCCCTTAGTGGAGGTGTAAATCTGCAGTTCATGTAGCCACGAAAGGAATAACGCTAATTTCATCATACACATTTACTCTTTTCAAATTATGTTAAACTTCATTCAAACTGCCCAGGATAATAATACAAAAAAAAAAAAAAAGATATTTGTATTCAAATGATCTGCTTCTATTTGCAGAGAGGGGTAAAACCCAAGTTATTCCTTACAACTATTAATGTAAAAAATAATACACATGGGATAATACACATGCTAAGTTGCTTCAGTCATGGTCGCCTCTTTGCGACCCCATGGACTGCAGCCCACCGGGCTCCTCTGTCTATGGGATTCTCCAGCAAGAATACTGGAGAGGGTTGCCGTGACCTCCTCCAAGGGATCTTTCCAATCCAGGGAATGAACCCGTATCTCTTATGTCTCCTACATGGGCAGGCAGGTTCTTGACCACTAGTGTCAGCTAGGAAGCCCCAATACACAAGCAGAGTGCCTATTCAACCCTGGATTAATTAACTAGTGGGCTTCCCTGCTGGCTCAGCGGTAAAGAACCCGCCTGCCAAAAAGGACATGCAGCTTAGATCCCTGGGTGGGGAAGATCCCCTGGAGGAAGAAATGACAACCCACTCCAGGATTCTCACCTGGAGAATCCCATGGACAGAGGAGCCTGGCGGGCTACAGTCCATGGGGGTCACAGGAGAGGTGGACACGACTTAGCAACTAAACAACAACAATTAACTAGGGAGTAAGGGAATTAACTTTCATGCATTATTCTTCCATATAGTGCACAATTAGCCATAATTCCCCAGAGCTCCAAGGAGATTTTTATAAATCTTATGGTGTACACATGTGTTATCCATTGCAAGATAAGTTCCAAACAGAAGCAGAGAAACCCCCTTTTCCTGGACAATTCCCACATGGGAACATCTGAGACATAGTTTTGGTTTGCCCTTAAAACATGAGGTACTGGGACTTCCTCGGTGGTCCAGAGGTTAAGAATCTACCTTGCAGTGCAAGGGAGGCAGGTTTGACCCCTGGTTAGAGAATGAAGATCCCACATGCCTGGGGGCAACTAAGCCCTCCAGCGCCACAAGTAGACAGCCCATATCCTGCACCTACAGAGCCCATACACACAGTTAGACAGGCTGAGTGCCGGAAAGAAAGATTCTGCATGACACAAAGAAGGCCCTGCCTGCCACAGCTAAGACCCGAGGCAGCCAAGTAAATAAATGTTTATATACATAAACCTAGACAGCATATTAAACCTAGACAGCGTATTTAAAAGCAGAGACATGACTTTGCCGACAAAGATCCATCTAGTCAAAGCTATGGTTTTTCCAGTAGTCATGCCTGGATGTGAGAGTTGGACTATAAAGAAAGCTGAGCACCGAAGAACTGATGCTTTGGAACTGTGGTGTTGGAAAAGACTCTTGAGAGTCCCTTGGACTACAAGGAGATCCAACCAGTCCATCCTAAAGGAGATCAGTCCTGGGTGTTCATTGGAAGGACTGATGCTGAAGCTGAAACTCCAATACTTTGGCCACCTGATGCGAAGAGCTGACTCATTTGAAAAGACCCTGATGTAGGGAAAGATTGAGGGCAGGACGAGAAAGGGACAACATAGGATGAGATGGTTGGATGGCATTACCAGCTCGATGGACATGGGTTTGTGTAGACTCCGGGAGTTGGTGATGGACAGGGAAGCTTGCTGCAGTCCCTGGGGTAGCAAAGAGTCAGACACGACCGAGCAACTGAACTGAAGTGATCAGAACTCTTGGATCTATGTTAAAAAATAATGTAAGGCACTGAAGCTGATTATTAGAAGTCTTTTCCTGCATTCACGACGCATCCTGGTTGGTATTTGGTCCATGCTAAACCTGTCTGGGACTCAAATTTTCACTTTAGCAAGGGTCTTCTAGGGTCCTTAGGGGGCTGGTGTCGAAAAGCCATTTTCATGGTAGATGTTGTTCAGGTGCCAAGTGGCGTCTGACTCTTCATGACCCTGTGGACGGCAGCACGCCAGGCTTCCGTTCTTCCCCATCTCCCGGAGTTGGCCCAAGTTCCTGTCCACTGAGTCAGTGATGCCATCCAACCATCTCATCCTCTGTCGTCCCCTTCTCCTCCTGCATTCAATCTTTCCCAGCATCGGGGCCTTTTCCACCGGCAGCTGTTCATAGCAGGTATCAGAATTAAATCACAAATGCCATCTACTATGCACACACTGCGTATAGACCTCAGCTCACTTTTAAAAATTGAGTATATTTAACAATTTGTAAATAAATTTGGGGCCTGTGCTCTTTGTCTGTTTCTTCGTTTGTTGGTTCTGGCTGTGCCGGGTTTGGTTGCGGTGTGCCGGCTTTCTTGAGCTGCACCGAGTCTGGGTTACCCTCCACTCATGGTGTGTGTGCTTCTCCCTGGGGTGATTTCTCTTGTTTTGGAGCACAGGCTCTGTAGTTGTGGCGGACGGGCTTAGCTGCCCTGTGGCATCTTTCCGGACCCACATGTCCTCTGCACTGGCAGGTGGATTCTTAACCACTACACCACCAGCAAAGTCCTGGGACCTGTACTTTAAAGCAGGAGATTAAACCCTGTATTTTGAAAGCCTACATTCACTACATGTTCACCTTCTCTAAGTCAAATTTGGTACCCAGAGATTCTATTTCCTTCTCCACGTATTTCCTGGTAAACTGCCCTACTTTAAATAACCAACTTCTCTGTCTAATGGACGTCCTGTAGCAAGTGATAGCTGCTGTACCTTGTTACTGATGGAACACAGGAAAAAGCTTGAGAGTGTGATAGAAGGTACCTGAGTCTGGGCTTCCCTGGTGGCTCCGGAGGAGCCTAGAGGGTCTACAGGGTCGCAAAGAGTCAGAGACAATGAAGCAAGTAAACACCACCACCCTAGTCTAGCATTTGGACTGGTGAATTCTCTACAGAAAGAAATAAAGTACAACCCCAAACTTCGAAACACAAAGCACTGGGCTTCGTAAGTATCTCTGCTCCCAGACTTCCTTAAGGATTTCTGCCCTTGACCAGCCTTTCTCTTCAAGGATGTAACACGACTTAAGAGAAGAAGGAAGAGGGTGAAAGAGACAGGGAGAGAGAAAGGAAATTTGCATGTGTGCTTAGCCACTCAGTCATCTTCAACTCTTTGCCAAAAAATAAGAGTTGTAGCCATGCTCCGCTCAAAAAAAAAAATTTGTATTAAAAGAAGAAGAGGAAGAAAATCACAGGAACTGTATGTGTTGTCTGTGCTGGGCATGGGACTCTTGTCGGAGTCCCTAGGGCCCTATGCTGCCTGCTGTCCCCCTTGGGACCCATGGAGGAAGCAGGCTTCCTATGTTTAGGGTTTCCTGGAAAAGGGTGTGATAAAGGTGCCAGGTAAACTGTAGGACTCACAGTTACACGTGCATTTCAGATAAACGGTGGAAAAAAAAAAAAAAAGACGTCACACAGGCTTGCAGTTTCCATCAGCTGCAAAAACACAGCCGATGTTGGAGTGAAAGGGAAGAAGGAAGCAGGAGAACTATAAATTGAGAGCTGTAACGCAACACACGAGGCATCTGGAGGCCATGGGACATGAAGGCCAACAGTCTGCGGCAGCCACGTCTACCAGGAGGATGCCCTCTGAACCACAGGCTCAAACAGGACCAAGGGCTCATGGCCGGGATGCTGGAGCCCTGGACACCTCAATGTCCAGGCCGTCCTCTAAAATAGAAATATTTTAGGCTGTCCTCTAAAATAGAAAGATTTTGTAAGTGTTTTTTCTTCTGCAAAAATGGATAACATGCTTTTTAAAACACACCTGTTTTAAGAGGCTTCTGTTTTTTATGAAAGTCACACATATGGGAAGCCTCCATCAAAGACGCTTGCTTTTTTTTTTTTTTTTGCTTTATTTTTAATCGCAGTATAAAGAGTTTCATAATAATATAAAGTCTTATATGCTTTCCCAGGTGCCTACTTTAATTACAAGAATAAAGAAGAAAATGGTTTTACATGCATTTACATGCCTCCATTGGAACATGGCAGGGATGTTTTCTGACATGTTGTTTCAAAAATCTGAACCATTTGTATCTGGGGGAAAAAAAAATCTAGCCATTTACCTCTGAGATGAAACAAAAATGCTTCCAAGGTGCGGCTCAGACATAGGAGCGGTGCTCAGCGAGTTCTGACTCACCTTGTGTTCATCATGGAGCCACACAAGATGAAACGCTGTCAGTTTGCTTTCCCCCGAACAGGATCAGTGTACTGTTTCAGTTCCTGCAGGAGACGAACATGGCAACCCACTCCAGTATTCTTGCCTGGGAAATCCCATGGACAGAGGAGCCTGGCGGGCTACCGTCTGTGGAGTTGCAAAGAGTTGGACACGACGGAAGCGACTAAAGAACAATACGTTACTCACATACCTCGACAGCAACAAACTTCAAAGGCACACGCTACACCACTTGAGTCCAAAGTCACTGTTCAGTTCAGTCGCTCAGTCGTGTCCGACTCTTTGCGACCCCATGAATCGCAGCACGCCAGGCCTCCCTGTCCATCACCAGGTGGTATCAATATTCTGGTTTCACTTCAAGAGCCCCTGGTACAATGGTCCTGATAACAAACTTCTTTTAGAAAATCAAATTCCCATAACTTCACGGGATTAACAGGATATCCAAGCTACTGCACTCTTCACAGAGTAAAACCTTCCCAGAAATGCTTCTGTTACCCTAGTTGCTGGCAGTAAAACCAAAGCCGCAGAGAGCATACCAACAGCGCCATCAGGAATAAGAAGAGATGCGGGCAGGAAGATGAATGAAATCTTTGCCCAGTGCATGCTTTTAAGGTACAGGACCTCTTGACGATGACTGTTATAACCTCATTAATACAATCTTTCGCTACTGACCCAAACCAAAGACAGACTTGAAAACGAAGAAGGAGAAAGTCCAAAAAAAGACACTTAAAAGACAGTTGACGTACCAAAGCCTGTGCCAAAACCAACATCGATCATATGCTGAAATCTCTCCTTGAAACATTGTCTGGCAGAATCTTTCCTACTAGCGTGCGTGAAAATCAAGAGTAACACTTCTCCAGATCCTTAAATCTCAGAAACGCCTTTTATGGAGTGTGACTATACTGCCCTATTAGACAGGGGTTGGTTTATTTCACAGACACTAGGAGCCTTTGCAGAGAAGGCAATGGCGCCCCACTCCAGTCCTCTTGCCTGGAAAATCTCATGGATGGAGGAGCCTGGTGGGCTGCACTCCATGGGGGTCGCTAAGAGTCGGACACGACTGAACGACTTCACTTTCAATTTTCACTTTCATGCATTGGAGAAGGAAATGGCAACCCACACCAGTGTTCTTGCCTGGAGAATCCCAGGGACGGGGGAGCCTGGTGGGCTGCCGTCTATGGGGTCGCACGGAGTCAGACACGACTGAAGCGACTCAGCAGCAGCAGCAGCAGGGGCCTTTGGCACTCAACTTAGGTTTACTGAACTAGACTCTGCTAGTGTGCAGTGCAGACCCGTCCACGTGAAGAACCTGCAGGCTAACGTTTTACAGCTAATCCTTCGGTTCACCACAGTATTATGCAGAAAACTGCTTGTACGCTGATGATTTTAATAAATTCTGACAGCTTTATTTTTTAACGTTTATTTACTTTTAATTGAACAATGACTGCTTTAGGTTAGAGTGTTGGTTTCTACCAAACACCAACCTGAATCAGCCATAGAAATTCTGACAGTTTTAAAAAGCTATATTGTAAAGTAATTAGCCTCCAATTAAAATAAATAAATTTATATTTAAAAAATAGAAAGCTATATTCTGAAATGACTGCTTTCGCCCAAGGTACATTTCTTTCCCCCCTTTTTTTTTATTTTGTATTTGAGGTTCTCTTTTATTCGGTACACTCCTGTGTTGCAAGGCTTATCTCTTAACTGTTCACTGCTTCTGGAAAAAAATAAAAATAATAAAACCCACCAGAGTCCATTTCTAAAGGACAGAAACAGAGGGTCTTTCTGTCTTCCAAAGCAGCTCTGAATCCACTCTGTTCATGAATCTGGAGGACGAGCATTCAGGTAACAGGAATTTGGGTAGTGATGGAGAATTCATATAGCCTGTTTAGCTCATGTACATTTATTTAATTTTATTCATTTTTTACATTAATTTATTTTATTTCTGGCTTCTCTAGGTCTCTGTGGCTGCAAGTGGGTTTTCTCTAGACGCAGCGAGCAGGGGTTACTCTCTAGTTGCGTTTCTCAGGCTTCACATTTCGGAGGCTTCTCTTGCTTGTTACAAAGAGTAGGCACGGCGGCTCAGTAGTTCTGGTGAATGGCTTAGTTGCTCCATGTCATATGGAGTCTTCCCAGAGCAGGGATCAAACCTGCGTCCCCTGTGCTGGCAGGCAGATTCTTAACCACTGAACCATCGGGGAAGTCTCTGTTTGTTTATCTGTTTATTTGGCTGTGCCGGGTCTTAGCTGAGACGCACGGAATGTCTGAGTTTCCGCAAGCAAACTCTTGGTTGCCGCATGTGTGATCTCGTTACATGAGCAGAGGTGGAATCCGGGCCCATGGGGATGCAGTGATTGCTCTGAAATCCGGATTTCAATGCCTGTGGATCCATACCCACAAGTGTGATTGCTGGATCCCACAGGAGTTCTGTTTGTAAACTTTTTCTCAGGATCCTCTGTACCGTTTCTGTAGTGGCTGCACCAATTTCCATTCCCATCGACAGTGCATGAACGTGAAAGTCACTCAGTCGCGTCCGACTCTTTGCAACCCCGTGGACTATACAGTCCATGAAATTCTCCAGGCCATTCCCTTCTCCAGGGCATCTTCCCAACGATCCAACCCAGGTTTCCCGCATTGCAGGCAGATTTTTTTTTTTTACCAGCTCAGCCACCAGGGGAGCCCAAGAATCCTGGAGTGGGGAGCCTTTCCCTTCTCCAGGGGATCTTCCCGACCCAGGGATTGAACCGGGGTCTCCTGCATTGCAGGTGGATTCTTCACCAGCTGAACCACTGGGGAGACCCTTGGTAGATGTGTAACTGACTCCACAAACGGATGGCTGATTATCAGGCCAGTGTTACAGCTGATGCTGAACTTGTAGAGATACGGGGCTTGGAGGCCATGAACACATTCCTCAGCTCCAACTTGTGTGACAGCATCTTTGGTTACCTGGGTGATGATAAGGGTGTTCCAGAGGATGTTATTTGGAAAGAACAGACAGGGATCAAACCCACACGCCTTGCATTGGAAGGTGGATTTTTAACCACCGGAGCACCAGGGAAATCCCTGGATCCTCTTTGCTAACAGGGTTTGATCCCTGTTTGGGGAACTAAGATCCCACATACAGTGGGGCAACTGAGCTCTCGCACTTCAGCTACTGAGCCTGCCCTCTGGAGCCCACGACCTTCAGCTACTGAGCCTGACAGCCGCAATAAAGATCCTGAGTGCTGCAACCAAGACAGGACATGGCTATAAATAAATAAATAAATAAATAAGAGGATCCATATCTCAGCCCTTCAGAACAAGCCCCTAAGAGGAGCAAGACGTTTACTTTTTTGAGAGGGCACACATATTATATCGACATTAACAGAGACTCAAAACTAACAAATAGTGCTGAGACATACACATTGCCCAAAGGAAAACAGAGAGCCAGGGGGAGTGTGCTGTATGACGCAGGGAACCCAAAGCTGCTGCTCTGTGCCAACCTGGAGGGGTGGGATGGGAGGGAAGTCTTGGGGGGCGGGGTTCAGGATGGGGAGGGACACATGGATGCCAGTCAGCTCAGTCGTGCCCGACTCTTTGCGACCCCGTGGACCGCAGCACGCCAGGCCTCCCTGTCCATCACCTCCCGGAGTTTACTCAAACTCATGTCCATTGAGTCCGGTGATGCCATCCAACCATCTCATCCTCTGTCGTCCCCTTCTCCTCCTCCCTTCAATCTTTCCCGGCATCAGAGTCTTTCCCAATGTGTCAGTTCTTCGCATCAAATTGCCAAAGTATTGGAGTTTCAGCTTCAGCATAAGTCCTTCCAATGAATATTTATATTGATGTATGGCAAAAACCATCACAATACTATAAAGTAATAATCTTCCATTTAAAATAAATGAATTACTTTAAAAAGTAACAATAAAAAAGGATGGGGGTACACATGTATACCTATGGCCAATTTAAGTTGCTGTATGGCAAAAAATAAATCACAATATCGTAATTATTCTCCAATTACAATTAATTAGTTTAAAAATAACAAAGATAAAAAAAGCTCTACCATCAATCCTGCACCCTTGTATATATTTTTGACTCTATTTTCCTAAACATTATTTTGCTCACAGATAGTACTTTAACCTAACGATGAAATATTTATATAGAGCCTCGAATGCATGATTAAAAAAGAAAAACAAATCCATAAATATTATATGTGGGAGAGTAGTATATAAAAATTATTTTTAAAAGTTACTTCACTATGAGTTCAGTATAAATCAACAGTGTAAATCTATCAAACGCGAGTGCCATTCTGACTTCATTAACGAATCCATGACCATGAGGACAATAAATAAGGAACGGCTCCATTGCTCACGTTCAGACTACCCCGAGGGCGCTGTTCCCGGTTCTGAGCCATCTGACGCATTCAACACGGTTAGTAAGAATGTGGACAGATGTTTGAAAGGGTGACCTTCCCAGCGGGAGTTACAGGAAGTCCTCCGCTGGAAAAGAGAGCTTGGAAACATGGAGCCCAGACCTGGAGTGGACAGACACTGCGGCTGCTGAGTCGCTTCAGTCGTGTCCGACTCTGTGCGACCCCACAGACGGCAGCCCACCTGGCTCCCCCGTCCCTGGGATTCTCCAGGCAAGAACGCTGCAGTGGGTAGCCACGCCCTCTTCCAGGGGGATCTCCCCAACCCAGGGATTGACTGAACTCGAGCCTCCTGCGTTGCAGGCAGATTCTTTACCGTCTGAACCACCAGGAAGACCCCAAATCACACAAGTTGCTTCATTAAAAGCTGTTCGGCGTTGCTGGCAAAGACCCCCTGAGAAATCAGGCAGAGATACTTCAGAGAGATCTTTTGTTTCAGAACAAGCAGGAACTTCCAATCTGTGCACAGATAGAAGGGACTGTCTCAGAAGGCAATGAGTCCCTTAATCTTTAATGAAGGCCTCTCACGGGTTTCTGATGAGAGGATCTCTGAATTGCGTAGACAGCTGGATTGGAAAAATTAAATTCCTTCCAAATACAACATTCTGTCATCTCTACTCCGATGAGAGACACATTTCCCGAAATTAAAAATTACATTTACGTGCTATTCTCCTTCTCTCTTCCGCTTACTCTCCCACTGAAGTCTGCGGAAATGAGTACCAGGGCTTCATGAGCCAGGGGCATCTATGACTTTCCTCCTTCCATAATTCTAGAATTTGTTGCTGCGGTCCTGGTGGCGGTGGGGCTGGTTTAGTTGCTCAGTCATGCCCGACTCTTTGCAACCTCACGGAGTGTAGCCCGCCAGGCTCCCTTGTCCAGAGGATTTCCCAGGCAAGAATACTGGAGTGGGCTGCCATGCCCCTTCCCCAGAATTTGTTGCTATAGCTCTCTGAAAATGTGGAAACTGGGGCAGGGATCCCTGCTTTTCTCATGGAAACACTTCCCTCTCTTCTAATGCATAGGAAGAACGTTTACCGTTTAATCAAGTGACCAAAAAGAGATGTATTAAAGGACAATGGAATTTTGTCTCAATTTTTGGCAAAACATAAGAGTATTTCTCAGCTAAACGAAGGAGAGACCATTTGGCTAATCGAGTACTTTCTGATTTTTCTTTGAGACTCCTTTTTCTATTCTACTTGGCTTTGGTGGAAGCAGTGGAAGCCAAGAAGAATTAGGACACAAAGAGGGTTTTGAAAATATTCGAACTTAATTCACAGGGTTAAACGTAAGTGGACATTACAGGCTTAGCAGCCAAGCTATAAGAAGTAAAATACTTATCGTAAAGCGATTCCCTTGAAATTTCCTGCTGTAACGACGATCATAAAGAGTCCGAATTTCATGACGCCAAATTCAAGTTCTAAACACCTGACTGAAAGGCACCATATGAAACACACTGTAATTTTTATGTCTGTAACGCTGAGGTAGGGAATCTCTACACCGCACAGTGAGAACGTTCCAAAGTTAACTTACTTGAAAATTATTGAAATAGACACTTCTCCAAGCTAACAAACGTTTGCGTGTTTCCTCCAAGTACTCACTGAAGGGTCTTCCTGCCTGGCGACGACATAGGATAGCATGGAGCCAAATGGGTGCTCCTCCAGAGAGCTGGGTTGGCACCCAAGACCCGGATGGGGAGATTGCAATCTAGGCAAACGGCCAACAGCACTTCTGCCTTTAAACGTGGAGACTGAAGCCCCCTGGACCGCACGAGGAAGATCCAAGATATTAAACCACTTGCAGGCTGTGCCTCCAAGCCAGCGTGTTTTTGGCAAACACACTGAATTGACACCAAATTCACCCACATCCTTGGAAGCAGTCCTCTTTAACAGTTCACTTAGCTAAACACACTCCCCCCACCAAACGTTTTTGGATTCTCTCCTCTTTTACCATGTCCTTATATAGAAGATTTTTAGAACATTATCAGTGACATAATCTTTTATGATGGATTTTATTTTATGATATGCAGCCAAAAATCATTCTGGGCACAGAAAGTCTGGCAGATGTGGTGAAGTAATGACTGTTAATTCAATTATATATATATAATTATATATATATTAAATATATATTATATATTATACTATAATATATATAATTATATAGTATGAGACAATATATATATAATTATCTATATTATATAATGTAATATAGATAATAATATATTATTATACACATCATATATATATAAACATGAAATATTTTTGTCAAATAACACTTGACAGCAACCATCACAAGAGTTTCCCCAAATCATGGTTTGAATAAGTTTACAAGTCACCCCAGGCATCTCCACAAATACCTATCAAAAAATAGGAAATGGTGTTTCCTAAATGCCCGTCTGAGAACTGACACTACTCAAGAAGACATTTTCACAAACCCCTGAAAGCTTGACTCTGAAAACCAAATTTTTGATCATGTGTTAAATAACTGAATGACTCAACTCCTGGGATTGGTTTGCTATTGTGCTTGGGAGACATAGGGGGTCCCATAACTTTACTGATGGCTTGAAAAGGAAGAGAAACGTATTACAGGCAGAGAAACGTATTACAGGCATCTGTATTTTTAATCTTAAAAGGAGACTTTACCATGAAGACTGGGCTTCCCAGGCAGCACTAGTGGTAAAGAACCCGCCTGCCCATGCAGGAGACGTAAGAGACACGGGTTCGATTCCTGGGTCTGGAAGATCCCCTGGAGGAGGGCATGGCAACGCACTCCCGTATCCTGGCCTGCAAAATGCCATGGACAGAGAAGCCTGACAGCTACAGTCCATGGGGTCACAATGAGCCAGACACAACTTTGTGACTCAACAAAAACATGTGTTACTGGGACTTAACACGAAAAATTGAGATTCTGCATTTGATTATATGTGCAAATTGGCTTATAAACTTTCAATAAAACTATATTGAAAACATATTTTTACCAAAAAAAAAAATTAGTTATCTTAAGTTTAACTACATTAGTGAGGTCGTCGAGATAGCCCATCTCCAAAGCTAGGGGCCAACCTCTTTTATCGAACATGTTTTAAAAACTTAGGCAAACACAAAATTTTCTGAAGCAAATAGTCTGACAAGTGTCTGTCGATAAGAAACATATTCTTTGGAGCTATGAAAAAACTTTTTTTTGGTTCAGTGATACAGAGAAGCTCTCTGCTCTTCGAGTCAGACTCTCAACTTTGTGAAAATGAAAATTTGGAATAAGATAGATTTCTCTTTAATTTTGAATTGCACTTGCACAGCTATCTATTTTAAATGTTTGTTTATTTATTTGGGTGCACTGGGTCTTAGTCGAAGCAGGCAGGACCTGTGATCTTGGTGGCAGCCTCTGGGATCTTTAGTTAAGGCATGCAGGGTCTTAGCTGAGGCATGTAGGATCTAGTATCCTGACCAGAGATCAAACCTGGGCGCCCTGCAATGGGATCGCAGCATCTTAGCCACTGGGCCACCTACAAGGCCTCGTAACTATTTACTGATCTTCACCATGTCACTCTCAAAAGGTTAAGTTACCATCTCAAAACAAAGGTGTGCCCGTATTCCCTTTCATCTTCAGGGTATTCCAATAACTCCTGCTTAAAGCCCATTGCTACTGTTTTGCTTACAAATTTAATCCAATGATGACTTTAAGGTTTTTTAATTTAAAAATAAATTTAAAAAATGAAAAAGGAGGTATGTTGGGGCTGTATAATGGTCTAGGATCACTCCTAACTGTGACACTGAGTGGGGTTCTGATCAATAAGTTTCTTTAAAGTGGGGCTTATCTGTGATCAAGTTTTAAAACAACAAGCAAGTTCATTTACATATCTGTCAATAAGCATAAATTTTTAAAAATATATTAGTTTTTCCCATTTTCAGGCAACCTTAGCTCTTTTTCCTCGAGGCAAACTGATGTATTATGCTTAAATGGCAAGTCACTCCAGTATTCTTGCCTGGAGAGTCGCATGGATGGAGAAGCCTGGTGGGCTACAGTCCGTGGGGTCACAAGAGTCGGACACGACTTAGTGACTAAACCGCCACAACCACCACTTGATTTCTACCTTACATTTGTATGAAACAGGTTTTTAACCCATCACTACCAATAAAATTGATTTTTCTTATATACTACCATTCTTGCATTTACATATCAGCATCTATATATCGAAAGTCATGGTCTGTACCTTGGAATCATTGCTCCCCTGAAACAGATCAGATCTCAGATGTCTCAGTGGAAACAAATACTGTGTTTCAGGTCACGGAGAACCACAGGGGTTGAACCCAAGTCAAGGACCTCAGGGGAAAACCGGATTGAGAATACAGACACAGGCCTGCAAAAATTCGACATCCAAAGACTCAATGTGGGTGCAAACATGGCAGGAAATTTGGGGGTCAAGGGGGTTCAGGATGTGGTGGAGAAAAGTTCCGAGGAAAACCACTGGTGGTGAGGAGGAACCACCCAGACTAAGTGGCTTTTGGAAGCCTGCACATTTGAAGTTCAGCTTTATGGATAAGAAGCTGCAAGACCCATAGGAGAGGTGAGTGATGGCCAGGTGGAAGCGAGGAGTTATAATCCAGCCATGTCTATGCCTCACCACACTCTACTAGGTTTCCTTGGCAACAAGACCCCTCCGCATCCACGCATCACTCTTCCACACTGTTTACTGAACCACTCCTGCACAAGCCGTCAGCTGCCTTGTCGTCTCTGAAACGCCTTTCCCGTCTCGGCAAATGCCAATGGTGGTTACTAGTCACCAGACGCTCACAAGTGCTGCTGCCAGGGCTAATGACCCTATGAGGCAGACTTCCTAAACTGGGACTTCCTAAACATGCTCACAGAAACAAGGTTAAGAAATGACCGAGCCCCGGATCACAGAGCTCTTAAGAGATCGCAGCCGGGCCTGCAAACATGACTCCTGGAATTTCCAACTTCTAGCTGAAATACCTTTGAGCAAAAAAAATAAAATAAAATTTGTCTCACTACCGCTGAAAGCCCTCTCACCAAACTGTTCTTAGAAGACGCAAGAAGAATCTCCAGAGGTAAGCAACATAAAACAGTAAGTAGCTACCTAAAGCCAAATCAAGCTATATGGCCACTACTTGTAATCTAATAATAAGGTGTATCTATGACACATTCAGGACTTGCCAGGTGGTACTAGTGGTAAAGAACCTGCCTGTCAGTGCAGGAGACATAATGAGATGCAGGTTTGATGCCTGGGTCGGGAAGATCCCCTGGAGGAGGGCATGGCAACCCACTCTAGTACTCTTGCCTGGAGAATCCCACGGACAGAAGAGCCTGGCGGGCTGCAGTCCATGGGTCTCAGAACTGGGACACAACTGAAGCGACTTAGCACAAATGTGTCCAAAAAAGTTATTCCCTAAGTATCTATGTCTGTGCACTATTTATTAACTGGAGGATATATATATATAACTTTTAAAATAGACCTTGGAACCATAGAGAGGATGAGACGGTTAGATAGCATCTCCAACTCAAGGGACATGAATTTGAGCAAACTCCATGACATGGTGAAGGACACAAGAGCCTGGTGGACCACAGTTCATGGGGTTGAAAAGAGTCAGACACGACTCTGCGACTGAACAACAGCAATACAGTAAAGACAGCCCGTTACGGGACTTCACTGGTGGTCCAGTGGGTAAGACTCCACCTCCGAATGCAGGGGGCCTGAGTTTGATTCCTGGTTGGGGAACTGGATCCTGCATGTTACAACGAAGCCTGGATGCAGCCAAATAAACAAATAAAAGGATATCTCATTATCCTACTTCTAGGAATCTACCCCGAAGATTCTTCTCAGGAAACAAAAATATAGATCAAACAAAGTTATTCATTGCATCATTTGTAACTGCAAAATATCTGAAACTTAAATGCCCATACCTAGCAAAGTGGCTGCATGTTACAAATACACAAAAAATCTTATACCTCTGTTATCAATGAAAAACAAAAAGGAAGCTCTCTCTAAACAGGCTTAGAATCAGGGCATATTATTGACTGAACAACATTAAAATACAATGGAGAAGTTACCTATGTTATATTTTCTTATTTTTTTCTTTCCAAACATGAAGGGAAAATATGTTAGTACAAACAGCCACGTGCACATTCTTCTGTGTTTGATGTAAGAAATGTATTCCCCGCATGCAACATAATATCCTAGCTGATTGGGTAGAGTCGTACTAGGTTAAGTAATCACTCATCCTTGGTAAGGACAGAGTTTTAGCCTTGTGGATAGAATTACAACGTCTGTCTCGAACTTGCCTAGCTGTCCCATGCATTATGAATCTGCAGGATTTCACATGACTGAAAGAGAATATTTCAGCTGACTGTCAACTGCAGCAGAGCTTGAGGGTCAGCCAGAAGTCTTTTTGTTTAACAGCAAGAGTGTTTTCTTTTTCAGTATCTCTCCACTTGAAGACACTGCTTCTGCTTCAAGGGGGAGACCAATTACACTTCTTCGGTCACTTCAGAAGGTTGTGTAAAAAAATGGGCATTAACTGAGTAACTTCCTCCAATCTAATTTTCTTTGGCTCAGGAGCTGGTATTCTAGGGAGTTTGCTGGCTGGTCTTTAGCTTCATTCAATTCTCAGAATTCCTGGAGACAAGTCATAAATCAAAAAACCCTGCAGACTGGCTGTATTATGTGTAGTTCAGACTCCACTGCCACTATTCCGCGAGGAAGAAATACTCTGAGGAAACAGGCTGTGAGATACCAGTGTGCTAGTCCACCCCCTCCCCCTGCCAAGTCCTTCTATATCCATCAGGGATTGTGATACCCAAATACAAAGCAGAATTAGTAACAACAGTGCCAAAAAATAGGATGAGAAAAATTTAAAAAGACAGAAAAACAAAACCCACAAAGAAAATCTATGCAAAGAAATAAGATACTGAGAAAGAAGACAAACCTTAGCACCCTCTAGGAAAGAGAGAGGGCTTCCCAGGCGGCCCCCGTGGTAAAACAAACAAACAAACAAAAAAACAAAAAAAAAACCCGCCTGCCAATGCAGGAGACTTAAGGGATGCAGGTTCGATCCCTGGGTCTGGAAGAGGGCATGGCAACACCACTCCCATACTCTTGACTGGGAAATCCCATGGACAGAGGAACCTCGCGGGCTACGGTCCATGGGGTCGAAGAGTCAAACACGACTGAAGCGACTTAGCATGCACGCACCCATGCATGCCCACACAGGAAAGAAGGGATATGACAGGTATATAGAACGTCTCCGAAAAGAAAGAATACACAGAGAAGAGACGAGAGTTGAGGTGGGAATGGGGGATTTTCTTGAGCTGGAATTCAGAATGGTGTGGAGATCCTTTCCTGCAGAACACAATTACTGTACGACCCAGACCCCAACCCAACCCGACAAAATGCACGTGTTCCAAAGCTGGCAGACCACATCAACATTTAAAAATTTTTTAAATGGTAAAAAAAAAAAAAAAGTATATCAAAAGAACCAACTCAGACTGACTCAAAACTCTCTCCCCACATACTAAGTACCAAAGACTTTCAAGCCAAGTTACTAAGCTCTTGAGGAAACAGCTCACGATATGAGAATTTTCTGCCCCACGATCCGAGAATTTTTTCACTTGTCATTCAGGGAAAGGAACAAGGAGAGATCATTTCAGGACACGAAGGAGATTGGGAGCACACCGTCCATGGAAACTACACCACACTAACCACCCATGTACCAACAAACCTGAACTCAAGAACAGAAAAAGTAGAAATGAAAAGAGTTGTGCCACGTTAAAAACCTTGTAACAGAAGAAGCACCACGCACGTGTTATTCACATGGTCATAAACCTTCACAGAAATATACAAATAATTGAGGAATATCAACATAACACACGACCATGTAGCGAGAATTCATATGCAAAATTGTACAGAATGCTCATGATCCCTGAGCCTCAGGAAGACTGAGGAAATACAGGAACGCTGAAAGGAAAAGATTTGTTAATGATGGGGACGACAGAAGTGTAGTCTTTAAAATATGAAGGGGAGAAAGTCCACAAGGATCATAAGCATTCTAGAATTCTACAGAAAGAACAACATCAAAAAAATAAATAAATAAATAACCAGCGTATGTGGGGGAATGGGAACATAAACACACACACCAGAAACTGTAATACGTGCAAAAACATGGCAGAATTACAACTGTATACATACATAAGCTATTGCGTGTGTTAGTACCTCAGCTGTATGCTGACTCTTTGTGACCCCATGGACTGCAGCCCGCCAGGCTCTTCCGTCCATGGAACTGGAAGACAATACCGGAGTGGGTAGCCATTCCCTTCTCCAGAGGGATCTTCCCAACCCAGGAATTGAACTCAGGTCTCCTGAATCTGCAGGCAGATTCTTTACCGTCTGAGCCACCAGGGACGCCCATATAAACTACTACATTAGGCTTAAAAACCCTGAAGTTCATCTATTTAAAAGCCACAGATAAGAAAATACACATATAATTTCCTATTTCACCTAATGGGCAAGTAAACACAAAACTAACGATAACCATAAAATACACAGATTCACAGGAAAATATTTTCAATATTAACAGCACTAAGTGCTAATCTCCTTACAAAGGGTCAAAGCTTCAAGCATCCCACTAAAGATAATGAGCCAAGGAAAACTATAGTCATTCAATGATACCTTTTGGACCAATAAAATTTGAGCCAAGAAGAGTTCACCCACCAAGAACCTAAACATGCTGGCACCCTGACCGAGAGCTTCCAGAGTCCAGAACTGTGAGAAATAAATTCATTGTTAAGACCATCCAGGCTACAGTGTCTTCTTATGGCAACCCAAGCTAAGCTAGATGTGTTCAAATACCTTTAAACAAGCTAAGAATATTCAAAAAATCACTAGGAATGTGCTGTTAAATTTTGTACACCAAAAAAAGATGCCTATGCTTCCTTGGTGGCTCACAATTCTGGGAGGCTCAACATCTGCCTGCCAGTGCAGGAGACACGGGTTCGATCCCTGGTCCGGGAAGATTCCACATGCTGCAGATCAACTAAGGCCGTGTGCCACAGCTACTGGGCCTGTGCTCCAGAATGCGCTCCATGGCAAGAGAAGCTACCGCAGTGAGAATCCCGCACGCTGCAACTAGAGTAGCCACAACTCACCGAAACTAGTGGGAAAAAAAAAAAAAAAAAAAAGGCCACGTGGCATTGGAGATCCAGGGCAGCCAAAAATAAGAAAACAAAACAAAATAATAATAGCTTTTAAAAAGGTTCTGTAGCCAAATTTAAAAGAACTTAATCTCAATATCATTAACCAAAATAATGAGGTATTTCTCATCTATCAAACTCAAGAAGCATTAATAAAAATGATTAACCAGGGAGTAAGGGAGACCAGGCAAACAAGCCCATACATATTCTATAGTCAGGACTTGAGTCAGACTTTCATTAGTATGTTCTTTAGTTGAAACTGGTAAAATACATAAAACATAACTACTTGGCTGGAGAGGCAGAGGAAGATTAATGATCCAGAACTATCTTATTAAGAGAGAAAGAAGTGTGCAATAAATGTTATCAGGACAAATGGATAGCTATCTCAGTAAAATAAAAGATTCAGAGGTTTACAGCATATCAAACACTAACTTGAATCCTGAACACCTTGGAGAATTTAATTAAAAATATAAAATGTGAAGAAGAAAGCACAGGTGGGTGTCTGATGTCTTCACGGTGAAGGATTTTTCATCTTTCAACTAGTGGAGGAAAAGATTCATTTCCTATTATAATGATACACAGTAATTGTAAATATATGTATTTGTCTGTGTGTGCTTAGTTGCTCAGTCGTGACCAGCTCTTTGCGACCCCATGGACTATAGCCCGCCAGGCTCCTCCGTCAGTGGGATTCTCCAGGCCAGAATACTGGGCCAGAATACTTTCCCTTCTCCAGGGCATCTTCCCAACCCAGGGATCGAACCCAGGTCTCCCACATTCCAGGTGGATTCTCTACCAGCTCAGCCACCAGGGAAGCTCACATATATGTATAATTATATATAAATCTGGCCAAATCCTTTGGCCACATGATGCGAACCACCAACTCACTGGAAAAGACCGTGATACTGGGAAAGAGTGAGGGCAGGAGGAGAAGGGGACGACTGAGGATGAGATGGTTGGATGGCATCACTGACTCGATGCACGTGAGTTTGAGCAAGCTCCGGGAGTTGGTGATGGAGAGGGAGGCCTGGAATGCTGCAGTCCATGGGGTCGCAAAGAGTCAGACAGGACTGAGCGACTGAACAATAACAACCGTGTAAATCAGGTCAGAAGATTTTAGAAACTTATAAAGGTTATCGTAACCCTTCGAGAATCAGCACATTTAGCAACATTAGCGGTCATATTTCTTACGAGTTTGAATTCCACTCTTAAACATTCGAGCCAACTGTCTGCCCCATATCCGTGTTTCCATATTGTCACTCGAAACAACATGTGAACTCCTCCTAAGCAGCAACTGTCTTAGCCATCTGGGTCTATACTACAGGACACAGCTTTGTAAATAATAGGTGATTTTTATTTAGGTTTAGGAAAAAAAAAAGTTGTATGAAATAAGTCCCCTACACAGAAACCTTCGAGCTGCAATCACTGAAAGATGTGACCATGCATTCGAGTGTCCACTGACATCAGTGAGTTTACACGTCTGGTGTACACTGTCACAGGCATGCATCCTCCACGAGTGGTTGTGCTTCACTACACGGTACTATGTTGTCATTGTTGTCGCTGTTCAGTCGCTCAGTTGTGTCTGACTCTTTGCGATCCCATGGACTGCAGCACGCCAGGTCTCGCTGTCCATCGCTATCTCCCAGAGTTTGCTCAAACTCATGTCCATTGAGTCGGTGAGGCCATCCAACCATCTCATCCTCTGTCGTCCCCTTCTCCTCCCGCCTTCCACCTTCCCCAGCATCAGGGTCTTTTTCAATGAGTCAGCTCTTCACATCAAGTGGCCAAAGAACTGGAGCTTCAGCTTCAGCATCAGTCCTTCCAGTGAATACTCAGGACTCATTTTCTTTAGGCAGTATTTATAGAGTACAGTAATACAGTATCTTTATTCCAAGCCCAGGATGCCTGGAAGTGCGTGTAAAACCAGCGGTGATGGAGCTGGTAGCACTGTACTATACTTTTCATGGTGCTGTACTAGAAGATTAAAAACTTTTTTATTTGTTTCCTGTGCTTGTTTTTTGTGTTTTAAATATTTGTGTGAAAAGTAGGGCTTCCCTGGTGGCTCAGACAGTAAAGAATCAGCCTGCAACGCAGGAGACCTGGGTTTGATCCCTGGGTCGGGAAGATCCGCTGGAGAAGGAAACGGCAACCCACTCCAGTCTTCTTGCCTGGAGAATCCCATGGATAGGGGAGCCTGGGGCGGGGGGTGCTACAGTCCATGGGGTTACAAAGAGTCAGACACGACTGAGCGACTAACATTTTGACTTTCATTACAAACTTATTCCAGTGCAGTACTATATAGCCGATTCTGTTAGGTGGATACCTAGGCTAACTTTGTTACAGTTAAAAACCAGAACTGGACTTATGAACTTGTTGCTCCCGTGTCCTGCATCCCTCTTTTCCCAGGACCACTCCTCCTCTGCACCATAAACATTTCATCACATTTTCTTGAACTCTCCTGAAATAAAATTCACACCCCAGTTCAATGCCTGGGTTGGGAAGATCCAATGGAGAAGGGATAGGCTACCCACTCCACTATTCTTGGGCTTCCCTGTGGCTCAGCTGGTAAAGAATCCACCTGCAATGCAGGAGACCTGGGTTCCATCCCTGGGTTGGGAAGATCCCCTGGAGAAGGGAATGGCTCCCCACTCCAGGATCCTTGGGCTTCCCTGGTGGCTCAGCTGATAAAGAATCCGCCTGCAATGCAGGAGACCTGGGTTTGACCCGTGGGTCAGGAAGATCCCCTGGAGAAGGGAATGGTTCCCCACTCCAGTGTTCTGGCCTGGAGAATTCCATGGACTGTACAGTCCATGGGGTCTCAAAGAGTCAGACACGACTGAGCAAGTTTCACTTTCACAGATATTATTATCAGTTTTCTAGGAAACAATGCCTATTGCAATATAAAGCAGAAAGCAAGATACTTTAGTTTGTTATGATTCTGTTTTTAAACATGTAAATATTTGGGCACAGTGACACCAGAGTGCAGAATGAGGTTGCATGTTTGTTCCTATTTCTAAAGAACAACTTAGATACAGGAGGTGTAACGTACTGTTCAAATGAATAATGATACTTTTGAAAAAAATTGATATTCTGAAATCAGATGAGTTTGGTGCATCGTTATAAATCTACCGTAAATGCATGATATCAGCAGCAGCTGATACATGAGTTATCTACTCACAACTCAAGATAACAAGGGGCATTGTCAAAAATGAAGAGCTTTTTCTCAAGCACTGCACAAAGACGCCCAGGCATAGTCTCAGCAAAAGAAAGTAAAATATTTCTTCGAACCACCTACAGGCTGCATCCCTGCAATCCTCAATACATAGCAGAACCACAAACAGAAAGCCTTGGGTACCATAAAGTCAGCTGTGGGCTTTGGAGAGTCATATACAAGTGGACCCTGTGGCTCATTCACAAGTCGTATATGCCCGAGGCTCTTGTCTATGGAGCATCTCAGTGGCTGTGGAATTTCCGCAAGGACCGTGGCAACTAAACCATGACGTAATACGTGCTAAGTCGCTTCAGTCGTGTCCGACTCTTTGCAACCACGTGGACTGTGGACCACCAGGCTCCTCTGTCCATGGGGACTCTCCAGGCAAGAATACTGGAGTGGGTTGCCATGCCCTTCTCCAAAAGCATGACGTCTACCCTCCAAATTTCATCCTTTCTCCACCTTGGGAAGCAGTGGTCTCCCACATGAAAACCCCTGATTCTCTTTCCAAACATTTCTAGTCTCTCCGAGCATCACCTTTGAGCACTAGTTCAGAATGCTGCTTCTTTTTCTGATCTTTCTGTTTATCTGTACCTTTTTGAAACACAATCTGTTCACATTCTTCACTTTTTCCTCTTCTCTTTAAGTCCTTCATCCACCCCTGTGTTTACCTTTGTACGGATATTTAATAACATTTGCCAAGGGACTCTGTTTTTAGTAACACACATAGGTACACTTCCTCAGCAAGAAATACAGGTGATTTTTTTTTTTTAAGTAGACCATTTTTTAAACTCTTTGTTGAATCTGTTACAATATCATCTCTGTTTTCCGTTTTGGTTTTTTGGCTGTGATGAATGTGGGGTCTCAGCTCCTGACCAGGGATCAAACCCACAACCGCTGCATTGGAGGGCAAAATCTTAACCACTGCACTTCCAGGAAGTCCCTATAGGTGGTATTTTTATTATCCAAGTTAATAGAAATTAACTCTGGGAGATGGTGGAGGACAGGGAGGAGGCCTGGCATGCTGCAGTCCCTGGGGTCGCAAAGAGTCAGACACGAGTGAGCAACTGAACGACAAAACAAATTTAGTGGGAAATGTTTCGCGAGAATTCAAGGAAATTCAGCCAAAGAAAACTTAGATATAAACTGTTACACTGATCTATTTCACTTATTTAATGTGAAATGGCGTTAAACAAAGATACATGTTTCAAATCTTAAGTGTCACAACACACAAGTGAATACTTCTATATGTCAGAATGGCCAGAACACTCAATCATCACATTAGAGAAGTGAAATGCAATTGAAAGCACTGGCGTTTCACGTTCTCCTTGCAGAAGGCATTCAGCACCTCCGATGAATGAACGTGTTCTCATTCATCCAAGAAACAGCCTGCTGCTGTTATGACCGGCCTGGGGGTGACAGTTCTGGGGGGGGATGGAAATTTGATAATAAGCTCTGATGGTATCGATGCCGTACTGGGTAGCCCAAAGCCTGGGTTTCAAAAGCTCCTATTCAGGGGCAGTCGTGGCCACGGATAACATTTCAGGGCGGAAGGAACTCATGTGTGTCCCCACTGATGTGGTGTTGACAAGACTTCTCAGCTTCTCCAGACCCTCGAATGAGCCCTCACAGAAGGCTTGGCATGAAGGCAAATGCCTCCAGCGTTTAAACTTTATTAGGAATGCTTATCTGCATGATGACAGATGCCGCCTGGGGCTCTTGTAGCCCAAACTGTCGCTCTACCGTGAGCATTAGAGACGGCATTTTCAACTTAAGTCAGTTCATTTCGGTGTACCTTTATTGAGCACTTTTCATGCGCAAAGTTTCTGGAAATGCACAGAGACATAAAAGGATCGTGCCCGTTGCTGCTTAAGAGGTGCTACTTGGTTATTACCCATCAAAGGATTTTCCCTCGTCGAGATCAAAGAAATAAGAGTACTTTCCAGCGTGAGCTGGTCACTATTGCTCAGTGTCTCCGGCATGTCCCGACTCCCTGCAACCCCATGGACTGCAGCACACCAGGCCTCCCTGTCCTTCACTGTCTCCCAGAGCTTGCTCAAACTCACGTCCATTGAGTCGATGATGCCATCCAACCATCTCATCCTCGGTTGCCCCCTTCTCCTCCTGCCCTCAATCTTTCCCAGCATCAGGGTCTTTTCTAATGAGTTGGCTCACCTCAGCTCACCAAGTCTTGACTGATACCATCTGGTGAATCACCGTGTCTTTTTCTTTACCCAAGACATCCCATGGGATCCCATGATTAAACTGATTTGAGGGACCTTCCTGGCAGTCCTGTGGCTAACAGCCCAAGCTCCCAATGCAAGTGGCCTGGGTTCGATCCCTGGTCAGGGAACTACACCCCACGTGCTGCAACGAAATACCCTGCACGCTACAGCAAAGACCTTGCACGGCCAAGTAAATAAATAAATGTGAAAAACAAACAAACTGATTGTGTTCTTGTCTTTAGGACTAAAAACGGACCCTTGTCGTCTGCTTCTTTTAGGATGAGGCCCCTGGCCACTGCACTCACTGACCCTCCATGCCCCCCTGAAAGGAGTTCAGGGTGGAGGTGAGGAATTGAGCCATCTGTGCTCTGGAAAGGCTAGCAGACCAGGTCTGCAGATAGTTAGGTATTTTCAGGAAAAAATATATATATTTTTAAACATGTTGAGTACTGGGCCGGGCTACGTAATTTCTTTCTTTTTTTTTTTAACTTTTGTCCTATTAAGTATTTGTTTTATTTAAATTTTTTAAAATGCATTTATTTCTGATTGATTGATGACTGCTTTACAATATTGGTTTGATTTCGATCATACATCAACATGAATTAAACAGAGGTTTACATATGTCCCCTCCCTCTTGAATCTCCCTCCCACCTCCCGCCCAGGGTGGGAATTATTACAGATTTTTACATAGAATTCGTGGAGAAGGAAAGGGCAACCCACTCCAGTATTCCTGCCTGGAGAATCCCAGGGACGGAGGAGCCTGGAGGGCTACGTCCATGGGGTCGCAGAGAGTCAGACACGACTGAAGCGACTTAGGACGCACAGAGAATTAGAACTCTAACTAGAATTAGAATTATTACAGAGCCCCAGTTTGAGTCCCTGAGTCAGAGAGCAAATACCCATTGGCTATCAATTTACATATATTAGCATATATGCATCCATGCTTCTCTATTTATCTCACCCTCTCCCTCTTTAGGAAGTGGCAACCCACTCCAGTATTCCTGCCTGGAAAATCCTGTGGACATTTGAGCCTGGTGGGCTACAGTCCGTGGGCTCACAAAGAGTCAGACACGACTTAGTCCTTTACCCGCATCTTTGTCCATGGATCTGTTTTCTGTGTCTCCACTGATGCTCAACAAACAGATTTTTCAGTGGCTACCTAGTTTCTATAATGAAGCTTTGTTTCTAGCATTTATTGATGTATTTCTTTTGGCCGTGTGGCATATGGGACCTTAGTTTCCCAACCAGGAACAGAATGCATATCCCCTGCTGCGGAAGTGCAGAGAGAGTCTTAACCGCTGGACCGCCAGGGACCTCCCTGGGAAAAGGCTTAAGGTGCCCAGTTTCTTGCATCATTTCATATCTAGAAAGGCCTTAAAATCACTGATGGAGTTAGCAGCTCCTTGTGACTACCAGCAACCGTCTGTGACCGGCGACCACCTTCTGCCAACGTGTGCTTCATTGCACAAATCCCCCTTCACTAAAACCAGGTTCTGCCAAGCTAAACGGTGACCTCCGCCCGCCCTCTCGGGAGCAGCTCCTCAGAGCTACCTGAGAGCCTGTATCACAGGCCACGGTCCTCATTTTGCTTCCAATAAAACTTAACTCTCACGTTGTGCTTTTTTTTTTTTCCAGTCGACGCATATATTCTCCTTCGTTCATAAATCCAGTTTAGCGGAAAGTTACATTCAATCCACCCAAAGCCAGCCTCATACTCCTATCTACTTAGTTTCCATGATCACGTCTGACACCTGAGGAAGGAACCCTGAACACCGGGAATCTTAGAACAAAGTGAAATTCCTTGTCCCCATGAAGCTGCTTCTGTTGCTAATTTCCATTACTCTCATATCTGCCGGTGGTTTTCCTCCTGTTTTCATCTTTGGGGCTCTTGTGCTTTCTTTTTTAATTCTTAAGTCTCTATCACGTTGTCATCTTCCTCTAGCCATCAGATTGACTTTTTCTCACTTTCTTGCGTGTTTCTTTGATTCCTGAACCATTTTAACACTAGCCTAACCCCAAAGATTTCTTCATGAGGGTACTAGAGGACCCACATATGATAACTAACTTGAAAAGCATTTCCCATTTTCCCCCCTCTACTGAGCAAACAGTTGAGTAAGAGCAACCTTCAAAGCCAAGTAAATGTTTCCAAAATAAATGCTCGCTTTGCCAGAAAATATTTGTGAAGGTATTTCAATAGCTGTAATAAAGCAAATACTTGCATAATGGGTGAACAACACATCAGAAACATTTTTGCATTCCTTTTCTGAGCACCTGTGGTTACTCAAGCTTCATTTCTGACCTGTCCAAGGACTCAGGAGATACTATGGGAAAGTATTTGTTCATTCCTTCCTACCGCACACAGTGAACGTAGTAAAAAAATATTTTGTCTGCCAAGAGGATTTTTGTAGCGAACACACACCCATTTCAAATTATGTGCAGTTCCTTGCAATTCAGTCCTCCTGGTGGCAATCTGACAGAAAAGGACTGAAAAAGAACTAAAACTTGGCACCACTGAAAAGCAATTACAGCAGGTCTCGATTTGACGGTGAAGCGCCCTGGGAAAAGACATTCCCACCGGAGAGCTCATCAGGAATGGGCACTGTGCTCCCTCGGCAGTTACCAGCAGCACAGAGTCAGTCTGGTGAATGCAGTATCAGAGAATTCATCCTTCTGTGTGACAAGAAATTCTATCAAAGTCTACCATAACTGACATGAAAAAGGTGGATTTGTTGTCTAAATGCTGATGAAATTTAGCAAAAAATAAACGTCACCCCCATAACACCTAGGGAATCTGCCTACAATACAGGAAATGTAGGCAGACATGAGTTCAATCCCCAGATCAGGAAGATCCCCTGGAGGAGGGCATGGCAACCCACTCGGGTATTCTTGCCTGAAGAATCCCATGGACAGAGGAGCCTTGTGGGCTATAGTCCATGGGGTCGCAGAGAGTCAGACACGACTGAGCAACTGAGCACACCTTGAGAACACACATTATTTTTAATATATATTCATTTTAACATTTTATATATTGATATTATATTGCAAAGATGTATCTCTAGAAATACTTAAATTTAACCTTATCTGGTCTACTTTCTTCTTGAAACTTATGCTTAAAATTCCCTACACTTAATAATGGAAATGCTGAAAATTCTACTTGAATAAAAGTTTGAATTATTAAGTGTATAACCCCACCTATAGTTCCTAAATGACAAAGTTTAGAAATTACGTAACAATGCTATGACCTGCTTCACGAGTTTCCAAGCAGAGGCAAGTTTCTTTGTCCATGCTTCTGGTACCCAGAAAGGGACAGCTGCAGTCTTTGGAGATATTTCTGGTTGTCAGAACTGGGAGGAACCTCTGGATCTAGTGGGCAGGGGCCAGGGAAGCTGCTAAATGGCCTGTGATTCACAGACTGGACCCACTATAGCCACACAGCCAAAGAACTGAGAGGCGCAGATTGTAGTGAACAAACGTATGGATACCAAGGTGGGGCGGGATGGTGACAGGATGAACTGGGAGATGGGACTGGCATATACATGCTATTGATACTGTGTGTAAAGGAGTTCCCTGGTCCAGGAAGATCCCCTCCTGGAGGAGGAAACGGCAACTCCCTCCAGTACTCCTGCCTGGGAAATCCACGGACCGAGGAGCCTGGTGGGTTGCAGACTCGGACACACACACATAAAATCGGTAACTGATAAGATCCCACTGTATAGCTCGGGGACCTCTACTCAGTGCCCTGGGGTGACCTCAGGGGGAAGGAAATCCAAAAAAAAAAAAAGCGGATATATGTGTACATATAGCGGATTCACTCTGCTGTACAGCAGAGACTAACGCAACGTTGGAAAGCAACTAAAATCCAATGAAAAAAACACAGTTATCTAGCCAAAACGATCATCATGCTTGAGGTGAGAAACCGCGGTTTACTTTCAGCATTTTTCTCGATAAATACAACCTAAGACACAAGAAAACATACTCTTAAATTAAATATTATGTATTCGGAGGGTCTATACAGAAATACAAGTAAACTAGACATGGGATAGGAAATAGTCTTCTGGCAAGTAAAATTCCTTAAATCCCCTTTTCCAAATTATGATTTCCTATTTTCCTAAAGGAGCACTTAGGAAGTTCTTACTCCAAAAACATCTCAGTTTGATGAATTTTCCAGAAAAAAAAAAAAAAAAGATTCAAACCTTAAGTGAAATTAAATCAGAAACATTCAATTTCTGTTCCGTTTCTTTTAAGAAGCCACATGGACAAGATTAAAGGTGACGTGTAGGTGACAAATGAGTAAGCAGTTGTCCTGCCTTCTAGATGTTAGGGTACTTGTCAAAGGAAAGGACTGATGTTTCTCATCTCCAAAACTCTGACAGCATGATTTCATTACAGACTCTAATCGTGGTTGCCCGCTGAGCTAGGATCAAGGCAAGAGCTCACCTTCTTTAAAAATTAAAGTGTTAAAATTGAGGACCACCTTAGCTCAGTTGGTAAAGAATCCGCCTGCAGTGCAGGAGACCCCGGTTCGATTCCTGGGGTGGGAAGATCCGCTGCAGGAGGGATAGGCTACCCATTCCAGCATTTTGGGCTTACCTGGTGGCTCAGCTGGTAAAGAATCCAACGGCAATGCGGGAGACCTCAGTTTGATGCCTGGGTGGGGAAGATCCCCTGGAGAAGGGAAAGGCTACCCACTCCAGTATTCTGGCCTGCAGAATCCCACGGACCGTATGCAAAGAGTCAGACATGACTGAGCGACTTTCACTTCAGTCAAATCATCAGCAGCTACGGGAACGCTCAAAACACTATGGTCTACGAATAAATACAATGACAAGAACAGAGCGTTACTTCTGTGCTGCCCTTCCGGCAAAGACGGGCAGCCCACACAGGTTCATGAGGAAACACCACGTAAACTGAGGGGCATTCCACACAACGACTGGCTTGTAAACTTCTACTGTGCCAAGATTAGGAACATCAAAACGAGGTTCCCTGGTGGTCCAGTGGTTGGCAGTCTGCCTTGGAATGCAGGGGACACTGGTTCGATCCCTGGTCTGGGAAGATCCCACATGCTTCAGGGCTACTAAGGCCATGCTGAGCCACAGCTACTAAGACCCACACTCTAGGGCCCGAGAAACACAACTGCGCAAACCTGTGCTCTGCAACAAGAGAAGCCTCTGCAATCAGAAGCCTGCTCAGCACAACCAGAGGATAGCCCCTACTCGCTGTAACTAGAGGAAGCCTGTGCACGGCACCCAAGACCCAGCCAAAATAAAAAAGTAAATAAGTAAAACAAACAAAAAAGATCTGGCCCTAACAAGGCTCACGGGATACTTGTCTCGTGTTGTGTTAAATCGCTCAGTCATGTCCGACTCTTTACGACCCCGTGTACTGCAGCATGCTCAGCTCCTCTGTCCCTGGGATTCTCCAGGCAAGAATACTGGAGTGGGTTGCCCTGCCCTCCTCCAGGGGTTTTCCCAACCCAGGGATCGAAACCCAGGTCTCCTGCATTGCAGGCTGATTCTTTTACTGCTGAGCCACCAGGGAACCGTGAGTTCTATATATTGAGGCAGGTCTGAAAAAAAAAAGAGAGAGAGAGAAAAGGAGATTAAATGGGGAAAAAATGAAAAAAGGAGATAAAATGAGGGCCTCCGCCCAGTTCTCGGAACCTCAGCGTTCTAACTGTTCATCCCTCCACTGTGGTCGGGCAGGCCAAGTCAGACCTGCATTTGAATTTAAGCACTGGAGGCTGAAAATGACAAGCATTCTTTTTTTCTCTTGAAGTGGAAATTCAAGCCGGTAACAATATTCCCACTTCGGTCTTGCCAAAGGGACAGACTCCAAGGCTTCAGGCGGAGGATTAAGTTCTTCAGTCCTGTGAGGTGCTGCAGAGCGAACCAGTTGCCAAGACGTGGAGTCTTGGAGAAAAGCCCTAATGCCTGACACACAGGGGGCCTGGAGCCACTGCCTGAGACTCACAGGAGCACCAAGGCGCCCTCTCCAGCGTCTTCTGCTACAGACCAGCAATTTCCCGACGTTGAGCGTGACTCACTAACACTTTTGACTTGTCAGTTTTATAACAATCATAATAAATGAACCCCAGAAAGCTGAAACAGTATTTTACCATCTGGATGCCTTTTTAAAAAATATACACTAAAACTAAGAAACCGATATTCTAAGTTCAAACTATATATATATATATTTTTTTTTTTTCTTCAAAGTATAAATGGTTAATTTGAAAAAAGCCTGATGGTAGGAAAGATTGAAGGCGGGAGGAAAACGGGACAACAGAGGATGAAATGGTTGGATGGCATCATCAACTCAATGGACATGAGTTTGAGTCAACTCCGGGAGTTGGTGATGGACAGGGAGGCCTGGCGTGCTGCAGTCCATGGGGTCGCAAAGAGTCGGACACGACTGAGCAACTGAACTGATCTGAGACATTTAATAAATGGAGACAAGCAACATTATAGAATCAAAACTCCATCTAACTATCACATTTGTGACAATCATTCTATTCCTATATTTTCTTCCAGAGAAACTTGCTTTTTACTTTTATTATAAATTTGTTCTTTTGTATTGGGGCTTCCGTGGTGGCTTAGATGGTAAAGCGTCTGCCTGCAATGCGGGAGACCTGGGTTCATTTCCTGGGTCGGGAAGATCCCCTGGAGAAGGAAATGGCAATCCACACCAGCACTCTTGCCTGGAAAATCCCATGGACGGAGGAGCTTGATAGGCTACAGTCCATGGGGTCGCAGAGAGTCGGACACAACTGATCGACTGAACTGATCTGAAACATTTAATAAATGGAGACAAGCAACATTATAGAATATCAAAACTCTAACCATCACATTTGTGACAATCAGGCTACTCCTATATGTTTTTCCCAGAAAAAATTGCTTTTTACTTTTATTATAAATTTTTTCTTTTGTTATTGGGGTATACAGCCAGTTAACAATTTCGTGAGTGTTTCAAGGTGAATACAGAGAAGGGACTCAGCCATATATATATATGTGTGTATCCATTTTTAATAAAGAATTGAGATCAGTTACTAGTATAATTTCCACAAACAAACATGCCTCTTGCCACAGTAGGGAAAATCATGTTTTTTGATTAAATTAAGAAGCCTGTTATTAAACTTACAACCAGAGAGTAGGGCAAAGGCTAGCTATCCAAGCAGAGATGGGTCTTTTATACTGTAGCACAGTGCCCCCCGCAGGTCCTTTATTTCAGAGTCAACATTTTCAGCCATCTCCATTCTCTGTGTTACGTTCGGTTACTTAGTGAAGTAAGAGATAGGGAAAGTCTGCTAGGATATTGCATTGTGAAATCATACTCTGCTTGCAACATAGTTCAGATTACAAACAATGGGCAAAAATAAACCTTTAGTTTCTTCTCCAGAAGGAAATATTAAACCACATGATAAAAAGTTTCCACAGAGCTGTTTGCCAACCGTATATAACAGACAGATATAAATCTCCTTTAAAGCAATAAAAAAAAAAAAAAAACAAACACTAAAGTTTACCACTACATGCCACGTCTCTTCATTTCGCAATGATGAAATGAATCCCACAGTCAGAGAATAAATTAAAAGACATCATAGTGTATTCATCATAGTGTATTTCTGCATATTTGCTTTTGCTTTAAAATGTCAGGTTGAAAAGAAAGTGAAAGTGTTAGTCGCTCAGTCGTATCCCACTCTTTGCGACCCTACGGACTGTAGCCCACCAGGCTCCTCTGTCTATGGGAGTCTCCAGGCAAGAATACTGGAGTGAGTTGCCATTTCCTCCTCCAGGGGATCTTCCCAACCCAGGGATCGAACCCTGGGTTGCAGGCATATTCTTAACTATCTGAGCCAGCAGGATATTGGTTTATCTAAACTTACAGGTTTATCTCAACATTGTATTTATGGTACATAAAATAATTCCACAAATCTAGTGTATTCTGAGTAAGGGTAGTTCAATTCCGAAAGGGGGGGGGGATAAGAAATTAAGAATTAAAATTTCAAGATATTAAATGTAAACATAGATATTTTGTCTATCCAATTGACAATTTAAAAAAAATAGATGAGCATCCAAATGACTTCTCCCATCAACACAGGTGGAAGACCCTGGAGGAGTGGTCAATGGGGAGGGCTGAACAGACCCAGCTCTGGGCCAGCCCGAGGGAATCGGGGAGCGAACTGGGGAGCAGGGAGCCTTTGACAGTCGTCCTGTGTCATGCTGGCTGGCAGGGCTGTGTCTCCCCCCGCCCCCCGCCTCAAGTGCTCTTTAGATGCGGGTCACCCCAGTGGAGACAAAGCCTTGAGCAGAGGGACGCCCTGCAGCTGAAGCAGCTCCTAACTGACTTGAGTCCTTGGGCCTAGAGAAGAAAACAAGGGTCTCAAAGGCCCTTGCTGAGTCATCTCACTTCGGGGAAAACCAAACCCAACTTTAAGTTCCGCCCTGATGTCCCAGCTGGTTGCAGCTGAGACTTACCACCCCCTGTCCAGAACCCTCCCACCCTCTGTTCAAGGACAAATGCCATCTCAACTAAAGAGTACCCAAAACGTCCCGCCTGACTACCTTTTCCCTTATTGCTTCCACAAACCTCCCTTTAAACATGAAGCCTCCCTGATCCCTCTCGCGCTCAGCCTCCACCGTCACCCCTCGTTGCCTGAATAACGGTCACCTACCTCTGTTGAGGTCGTCTCTCCTTCTTTTCTGCCTCGGCCTGAACTATACCTTACACTAACCGTGCCCCACGCATACACCCACCCACCGACGCTGGGCACCTGGAGGGGACAGCTCAGTCCACCTCTGTTCTCTGTCCTTGTTTACGGATCCTGTCCATCTCTCCTAGACCCTGGCTTCTGCTCCAGGAGGGGAATTCAGCGCTAAGTCAGGAGGAGAAACCTTGGCTCCCAGCAGCACATCTCACGCTAGACACCCCCCACCACCCCCCGCCTGACCTCTGAACCTCAGGGGTCACCTGTCCTAGCCAGTTGGCTTCCCTGATGGAGCCACACACGTCCTGCTCACCGAGGCCAGAGGGCAAAATGCTACACTCTTGTGGGTGCAGCCTCGAGGTACCTCTTCTTTGGAGAACGCAGTGTCAGCCACCATTATAAAGTGAAACCAAAAAAACACCAAGGGGTCCGTTTTCAGGGACAACCAGCCTAGAGGGACAGCCTGCTGATGGAACAGCCTTTCAGGATCCTTGCACAGGAAAAATGGCAACCCACTCCAGTGTTCTTGCCTGGAGAATCCCAGGCATGGGGGAGCCTGGTAGGCTGCTGTCTATGGGGTCACACAGAGTTGGACACGACTAAAGCAACTTAGCAGCAGCAGCAGCAGCGCAGGAAAAGCCAGACAAAGGGAGAGAATGAAATGCCGAGGATTTTCATTCTGTTGGTAAATTCAAAACAAAACAAACAAACAAAAAAAAATGAGAAGGGCTTGGGGAAAGTAAAAAAACAATCCAGGTGAACCTCTCGGGAAGATTGCTAACCCTGTGGCATCCCAATAAAACAATTCGGGAGGGACTTGCATGCCAAGTGGATAAAAACCCCGTTGTAACAACTCTGGGTGAGCCTCCCACCAGGCAGCTGATCTTGCAAAGAGCATCACGAAAGCCTCACTTCTCGCTGCACCCCGTGTCTCCCAAGTCCATTCCTTGGGCCGGGGGGCTTTATTGCCCATATTATTAAACAAGGATTGTCAGCAAGTGTATGTCTCCTTGGACAATTCATTTCCGAGGGTTAGACAAGAGCCCACTCTCGGGGGTCCTGAGGGGCGGGGGTTCCCTCTTCCTGCAACAAGACCTTCCGTCCTTGAGTCGGCCTTTTAGGACCCAGGTCATCTTGCTGCAAGGGAAAGGCGAGTTCTGAGTCCCGGATGGAACTGTTTCCTTAACTTGCTTTTCGCTGCTTTTTGTTATCATAATCGTACATAAACGGCCTGCCTCAGGGCATCCTGCCCCTCTGCCTGGCCCTTAAACTAAAGCAAGCACCTTTGTTCAGAGCCCTGTCCAGCTGGGGACGGCAGGCAGGAAGGAATTAACACAGACCCCAGCCCCAAGGCTTGCCATTCCAGGAGACGTCTGCAAGATCAATGGCCTTTTTCCTTGGTTTCCTCATCTCCCCCTTTCTTCTCTCCATGAAAGAACCTGGCACCCAGGACCCCGACAAGATGGTTACTCTGAGACACTACCCTGCCATCTCCTTGGTCAGTCTGCTCTCTGAGAAAAGCCGGATTCCTCGCCTCAACAGCTCGTCTCTGATTCACGGACCAGAGTGAGCTTGGACCCAGTAACCGGCTCCTCAGACACACGTTCCCACATTCGATCTCTGACCCCATCTACCACATCCTGATTCCCTGCTGCTGCTGCTAAGCTGCTTCAGTCGTGTCCAACTCTGCGACCCCATAAAGGAAATCAACCCTGAATATTCACTGGAAGGACTGATGCTGAAGCTGCAATACTTTGGCCACCTGATGTGAAGACCTGATTCATTGGAAAAGACCCTGATGCTGCGAATGATTGAAGTCGGGAGGAGAAGGGGACGACAGAGGATGAGATGGTTGGACGGCATCACTGACTCGATGGACCTGCGTTTGGGTGAACTCCGGGAGTTGGTGATGGACAGGGGGCCTGCCGTGCTGCAGTCCATGGGGTCTCAGAGTCGGACACGACTGAGCGACCGAATCACAAGCCATACCCTGAATGAAGCACAGCAGCAAATCTTCCCAGCCTCCGTGCTCCTTCTCAGTCATTAATTTAGCTTCCTCTCTGTCACCAATGTATCGTCCAGCTTCCATCTGATGCAGGGCCAGGCTTTAGCTTCTTTTTCTCGGGTCTGTCTATTCTTACATTCTGGCCCTGACATCGTGTTCCATTTTTGCCCATAGAAACGGGGCCATGGTAGAAAGACGCGCAATTCCACGGTGTCCAGCACCAGGGGGCGCTCTCTGTAAAGGATTATCTACGTGAACCTTTGGTGCCATTTTTTTCAGAACACAGCCCAGTAGCATCTCTCCCGAATAAAAACATCTCCAAGTCCATCACGGGCTTCCCAGGGGCCACTAGTAGTGAAGAACCGTCCTGCCAGTGCAGGAGATGTAAGAGGCCCGGGGTTCGATGCCTGGGTGGGGAAGATCCCCCGGAGGAGGGCATGGCAACCCACTCCAGTATCCTCGCCTGGAGACTCCCATGGACAGAGGAGCCTCCTGGGCTACAGTCTCTGGGGTTACAGAAAGTCAGACACGTGCTCACAAGGTAAGTCCATCAGAGGCTCAGAGACGCTGTTTAGTATTGAGGGTTGGTCTTGGAGAGAAAGAAAGGAACGTCACCAGTGCTCTCCATCAGGACAAATTGCTACCTAATATTTGACTGCTGGGAATGCTATATAACTTATAAATCACTCACATGATTGCACAAGATAAAGAAATCATTCATATGATGAAGAAACACCACCAGATTTAATTACCATGATCTCCACAGCCATCATAAAAAAAAATCAATAGGCTACTAGTGTGGAAAGGAAAAAAAGAAGCTTTCTAAAGGTCATTCTCTGGGAGCATATTTTTTAAACGGGAAAGATGGGAAACTGCCTCTCTGCTAAGTTTTATAACTTTTCCATTTCCTCTGCTTTATCTCTTAGGTGGCTTGTACGGCTTAGAAAACCTTCGAGAAACCTGAACTATTGAGGTGTCTTCCCTGAGAAAAATGCAGCTATGGGACAGGCACGTGTGGTTTGCAGATGCTCACGACCTCCCTAAAGACCATGCATAGATTTGGGAAGATTTCCATGGGTTTTAGAATCTGGTAGCCAGGGTGAAGTAGAACTTGCATCACGTCTGGGTTCAAAGCCTGGGCGGTGACTACTTACTACCGGCATAGCTTTATGCAAAGCCACACCCTCAGGGACACTTTGTCAGCTCCAGCATGAATATAATTATTTTATGGAATTATACTTTACACAGGGTTTATGGGCATCGCATGATAACACCAAGAAGGGAAACCTCTGCACAGAGCTGGGCTATTTTTTTTTTTTTTAAAGACTCAGACTAACAATAATGTTGTTGATATTACACTTCTCACTGTGACTTTCTACAGATTGTTGCCTTTCTCCAACTCTTCTACGCTTCTTGACTCGATCAATCAATTCCCAAAACAGTTATTCCTTTCTCATAAAACCAGTGAAGTGTTTACCCGAAAGATTTTTCCCCATTAAAATTTGGTTTAAAAACTCTAATAACCATTCACATTGTATTTAGGCACTTGTGTGCCTAAAAATACAGAAAATTTGATTGCGTAGCCTTGATGGGCCATGTCAGGGCTATGTGTGTGCTAAGTCACTTCTGTCGTGCCTGACTCTTTGCGACCCCGTGGACTGTAGCCCGCCAGGCTCCTCTGTCCATGGGACTTTCCAGACAAGGATACTGGAGTGGGTAGTGATACCCTCCCCTCCAGGAAATCTTCCCAACCTAGAGATGAACCTAGGTCTCCTCCGTTGCAGGCAGATTCTTTACCATCTGAGCCACCAGGGAAACTCATACTCCATATATAGCTATTAAAAAAATACTAGCTATATTTCTTATGCTGGACAACATCTCCTTGTAGCTTATTATTTTATACACAGTACGCTGTACTTCTTACGCCCCTCCCCTTGTCTTGCTGTGTTTTCAACAGTGGGAACAGCAGGATCATCCTGCAGAAGGCTGAGGACATCAACCCCGGGTGTGTTCCAGCACGCCCTCGCCAAATTACCACAATCTCACTCTGAAACCTCTCTGGACTGTCTCTGACCTGGATGGAAGTAAGATGCCTCTGTATGCTTTACTCTGTTGGACTGACGGAAATACGATTAATGAAACAGGATTTGCGGTCGTTTACAGAACTCTGCAACCCACTCCAGTGTTCTTGCCTGGAGAATCCCAGGGATGGTGGAGCCTGGTGGGCTGCCGTCTACGGGGTTGCACAGAGTCGGACACGACTGAAGCGACTTAGCAGAGAACTCTGCAAATCTCCACGCCATAGGAGAGCGAGAGAGTGAGACAGAGAGACCACGTGAAAAAAACATACACGGTATTAGGGCGAGAGAGAGAAACGGAGAGGTTTCACATTAACACCAGGATCTGAGAGCCTCTGGAGTCAGGAGAAGGCACTTGAGCAGTTATTGACTCTTGAGCGTTCCCTTGTTTGCCAAACCTCGCTCTGCTGAGAGAGGTCATCTACATTCAAGTCCCCGAGCTGCGATTCATGATTTAAGACACGACTTGAGAAGCTGGGCTTGGCATCTGTGACGCCTCAGGCCCTGAAGTCAGTCTTCTGATGCACAGAGGAGATTTCTGTCACAGGAAGAAAAGTGACCTGCATTGCAGAGAAGGCGTTCCAAGCTCCAGATGCCTAGTTTCAGCTTTGCATCACTGTCACTGTGTCACCGTCAACCACCGTTTTTGGGGAAGAGCCCCAAGCAAAGGTGAGGGGCAGCAGACCACCCCTTTTAGTGAAGGTTCTCTGGGGCACCAGAACTTTGAGAGGGTGTGGGAGAGACTGTCCCTGGCGGGCCAAAGAGAAAGATGGGTTAGGGGGTCTGGGATCTTTCTTCTCCTGATCTTAAGTTTAAAAAAGCTTGAACATAATAGAAGAGGTTAAGAAGAACCCTGGAAGGAACATTTTGCCTATTAAATCCTTGCCACAACCAGTTTCACATACTCAATGATCTCGCTTCAGCATAATGCGAGTCTATCTGTCACCTGCCCAATGGAGAACCTACATTCTCTATATTTGAAAGGGTGTTTGCAAAAAGTCCTTGCATGTAGCCATCTCTCGGGGGGGAGGGTGTGTGTGTGTGTGTGTGTGCGTGTGTGTGTGTATGCGTGTGCACGTGTGTGTGTGTGTCTCTTAATACAGCTTCTAATGTGTGTGTGTCTCTTAATACAGCTTCTAATGTGTGTGTGTCTCTTAATACAGCTTCTAATCAATGGTTCATAAGCTGCAAGTGTGGTTCAGCCCTTCTCTGTTACAAACAGATGGTTTCCACCAGCTCAGAGCTTCTCTAGCTCTAGAACAGTTTTTGAAAAGTCTAAGTGTGTTACTTACAGGGAAAACTCAAACTGTTAGTCACTCAGTCGTGCCCGAGTCTTTGTGACACCATGGACCGTAGCCCGCCAGGCTCCTGTGTCCCTGGGATTTTCCAGGCAAGAGTACTGGAGTGGGTTGCCATTCCCTTCTCCAGGGGATCATCCCGACTCAGGGATCGAACTCCGGTCGCCTACATTGCAGGCAGATTCTTTACCATCTGAGCTATCAGGGAAGTCTGCCCAGGAATGATTTCAACATCCATAACAAGTGAGTTGGTAACAGAATGAAAAATTGAACACAAGTTCCTTTTTCCTTGGCTGTGAACAACGAGCAGCAAGCGCAGAATACCGTCTCTAAAAACAGACATTTTATTTAAGAGGCAGCAACATCAGCTCCATTTTCTTCCCCCTAAAACATCGCTTCCAGTCAAGGTTTGGGGGAGGAAAATATTAAATACTGTGTATGTAAGTGAGCAGGGCCTCCCAGGTGGCTCCGTGGTAAAGAATGCACCTGCCAGTGCAGGAGACCTGGGTTCGACCCCTGGGTGGGGAAGATCCCCCGGAGGAGGAAACGGCACTCCACTGCCAGTGTTCTTGTCTGGGGGAACGCCCATGGGCTAAGGCTCCCGGCAGCCTATAGTCCGGGGGCTGCAAAAGAGTTGGACACGACGGAGCAACTAAACAACGACCAGCACCCCAGGAAACTCAGGGCAGGCGAGCAGTGAGTGTGGCCTGTCCGCTACAGCTCCGTCCCAGCTAAGCAACAGGAAGCCTTGCAGGTGTCCAGGGCAGACACCTGGCAGGTGGCAGCAGAAGTCTGGGAGACAGAGGGGACTGCTGAGAATAAGAGGTCCCCCACATCTCTGTGTGTTCCCTCGGAAACCGGCCGCAGGCCACCTCCTGAAAGCTCCCCAGAGAGGCCCCAATGCACAGGGAAGCTCCGTGAAGCCACAGAAGTGTGAGTCCCTCCGTCGCGTGTGGCTCTTTGCCACCCCGCGGACTGCAGCCCGCCAGGCTCCTCTGTCCAGCAGAGTCTCCAGGCAAGAATGCCGGAGTGGGCTGACGCGCTTCTCCAGGGCATCTTCCCGACCAGGGATGGAACCCGGGTCTCCTGCACTGCGGGACGGTTTAACGCACCGGATCTGACAGGGGACCCCTCTCTGAATACGCTACGGGAGACCCTGTCATCTTGGCCACGGCGGCCCCATTTCCGATGCTGTTAACACCCTCTGAGAAAACAGAGCACTTTCTCACGGGGGCTCACCTCTTTGCTCTGCAATTCTTCCCACACGCGTGCTGGGGAGTGTGGGAGCTCCAGGTGGGGGTCCCCTCGCCTCTCTGTCTCTCCCTCTGGGTGGACCCCTTGCCTCTCTGTCTCCCCCTCCGGGTGGGGTCCCCCCACCTCTCTGTCTCTCCCTCTGGGTGGACCCCTTGCCTCTCTGTCTCCCCCTCCGGGTGGGGTCCCCCCACCTCTGTCTCTCCCCGTGGGTGGGGTCCCCCCGACCCCTGGGTCTCCCCCTCCGGGTGGGTGTCCCCACTCTCCCCTCTATCTTGCCCTCTGGGTGGGGGTCCCCCCGCCCTCTGTCTCTCCCTCTGGGTGGGGGTCCCCTCACCCCTCTATCTCTCACCCTCATACCTAGAGGTATACTAGAGATCTTCTGGTGAGTGCATTCTCCACAAGTCCATTGTTCTGGTGACTGAGATCTACTGGAATCCCAATAAAACCAACTGCCATTCTTTTCTCCCATCTTTTTAAGATTTTTTTTTTTTTTTTTTTTGACGTGGACCACTTTTAAAGTCTTTATGAATCTGTTACAATACGGCTTCTGTGTTCTTATTCGGATTTTTGGCCCCACGGCATGTGGAATCCTAGCTCCCCCGTCAGGGATGTAAGCTGCATCTCCAGCACTGAAAGGCGAAGTGTTTACTAGTGGACCAGCTGGGAAGTCCCTCCCCTGCCCCCAGACTCTTCACCCTTCGAGTCACTGCCCGTCCTTAGTCACAGCCCTCAGCATGCATGCATGCCATCCATGACACGCTGAGCTTGTCACAGCGCCCCCTGACATCTTGCACAAAGTGCTTCTTCAGTCACTCAGTCGTGTCCGACTCTTTGCGACCCCATGAACCTCAGCATGCCAGGCCTCCCTGCCCAACACCAACTCCCAGAGTCTACCCAAACTCACGTCCATTGAGTCGGTGATGCCATCCAACCATCTCCTCCTATCTCGTCCCCTTCTCCTCCCGCCTTCAATCTCTCCCAGCATCAGGGTCTTTTCCAATGACCGACTTATTTTCACCAAAATGATGTCGACTGAAAAATGAGTCACAACCTGGGAGTCGAGAGTTTTTTTGTTGTTTGTTTGGTGGGAATGCCAGGATCTTTTCCAAAGAGTCGGCTCTTGGCATAGGGTGGCCAAAGGATTGGAGCCAAGGATATTTTCAAGTGGTGTGCTTTGCAGTGTGAGCAACCTGCCTTCACACACTCGCACTGGGGCTTATTTGAGGGAAGCCCTTTGCTCTGGGAGCCTCTTCCTACCCCGCAGTGGTAGGTGGGTTCCACTCCCTCCCTTTCTCCCTAACAACTCCCAGGCCACCCTAGTCATTGCTGCTGGGACCCCCCCTACCAGCTTTTCCCAACGCACCCCCTCCCACTCTCCCAGCCTGGACCCCTGGCCTCAGAAGCCGTTCCGGGACTCCATTTCTGCACACCCTTCACCCTCAGAGGCCCCCCAGGGAAATTCCGGGGTGAGAGGACCACAGCAGCTCAGGGACGCCCTTCCCGCCCCGGGGAATCTGGGGAATAAGCACCCCCAGCCCTGAGGAAGCCAGCACACACAGGAGTTTGTACGCAGGTTCTTACCCAACTTACACAGGCGTTTCTGGTTCCCAGCTGTAAAAGGATCACCACGGGGCTGCAGTAAAGGCAGGAAAGAAAGGAGTCCTGCTGGGTCCTTTATGGACCGACAAGGAAGACAGGAAATGGGGAGAAAGGGTGCGCGACCCCCGGGCTCCGGTTTCCGTCTGTGTAAACACAGGTTCAATCCCTGGGTCAGGAAGATGCCCTGGGGGAGGGCATGGCAACCCACTCCAGGATTCTTGCCTGGAGACTCCCATGGACAGAGGGGCCTGGCAGGCTACAGTCCATGGGGTTGAAGGAGGAAACAGACAGAGCCGGACTCCGTCTTAGGCCAGGCTTCGAAGATTAGGCTACACGCAAGACAGAGCTGGACTCCGTCTTAGGCCAGGCTTCGAAGATTAGGCTACACGCAAGGTCACCTTCCCAGTGGACTCTGAACATTGTGTCCTGGTGTCTATGGAAATGGCATACCAATGGAAAACCAGACTCCTTGGATAAAAGAGCCTCAGGACTTGGACTCTCAGTCGCCTAAAAGAACATGCTAATTATCTCTGTAACAGAACAAAGTCGTAAATTCTGTTATGTTTATTGGGATATGACCACAGGCCTATTGATAAATGTCCACTGTTTAACTACCTAGGCTGATGACACATGAATCATGGGTTAACTGATTGTATCTTTCTTTTCCTTTGATCAGACTAGTTTCAGGGAATTTGGGGAGGCGGATTTGGGCATGTACACTTAGGGTATATCAGGTTTTCACAAAAACTGATTGACGTCCTTGGCTAAGAGAAGACTCTGCCTTGGACCTGCCCGTGTAATCAACTGCACTCCACGATCTGCACTGTCCTTCTGAGTGAGTTTGTTTCCCAGAACGCGTGGTTACAGCAGGGTTGCAGAGTCGGACAGGACTGAAGCGACGTAGCACGCACACACGCAGGTTGAGGGTTTCCCTGGTGGCTCACGGGTAAAGAATCTGCCTGCTGGTGCAGGAGACATGGGTTCCATCCCTGATTCAGGAAGACCCCACATGGCACAGAGCAGGGAAACCCGAGCCCCCCGGGTACTGAGTCCATGTGCCTGCCCTAGAACCCGAGCTTTGCAACAAGAGAAGTCAGTGGAATGGCAAGCCCAACTACCGCCGCAAGAAAGGAGACCCGCTCGCCTCAAATAGAGAAAGCCCGAACGCAGTGCCAAGGACCCAGCGCAGACGCACGTAATGAAATAACCAATTTTTTTTTTTTAATAGGTAAAGCTGAAACAGTGAGAGTTTCTTCTGAGTAACAACAACACTGTTCAGCCCAACTGTCAAAATGTTTCTAGAAGCGCTGAGCATTCTCCCTCCTCCCACAGCTAAACAACCAGCTGTCACGTGAGCCCAGGGAGCCAAGCACCAAAGCCAGAGAAAGTGGCTTTGCGGGTGATACTGGGTGAGTGAAAAGGGGTGATGTACATGCTGCCTTGCTCCTTGGCCAGTGTGCAAAACACACTTTTATTGCATATTCTAAACACTGCACAATTATAAATCAGAGTTTGACTTCCAAATACACAATACTGAAATCAAACAAATGCAGCTGAGTTATTTACTACTTTCAAGGCTACCGTGGCTTACAACAGATGCTTGCAAACAGACCAGGAACACGACTTCCACTTATAATTTGGATTCAAAGGCACCACACAACTTCAAATTAATATCTAAATAGACTATTGGGATAAAACTTCTTTGTAAACTATTTTTTATTAACTTTATTTACAGTATTTCTCTTGCAAAGAACGAGGAGAGGAGGAAGGGAGTGACGAGGAAGAGGAGAAGAGAAAGAAGGAAAAACAGCAGCAACAGCAGAATTTGCCAAGCATGGTGCTGACCAACCGGCCTTGAGGAGATAAGCAGGTAACTTGAGCTGTGTGTCTCGGTAACAACATCAAGAACAGCATCTAAGTAACGATAACACTGACTGACTAACACGCATGCGTAGCAGTCCTCAGGGCAGGAAGACACCCTCGTGAGAGTGTCTATTAAAGGACTTGGGTGTCTTTTGCTGTTTAGTTGCTCAGTGGTGTCAGACTCTTTTCAGCCTCTTGGACTGCAGCACGCCAGGCTTCCCTGCTGCTGCTGCTGCTAAATCACTTCAGTCGTGTCCGACTCTGTGCGACCCCATGGACTGCATCACGCCAGGCTTCCCTGTCCATCACCAACTCCCGGAGCTTACTCAAACTCGTGTCCATTGAGTCAGTGATGCCATCCAGCCATCTCATCCTCTGTCGTCCTCTTCTCCTCCTGCCCTCAATCTTTCCCAATATCAGAGTCTTTTCCAATGAGTCAGCTCTTTGCACCAGGTGGCCACAGTCTCCTGAATGTTGAACCTCATGTTTAGAATAATGATGTGCAGAGCTTCCCTGGGGGCCCAGTGGTTAAGAATCCGCCTGCCGATGCAGGAGACAGGGGTTCAACCCCCCGGTCCAGGAAGATCCTACAAGCCACAGAGCAAGTAAACCCGTGCACCACGATTACTGAAGCCTGAGCGTCTAGAGCCCATGCTCCGCAACCAGAGAAGTCACCGCAAGGAGGAGCCTGCAAACCTCAGAGAATCGCCCCGACTTGCCGCAACTAGAGAAAGCCCACGCACAGCGAGGAAGACCCACCGCAGCCTGCGTAAGTCAGTAAAGAAAGAATGACGATGCTTAAAGGCAGATGAGAGGGCTGAAGTCTGACCGATCCTTTCACTCATCTTATGGTCCGACTGCGGGGTCAAACCTAAAGAGAACCCAGCCCCTGCCGGCTTCCGATAGGATCAAGTTTCTGAGACTTCAGAGGAGAGGAGGAAACCCTGGACTTCTGGGACTCAGCGAAGTCAGCTGTACTCCAGAGGCCTCTGGGGGACCTACGTGCTGGACACACCCACCCCAGTGATGTCTGACACCCAAATATCATCCAAGCCAGCCCAACAGACGCCTGCTGACCTATGTGCCTAGATGGTCACCAGCTGTATGCATCTTAATCAAGAGCTCAGAGATACCCAGCAAGACAAAGGATGTGTATTGATTACAAACACCTCTGGAGCTCCTGGGGGTTGGTGGGTGGGAAGCAATACTTGGGTGTTGAGTCCTACCCCAGGCCACAGGAGCGAAGCCTTGCAACAAGGACGCCTCCAAAGCTGACTGAGCCCCTTTGTAACCATTGCCAAAAGCCCCCGATCATTACTCACAAGCTTCCTCACTATTAGGCAGAGATGCGCACTCCAGTAAACACCCCCCAAACCAGTCACCTAACGCCAGCCTTCCAGCAGGAATTTTCTTTGTCTTGAGACTATAAACATTGGCTGTTACCCCATGAAAACTGTCTGTCGAGAGGTTGGCCTGAAGCCATCTCACTGCCCACTTTATCTCTGCTCTTGGTTCTTAGAAACCTTTTCACTCCCTTCTGAAATGCCCTGTGTCTGGGAATTCTCGTCCAGGTGCTCAGACTGCCTCAACACTAGGCATCTGTACTGAGTATCCTCGTTTAAAAACAACAGGACTATATGGTGACCTTTTACCTTTATCGTGTTTCTTCCACTTTTTCTATCTCATATTCAGTGGTCCCGTTTCTTTCAGGTTATGTTTTCCAATTTCTCCATCTCTTTTTGTTGTTGTTGTTGTTCTTTCTCAAGGCTTTATCAACCGTGCTAGCAAAGCTTCTGTACACACACATATGGGGCTTCCCTGGCGACTCAGTTGGTAAAGAATCCGCCTGCAATGCAGCAGACCTGGGTTCAATTCCTGGGTCGGAAAGATTCCTCAGAGAAGCAAATGACAACCCAGTCCAGTATCCTTGCCTGGACAGAGGAGCCGGGAGGGCTACAGTCTATGGGGTCCCAAGAGTCAGACACAATTTAGTAACCAAACCACCACACACACATATATAAATAGTATGTACAATATAATCTATATACTTTCAGTTCAGTTCAGTTCAGTTCAGTCGCTCAGTCGTGTCCGACTCTCTGCGACCCCATGAACCGCAGCACGCCAGGCCTCCCTGTCCATCACCAACTCCCGGAGTTCACTCAGACTCACGTCCATCGAGTCAGTGATGCCATCCAGCCATCTCATCCTCTGTCGTCCCCTTCTCCTCCTGTCCCCAATCCCTCCCAGCATCAGAGTCTTTTCCTATGAGTCAACTCTTCACATGAGGTGGCCAAAGTACTGGAGTTTCAGCTTTAGCATCATTCTTTCCAAAGAACACCCAGGGCTGATCTCCTTTAGGATGGACTGGTTGGATCTCCTTGCAGTCCAAGGGACTCTCAAGAGTCTTCTCCAACACCACAGTTCAAAAGCATCAATTCTTCGGTGCTCAGCCTTCTCCACAGTACAACTCTCACATCCATACATGACCACAGGAAAAACCATAGCCTTGACTAGACGGACCTTAGTCAGCAAAGTAATGTCTCTGCTTTTTAATATGCTCTCTAGGTTGGTCATAACTTTTCTTCCAAGGAGTAAGCGTGTTTTAATTTCATGGCTGCAGTTACCATCTGCAGTGATTTTGGAGCCCCCCAAAATAAAGTCTGACACGGTTTCCACTGTTTCCCATCTATTTCCCATGAAGTGATGGGACCAGATGCCATGATCTTCTTTTGGCTGAGCTTTAAGCCAACTTTTTCACGCTCCTAAAAATTTTTGCTTATCTAAAAAATTGATGACATTTTGATTCAACTTGTTTGACTTAGTATGAATCAAATGCTACATTTCTAATTTATATTCCCTTAAAACTATGATATAGTTCCATGTATTTTGGCATCTAATATTACTGCTAAAGGGCTTTCCCCATTGGATCTGTGGTAAAGAATCTGCCTTCAATGCAGCAGATGCGGGTTTGATCCTGGGTTGGGAAGATCCCCTAGTGAAGAAAATGGCAATCCACTCCAGTATTCTTGTCTGGAGAATCCCATGGACAGAGGAGCCTGGCAGGCCACAGTCCACAGGGTCGCAAACAGTCAGACATGACTGAAGGGACTGAGCTCACATTCACATTATTGCTAAACGTCTAGAAGGTTTATTACCTTACTGATCAAAAAAAAAATTTTTGTTTGAATTGGCCTTGAAACTTCTAATCCAATTCTGAGAATATAAAGAAGGACCGTGTTGTAAAGAGAAAGGATGCTATAATAACGCCTGGGTTACTCATCCCAATCTCCCGGGGGCCTGCAAATCCCAAAATGCTTCTGTATGAGTTTGCTGCCACCACACAGCACCCCAGACTGGAGGCTTCCACAGCACAAACGGACTTCACGGCTCTGGAGGCTGTCAGCCCGAGATCCACGTGCCGGCAGCTTGGCCACCCCTAAGTCCCGCCTCCTGGGCGTGGAGACGCCCGTCTCCTCGTTGGGTCCTCACGCAGCCGTCCCTCTGGGTGTGTCTGTGTCCACATCTCTTCTTATAAGGCCAAGGGTCAGAAGGAATTAGGGCCCAAGCTAATCACCTCATCTTACCTTCATTACTTCCTTAAACCCCATCTCCAATTACTGTCACCTTCTGAGGCCCTAAGTGTCAGGATCTCAACATATGATTTCTGGAGGTGACACTGTTCAGAATAGAGCAGCTTCTCAGAAAAAAAATAAAAATAAACACACACACACACACACACACACACATGTATTTGAGGGCTTCCCTAGTAGCTTAGACGGCAAAGAATCGGCCTGCAATGGCGGACACCCACGTTCGATCCCGAGGTCTGGAAGATCCCCTGGAGGAGGGCATGGCAACCCTCTCGAGTATTCTCACCCAGGAAAAATCCCATGGACAGAGGAGCCGGGTGAGCTACAGTCCATGGGGTTGCAAGGAGTCAAACACGACTGAACATGCATGCATGCAAAGGCTCTCTTAAGAACATGTGAGTTTGTGTCTTTAGGTCCTTTAAACTATAACGGAAGCATAAATAATATGCCATAACATACAGAATAAAGAATAAAAATAAAGAATCATCGACCACCTGTTTCTTGGCAGGGAGGCTAGATTTGGGGTGATAAAAGGAGGTGAAGAAATGGACTGTGTTGCTCGGACTTCCCTGGTGGTCCAGTGGTTACGACTCGGCGCTTTCACTGCCAAGGGCCCAGGTTCAATCCCTGGTCACGGAACTAAGATCTCATAAACCTGGTCACGGAACTAAGACCTCACAAGCCATGCAGCACAGCTGATAGGAATAGAACAAAGGGACAAAAGAGGCAATTAAATGGTTAATCCCACTAGGGGATTAGACATGGAAAACTATGGGAAACTCCTGTACGTTAATGATTCCTCAAGAAAGCAGGTTGGCTTAACCCCAAAACCAAGCTGGCTTGCTTAGCAACAAAAGCACGCTATAGAAGCACGGAACGCGCCCCCAAACTATGAAACAATGGCGGCAGGAGCCCCACATCTTGTCCCGGGAGCTCAGTGAGTTCAGCTCAGTTCAGTTGCTCAGTCATGTCCGACTCTTTGCAACCCCATGGACTGCAGCACGCCAGGCCTCTCTGTCCATCACCGACTCAGTAAGTTAACGACTCTCAAAACAGGCTCTGTGCACATAAAAAAAAAATCATTTAAGGGAAGGTGACTTTTCAAAATGAAAGACCCTCGTTGTACTCGGACCTGAAAATATTTCTCCAAACTGTTTTACGATAGTCCCGGCCTGAACACACGGGGACAAATTTCCCTGCCCTACCTGGGGGAGGAACTGATGATGGAAACCACATATATTCAAGAGAGTCAAAGGTCTTCTCCCCCGACCCCTTCCTCCGAGTATAAAACTGCAGCCCACCGAGTTCTCAGGGTGGCATTTCTCGCCCACCCACTTGGAAGCCTCAGAAGCATCCTATTCCATTAAATCATTCTTACCTACCACTTTGCTCTCGCTGAATTCTCCTCTGCTCTGACATAAAGGACCGGGGTTACCAGAGTTCCTCAGGGCCCCTTGAAATGACACAAATTGGTTTAGCAGCCAAGGGTAAAAAAAAAAAAGGACTATGTTTGCAAATAACTCCCAGTTGTGAGTGAGAGGAGATAAAAATAATGAATATCCATACTGAGGTAATTCGGGAGAAAATGCATGAAATATACCCCCATCTCTTCCACAAGTCAGCTCCCGGAAGGATTGCTTCCTCCCGTTCTGTTCCTCCTGTCCTGAATGTGCTCCCGTATCCAGCCCGCTGCCTCTGCTGAGACTTCACCTTGCCCCTTGCCACACAACACCACGCTGAGTCACCCCCAGGATCCACTTTCTGTGTCCCCCGTGCCCATGTGTGCCGAGTCGCTCAGTCACGTCTGACTCTGCGACCCCATGGACTGTAGCCCCGCCAGGCTCCTCTGTCCATGGGATTCTCCAGGCAAGAATAATGGAGTGGGTTGCCATTTCCTCCTCTGGGGCATCTTCCCCACCCAGGAATCGAACCCTCACCTCCTGCACAGGCACTAAGCCACCAGGGAAGCCCCACCGTCCCCCACAGGGAATCCCTGCAGTGAACTGGGTCTCCTCTGTGCCAAGGTGGCTCCTGACGGAGGCTCTCGGGGGGGAAGGGCAGCCCGCCTCCTCTCCAGCAGTTCAACTCAGCTGGGCATTCCTGCTTCCTCCTGTTCACAGGGGCCAACCTCTCACACTGCTCTGCTCCAAGATCTTCACGGCAGGAAGGGCAAGCGCCCCTCTGCCTGTGGCTTCCCTTCCTATCGACCTTCCTGCGCCCTTTCCCACCGCAGGCCACTTCCAACAAGAATCAGGCTCTGCATCACATCAACAGGCTCCAGTGGTCACGTACGGATGTGAGAGCTGGACCATAAAGAATGCTGAGCACCAAAGAATCGGTGTTTTTTAACTGTGGTGTTGGAGAAGACTCTTTGAGAGTCCCTTGGACTGCAAGGAGATCCAGCCAGTCCATCCTAAAGGAGATCAATACTGAATACTCATTGGAAGGATTGATGCTGAAGCTGAAGCTCCAATCCTTTGGCCACCTGATGTGAAGAACCGACTCATTGGAAAAGACCCTGATGCTGGGAAAGACTGAAGGCGGGAGGAGAAGGGGGCGACAGAGGATGAGATGGTTTGATGGCATCACCGACTCAATGGACATGAGTTTGAGTAAGCTCTGGGAGTTGGCGGTGGACAGGGAAGCCTGGCGTGCTGCAGTCTGTGGGCTCCCAAAGAGTCGGACACGACTGAACAAGTGAACAACAAAAACAGATGTGTAAAACAGACGTGGTGGGAAGATGCTGGATGGCACGGGAAACTGAGCTTAGCGCTCTGCGATGACCTAGAGCGGTGGGCTGGGGTGAGGGCTGGGAGGGGAGCTCAACAGGGAGGGCATGTCCGTATACTTGTGGCTGGTTCCCAGGTGTGCAGCAGAAACTAACACACCACTATAGAGCAGCTGTTGCTGTTCAGTTGGGAAGTCACGTTCCACCCCACGGACTGCAGCATGCCAGGCCTCTCTGGCCTTCACCAACTCCCTGAGTTTCCTCAAACTTATGTCCGTGGAGTCAGTGATGACATTCAACCATCTCATCCTCTGTTGCCCCCTTCTCCTCCCGCCTTCAATCTTTCCTACCATCAGGGTCTTTTTGCATCAGGTGGCCAGAGGGTTGGAGCTTCAGCATCATTTCTTCCAATTATACGCCAACCTAAAATAAAATGGACTACGGGCTTCTCCGGTGGCTCAGTGGTAAAGAATCCGCCTGCCAAGGCAGGAGACAGGGGTTCGATTTCTGGTCCAGGGAAGATCCCACATGCCTTTAAGCAACTAAGCCTGCGTGCCACAACTTGTCAGCCTGTCTCTGGAGCCTGGCAACTGCAAGTACCGAAACCCAGGAGCCCTAGGACCCGTGCTCCACGACCAGAGAACCCCTGTGATCAGAAGCATGCGCACTGTTAAGACCAAACTGGAGCCACGACAGGCCCTAAGTGGCAGGCTAGGCCTGAGGTTTAGTCTCTAGGAAAGCTGAGGCACTGGGAACTCCCTCAGGCAGTGTAGCTCGACCAATCAGAAAAAATCCCCGTAGCCGCCCCCCACCCCAAGCCAGACCCGAGCCAATCCAGATAGGGATTCGAGGTTTAAAAGTCCCACACCCGCGTACGGTTTAGCCAATCAGTTATGCTGTTACAGGAACAAAGAACCATCTATATAAAAGTATATGTGATTCAGAGCTCGGGGCTCTTGTTGGATTCCACTGTGTTGGATGACACCTGGGCCCTAACTCGAGTTAGCAATAAACCCCTTTATGCTTTTGCATTGCTGTGGACGTCTTATTTCTCTCAGTTTTGGGGACTCGGACTCTGGGCATAACACGCACAGCAACTAGAAATGAGCCACCACTTGCCGCAACTGCAGACAAGCCTCAGCAGCGACGCAGATGCAGCACGGCCACCGATAAAGAAAGAAAATTGTAAAAAACAGTGAAATAAAATATTTAGAAAAAGAAAAAATCAAAAATAGAATAAACAGCTCTTTCCTTCCTTGCCTCCTGTGTCTGCCTAAAGTTTTTACGCAGAGAGACTCTTCACTGAAATCACGGGGTCTGCAAACTAGCCTAAGAAGGACCAAATGCAGGCCCTGCTATTTATTTTACGGCCCAAGAGATAAAGAATATTTTTTAAATCTTTTTTTTTAATTGTTGAAGAAAATCAAAAGCAGCCTTCCTGACACATGCAAATTATTGACACTGAAATTTCAGTCTTCAACAACCTTTTTACGAGCACACGGACACCCTCATGGGTTCAGGCACTGTCGGTGCAAGCTTCTGCAGCACAGTGCAGAGCGGAGTGGAGTGGTTGCAAAGTGTTCACTGTCCACACAGAACAGGAAAAGCCTGCTAATCCCAGCCTCAAAGGTAACCCTCCACTCTCTCTATTCTAGGACTTAAGTTAAGACTTGACCCGGCTGGCCGCCCAGCTTTCCTTTTGGTATGCAAAGCAGGCCACAAATCCCCTTTCTCGAGAAAACCTGCCTTTCAGGATCACCAGCTTCACCTCAGGCTCTCAAAAAGACAGTGGGGCTTTCGGGGTGGAGGTGAACGATGACCTCATTATTTCCTCTTTCCACTCCGGCTTTAGAAATCCTTATCGGGCATTTTAGATGATGGATGATTCCGGCTCCCCGGAGGGGGCTGGGGGGGCGGGGAGGCTGAGCCCAAGGACAAGCAAGAGCAACAGGGCTATTTTTCATCAACCATCACCTTCAGTGCAAACACGAAATAAACTATCACCTTCGGTGCAAACACAGAAGATACCGTGGAGGGCTGGGAGGAACATAACACAGTCACAGAGCAGGGGCTGTGGGGCTTTAGGGAGACAGGAACAACTGAGGGCTCAACAAGACCCCCGTAGGGCTGAGGCGGATGGGGGGGCGGACACAGGAAGGAAGGGTGTAGCTCCCCCTCCCCAGAATAATGGAAGCAAAAGTCTCAGAACCGAGAGGCAGGGGTGAGGAGTGAAGCTCCCGTTGTTCCTCCAGGAGCTGGATGCTATCTGCAGACTAGGAAATCCTGCAAAGGATCAAAACACACCGACCCCTTAAAAGGCAAGCAGTTAAAAAAAAAAAATTCATTGCAAATTCACAGAACCTTGATGAACTCATCAGTGGTAAAGGTTGACAGCAAGCACTGTTCCTCCCAGCAACAGCTGTTAGTAAATTTTGCAGGTGTTTAAAAAAAAATTTTTTTTTAAGGCAAGTGGTTACTCTTCCCTCATGTTCTGAAGCAGATGAACCAATGTTGCAATCACTCCAGATACATTCTGTCCAAGTGCTAATGGGGATGCGATAAATATTGCATCAAGGTGCTCAAATTTAACTGCCTGCAGGCAGCATGTAAGAGAAACTCAAGAAACATATGCAACTGAATGACACCCTATACACCTTAATGACACCCTATCTCATGAACACAAGGACAAACACAAATGAGGACCATGAAGAGAGGGCTGGGGGAAAGGGCAACCCGAGCATCGGGACAGCCTCTTCCTGTCTCATTTTCCCCCACAAGCTTCACACTCTGCTTTTTCCGAGCTAGGTGCTCTGTAAACCCTCGTGTCTTTAACTCTTATGTTTTTTGAGGGGTTTTTTTGGCAGCCCCCTCTAATTCCCACTTAGGGCTTCCCTTTGGCTCAGCTGGTAAAGAATCCACCTGCAATACAGGAGACCCCCGGTTTGATTCCTGGGTCCAGAAGATCCTCTAGAGAAGGGACAGGCTGCCCACTCTAGTATTCCTGGGCTTCCCTTGCGGCTCAGCTGGTAAACAACTGCCTGCAATGCGGGAGACCTGGGCTGGATCCCTGGGTTGGGAAGATCCCCCTGGAGAAGGGAAAGGCTACCCACTCAGACATGGCTTCAATCCCTGTGTCGGGAAGATCCCCTGGAGGAAGGGCATGGCAGCCCCTTCCAGTATTCCTGCCTGGGAAATCCCGTGGGCAGAGGAGCCTGGGGAGCAACAGTCGATGGGGTCTCAGAGAGTCGGACACGACTAAAGCAGCTGAGCAGGCACACACACTTGATAAACAGCAGTGCAATGAACACTCCAAGATACACAATTCCCAGGGGCTTCCCTGGTGGCTCAGTGGGTAAGAAACCCGCCTTCCAATGCCAGGGACACAGCTTCCATCCCTGCTCCAGGAAGATCCCACATGCCTTGGAGCAACTGAGCCCCGTGCACCAAAACTACCGAGCCTGTGCTCAGAAGCCACGAGAGAAGCCGCTGCAGGGAGAAGCCCACAGAGTGGAACACAGTGTAAAAAGATACGCAATCCCCAATAGGGACTCTCAAAGGAACAAAAATGAGTCCATAAGCGGTCATGATTGTGACCACATAAAATAGGAAATCACGGGGAGTGTAGTCTATCTTAATTTATACAGCAGATGTTGGTGTTGGAGAAGACTCTTGAGAGTCCCTTGGACTGCAAGGAGATCCAACCAGTCCATCAAAGGAAATCAGTTCTGAATATTGATTGGACGGACTGATGCTGAAGCTGCAACTCCAATCCTTTGGCCAACCTGATTCGAGGAACTGACTCATTGGAAAAGACCCTGATGCTGGGAAAGATTGAAGGCAGGAGGAGAAGAGGATGTCAGAGGATGAGATGATTGGATGGCATCACTGACTTGATGGACATGAGTCTGAGCAAGCTCTGGGAGTTGGGGATGGACAGGGAGGCCTGGCGTGCTGCAGTCCATAGGGTCGCAAAGAGTCGGACATGACTGGGCGACTGAACGGAACTGAACTGAACTGATAGAGCAGATGTGTTTTGAACTACTGAGTGAAAATAAAGTTACACAGTTTCTTCCCAGGATTCCTTTATAGAAAGAACTATCTGCAGACCCTTGCAGAACGCATCTGAGCACCATGACAGAAAGACAGGAGCTAAGAAAATATCAGGTGATTTTTCTTTTTCCATTGGACACTTTCCAACCTGAGGGGCTCATCTTCCAGGGTCATCTTTTCCCCTCTTCACCCTTTCATGGGTCTCCAGGCAAGAATACTGGAGTGGTTTGCCATTCCATCCTCCAAGGGATCACAGTTTGTCAGAACTCTCCACTATGACTTGTCCATCTTGGGTGGTCCCTCATAGTTTCATTGAGTTATACAAGCTTTGCCATGACCAGGCAGTGATCCATGAAGAGGCCCAGAAGAGAGTGCTGATTTATTATGCACTGCAATAGCAAATAAAAATTTTTTTTAAAAAACCACTTAATCGTAAAGGAAATCAGTCCTGAATATTCATTGGAAGGACTGATGCTGACACTGAAGCTCCAATCCTTTGGCCGCCTGAGGCAAAGAGCTGACTCATTGGAAAAGACCCTGATGCTGGGAAAGATTGAAGGCAGGAAGAGAAGGGGACGTCAGAGAATGAGATGGGTAGAAGGCATCACCGACTCGTTGGACATGAGTTTGAGCAAGCCCTGGGAGTTGGTGATGGACAGGGAAGCCTGGTGTGCTGCCGTCCATGGGGTCACAAAGAATCAGACACGACTGAACTGATCCTTTTTTTTCCTCTTCAATTTTGGCTGTGCTGGGCCTTCACTGCAGCTTTCTCGAGTTGCAGTACGTGGGCCTATTGCCCTGCACCCTGTGGGAACTTAGTTAACTGCCCAGGTATTGAACCCTCGTCCCGTGCACTGGAAAGCGGATTCAACCACTGGACCACTTGGGAAGTCCCCTGGAAAGGATTATATTTTCATGTCTACTATCCACCTAACCTGTTAATCTTACACACATTTTCTGTCATTAGCTCACATTTATGACTTAACACTCAAGAATAATGAAAAATAAAACACAAATTCTGCACAACTAAATGTCATTCCTGAGTGAAACATGTTTTGATCTTCTAAAACTGGTAGCCCAACTTTAATCCAGAGATGGGCCCCAGTTATAAATTGCAGGATACATGCTTTCTGGCTGATTGACTAACTTGGAGATCAACCAGGCAGCAAATCTGAAAACAAACCAAGAGGGGGGTGTTTGCCAGTGACTTCTTAGAAGGCAAACATCACAGCCCTGAGCTTAATTCCAACACCACAGGCTTAAGGAAAGACTCTGCCAAAATTGGAGTCAAGCAGAGAATCACAGCGCTGGAGAGAAAAACCCAAGGAAAGGCTTCCAGGAAGAACAAGTTCTAAGGAGGTCTTCGACACCTGGCCACGCTGTATACTGTGTTTGAGATGATGTCTGTGTTTTTTTTAATCCAGTGGGTGTAAACTGCTGGCCAGGAAAATCTGTGCAATGTCATAGCAATCCAGCCCCTTGGCTGGATTTCCAATATCCCAGCGTGTCTCTGACCACGTAGCAGCGATACGGCACGCGTTCCTTTCCCACCCTTTTCTGAGAAACCATTGCGAGTTCTGGATGGTTTTGGAAGATCATTCTCATCCAGATGACATCTCTGTTTATTCTGCCTTTAAGTTTTGTGCTTGAAGACAGCAGGGCTGCTCATGGGCCTGCGGTTCTCCAGCAACCTGGAGTGTTTCACTGAACGGAGGGGGTTCTCTCTGCATGTGGATCATTAATTAACCAAGCTTCCGGTTAGGCTTCCCTGGTGTCTCAGCAAGCAAAGAAACTGCCCGCAATGCAGGAGTCATGGGAGATGCAGGTTCAATCCCTCGGTTGGAAAGATCCCCATGGAGGAGGGCATGGCACCCCACTCCGGTATTCTTGCCTGGAAAATCCCATGGACAGAGGATGCCTGGTGGGCTACATTACAGGGGGTTGCACTGAGTCAGACATGACTGAAGCAACTGAGCACGCACACAAACTATCCTGAAGGAACAAAGACTGCTTGCGTGCAATTTTTTTAAGTTTTTTTTTTTTTTTCTTTTTTTGCTGTGGACTATTTTTAAAGCCTTTATTGACTTTGTTACAATACCGCTTCTGTTCTATGTTTTGGTTTCCTGGCCACGAGGCATCTGGGATCTTAACTCCCTGACCAGGGATTGAACCCCAACCCGCGGGGTTGGAAGGCAAAGTCTCAACTTTACCAAGCTTCTCCAGGAAGTTCCACTGTACCCTCAATCTGAGCTCCATCAAAAGTCCAGTTGTATTATATTTTCCAGATATTCTGCGCTCTATAGACACCCATTCAGTGGTACTTAACCTTGCGTGTCCTTCTGAAACAGAATCCTTTCCTAAATATCATTTTGTGGGTTTCAAAAGAGGTGGCAAATATTTGATGATTCTTTAGGAAACAGCTCAGAAAGTTGTGGTTAAAAAAAAAAATTTTCACCTGAATACTAATTTGACTGCAGTGCCTTTTTATTATTTCAAGGACAAACGTAATCATTTTTAAAGAGTTCTAATCTCCATCATCTATAAAACCTATGAAAGCCTTAAACATTATTGTCTTGCCATCAAATGGCATACATGGGGGAAAAAAACTACACGCAGTTTTACTACTAAAGGAATGAGAATTACTATTGGAGTCATAAAATCATTATTACTATTCATGTTAATGCCTCATGAATAAAGTTCTAAAAGAGAAATGTGTATGTATTGAGACTTAAAGCAAGGGCTATATACTTTTATGACATCTTTAAATTCACACAGAACTCTGTAGCTGGCTACTTTCTTACACACACACACACACACCAGCTCTCTGTGAGGGCCCCCAAGTAACAGCATGGAAGCCTCACTTTTCCTACTACCTCTTCATGGATGGTTTGGCTGAAAGTCACGTGTCACAGTGAACTTGCTGAGGATCAACAGTTCAGAGGTCAACCCAGCACCCACACCCAAGACGTCCATTTCCAAGTCACAGGCCCTTTCCCATATATTTTTTTTTAACTTAATTTGTAAAGAATTTCTCTTGTGCAAAATATTCGTGGAGCCAAATCACCTCTGTCGCTAAAAGTACTGTTGTGTAACTTTCGGGCTTGTAAAAAGTCTACCTGAAAAAAGCTATTCATTTATGTTATTTATTTTTGGCTGGGCCGGGTCTTCGTTGCCGGGATGGGCTTTTCTCCAGCTGCGGAGAGCCGGGGGCTACTCTTTGTCACGGCGCATGGCCCCCTCTCTGCAGCGTCCTCTCCTGTTGAGGAGCCCAGGTTCAATAGCTGCGGCACACGGGCTTAGATGCCCCGTGGCAGGCGGGATCGTCCTGGGTCAGGGATCGTGCCCACGTCACCTGCAGTAGCAGATGGGTCCTCTACTACTGACCCACCAGGGAAGCCCATTAAATGTCTATTCAAACTATTGAAAATGATGGCTACTTCACTTACATTGTAGTGTGAAAAGTACAGAGATTTAATGTAATGATTTTGCATTAGATTTTATTTCCACTCTCTTTTATAACTGGTTACCAGTTCTCTGGGCTTCCCTGGTGGCTCAGCTGGTAAAGAATCTGCCTGCGATGCAGGAGACCCGCGCTTGATCCCTGGGTCGGGAAGATCCCCTGGAGGAGGGCATGGCACCCCACTCCAGGCTTCTTGTCTGGAGAAGTGCATGGCGAGAGCTGGACGCGACTGAGCGACCAACACTTTCACGTCTCTTTCACCAATTTCTCCATCCTTGCTTTGCTGTTGTTCGGTCGCCAGGTCATGTCCCACTCTTTGTGAGCCCACAGACTGTACCATGCTAGGCTTCCCTGTCCTTCACAATCCCGCAGACTTTGCTCAAACTCAGGTCCATGGAATTGGTGATGCCATCCAACTATCTCATCCTCTGTTGCCCTCTTCTCCTTCTGCCTCCAATCTTTCCCAGAATCAAGGCCTTTTCCAGTGAGTTGGCTGTTCACATCCAGTGGCCAAAGTATCAGAGCTTCAGCTTTAGCATCAGTCCTTCCAATGAATATTCAGGGTTGATTGCCTTTAAGACTGACCAGTTTGATCACCCTGCAGTCCAAGAGACTCTCAAGAGTCTTCTCCAGTGCCACAGTTTGATTCTTTGAAGTTCTTCTTCGATTCTTCGGCACTCTGCCTTCTTTATGGTCCAGCTCTTATATCTGTACATGCCTACTGGAAAGACCATAGCCATGACTATACAGACACCTTTGCTAAGTGGGTCTTTAAAATCTAGGCTGATATTGCCATACTGGAGTAACAAGATTCACACGTGAGGCAAGAGAGAAAGTTGAGGTGGGGTTGGGGGGTTATCAGGATCCCAGCGTGTGTCATCTGAGCATCAAGCACCTGGCTGACAGAGCCTGCCTTTTTCTATTTTCAGGATCCACTGCGCATTGTACATTCTCCCAGCAGGATGGGTGGACAGATCGCAGTCTGAGTGAGAAAGCAGACTGCTTTCAAAGTGCTATCTGAACAGAAGGGCCAGGGCCTGGAGGCAAAGGAGCGAAACGGAGGAGCTTGCTTCAGATTCCATTCTAGCATCGTGCTTGCCCGCAGAGACGATGACTTGTCATCACATCACGGAGTCTATAAGCAGGGACTCGAAAGTCCCGGTGCCCCAGTGCCGGAAGTGACTGCAGCCCAGTTCCGTCAGCCTGGCCCTTATTCCCGCCGTCTGTCTGAAGCGCCTCATGCCATGAAGCCTCATGCTACGTTTAAGCACACCGATCTTGGCCTCGTGAAGTCTTGTGGCCAGCTCTTGTGACAGCCTTCCGCCAGCCCGTCTCTCTTGCACTGGAGTGTATTTGCAACGCCAGCTTCCGTGGGTGAGCTGGAATAACACCTTGGACTTTTGGACACAACACTAAAACATCTTTTTTTTTTTTCTCCAAGAACAATGGTGCATTGACTTTATTCACTTCTATTTTTGGCTGTACTGGGTCTTTGTGGCTGTACATGGGCTTTCTCTAGTTGAAGAGTGCTACTAGAGGGGTCACTCTGGTTCCGGAGCACAGGCTTCTGATGGCAGGAGCACGGATTTTCAGAACACGGGCTTCACAGGTTCTGGTGCATGGGGGGTTTTTTTGCTTCACAGCATGTAAGCTGTTCCCAGACTGGGGATCAAACCTGGGTCCCCTGCACTGGCGGGCACATTCTGAACCACTGGACTGCCAGGGAAGTCCTGCACTTAAGAATCTTGAACCCCAAGAAAGATGGCAAAGAATCCACAAAAAAAAAAAGTCATGAAAATACAGACTTCATTCACTCATCAGATCATTCCTTTGACACATGCCCTGATCTCCTCCGGTCATAATGATAAGGAACTGAAGCCGTGGTGCCTGCATGGACAACTGGAATTCAAGCTCTGGGTGACCCTCCACGGAGCCGTTTTGAAAATGAAGCTCGATCCTCAGCCCAGCCCAGTCTATTCCCAGCTCTCTGCCTTGGAGCTGAAGGCGAGACACCGATACCCATGCCTGCCACGCAGCTCAACCGGCATGAACGGGGTCCCTCAGGGTGGCAACAGGGACACGGAACCTCACTTCTCTCCCTGTGGGTCCTTCCTCAGCCACCAGCCCTCATCAAACGCCATGGGATGTCCGTTCCACACCGAGAGCATGCCCATCTTTCCTTTCTCTTTGCTTCCATCAAGATCATCCCATCCACATTTCGAAAAGTGTTCTCTTTCACGAATACACATTTTTTTGTTTCTTTTTTCGATAATGATGAACTTCTAGAAACTGCTGAGCCACGGGCCCACTTAGAGGTAAGCCTCCCTGATAACCTGCGTTTTCATTTCCTCTTTTCCAAATCAGTTCCCTACTGCGAACAGGCCATGCGCCCAAATCCCAGGATGGCTGGTTTGGACAATAACCCACGGGGACTCTTTCTCGTCACACTTCTCCCCTTCTCCCAGGCGGACTCAGTTTCTGCTTTCTCTTGCCTGAACATTTATGGATTTCCCTAATCTTCGACGGCAACTTCTACCCCTGAAGCTACCGAAAAGCCTTTGTCCCTTGGGCCCCACCTCCTAGCTTTACATTCTGTCATGTCCTAGAACTAACTAGAAACGGGTGGGAGGCGGGCCCCCCTCTGGCCACTGCCCTTCAGCTCTTCCTCTCCTCCACACGGGTCCCACGGTAAGCCAGGCTGGTTACACTGCAGCCTAACTAGGCGTTACTGTTACACACATGTGAATCTTTGCACACATGTAGGTATGACGGATGTGTCTGCTTGTGGGTGTGTACATCTGCATACAAAGGTAGCTGTGTATATATTTGTGTGTGTGCGTGTGTGTATGTATACGTCCCACCTCCTCGCTGGGAAGCAAATAATATTTTTACACTGTCTACAGGCGGACTTCTCAGGTGGCGCTAGTGGTAAGGAACCCGCCTGCCAATACAGCAGATGCAAGAGACATGGGTTTGGTCCCTGAGAAGGGAAGATCCCCTGGAGGAGGGCATGGCAACCTATTCCAGTATGCTTGCCTGAAGAATCCCCAAGGACAGAGGAGCCTGGCGCGCTACAGTCCATAGATTCACAAAGAGCTGGACATGACCGAAGCATGTGGCATGCACGCACACGTGGACACAGGCTGGGAAGGGGAGGAAGGGGAAGATTGGGAGATTAGGATTGATTCATATACACTACCATGTCTAAAATGGATGAGATGGTTGGATGGCATCACCAACTCAAAAGACATGAGTCTGCACAAACTCCGGGAGATGCTGAAGGACAGGGAAGCCTGGTGTGCTGCAGTCCATGGGGTCGCAGTTGGACACGACTAAGTGAATGAAAAGCAAGTTGTGCATAAAACAGCCAGCTAGTGGGAACCTACTATAAAATACAAGGAGCCCAGCTCGGTGCTCTGTGATGACCTAGAGGGTAGGATGGAGGGGTGGGTGGGAGGCCCATCAGGGAGGGGGTATTGTGTACAGACAGCTGATTCAGGGTGTTGTTCAGTGGAAACTAACACATCGTAAAGCAATTACACTCCAACAAATAAAGAATGCATCTGGCACATTAAAAAAAAAAGGTGTTACATGAGTGTGTCCTTAGAAAAGGATTAGATGAGCAGATATGGTTTGAAATCAGAAAAAAAAAAAAAAGTCATCAGTGAACTGGTGAACTCTAGAACTACTGTTCTTTGCAGCCAGCTATCACCATTTCAAATGCCCCTGTTTTGGCAACATGACTATTAAATGAAGGGCTTTATTTTCCAACTGAACATTCAGAAAACGAAGATCATGGCATCCGGTCCCATCACTTCATGGGAAATAGATGGGGAAACAGTGGAAACAGTGTCAGACTTTATTTTGGGGGGCTCCAAAATCACTGCAGATGGTGACTGCAGCCATGAAATTAAAAGATGCTTACTCCTTGGAAGGAAAGTTATGACCAACCTAGACAGCATATTGAAAAGCAGAGATATTACTTTGCCGACAAAGATCTATCTAGTCAAGGCTATGGTTTTTCCAGTGGTCATGTATGGATGTGAGAGTTGGACTGTGAAGAAGGCTGAGCACCGAAGAATTGATGTGTTTGAACCGTGGTGTTGGAGAAGACTCTTGAGAGTCCCTTGGACTGCAAGGAGATCCAGCCAGTCCATTCTGAAGGAGATCAGCCCTAGGATTTCTTTGGAAGGAATGATGCTAAAGCTGAAACTCCAGTACTTTGGTCACCTCATGCGAAGAGTTGACTCATTGGAAAAGACTCTGATGCTGGGAGGGATTGGGGGCAGGAGGAGAAGGGGACAACAGAGGATGAGATGGCTGGATGGCATCACTGACTCGATGGATGTGAGTCTGAGTGAACTCCGGGAGTTGGTGATGGACAGGGAGGCCTGGCATGCTGCAATTCATGGGGTCGCAAAGAGTCAGACACGACCGAGCGACTGAACTGAACTGAACTGAACTGAAACATTTCTAAAAGTCTGTTGATTTTATTTTCAAAGCAAACATAAGGAAACACCTAAACAAAAAAACTGCCTCACAAGGACATGGGTTGTATGAAAGAAAGAAAAGCTTCCTAAGGAGAAAAATAAAAATAAACGACGCTATACATGGTACTTTTTTTATGAGTTTTCAGAAACACTCAGGAAAAAAGTGGAAACCAGTGTTGAGGTGTCAACCAAGCTCACCGGTGTCAGACGTCCCACAGAATCCCCATGTGCCTGTCCACGCATCCTGTGAGAAGCAGATTTAGAAATGTTCGTCTCACGATGACCACGGTTCATGCAGGGAATCGGAGAACCGTGAGATGCACGTGAAAACGTATAGAGCACGCTGGTTGCAGAGATATTAAACAAGGTGGGGGTTGGGGAGGAGAAGCCATGTACAGGAAAAACGGAGTTGGAGGCACACGGCGGACCTGCATTCTCATCCAGCAAGAGAACCAGAAGTAAATTACAAAGCAGCGGGCGACGTGGCAATAAGGCACCGCGGAAAACAGCGTTTCCTCGGAAAGAATTCATGGTCTTGGAGAAGGAAATGAAGCCGAGGTATTCAGCTTTGAGACAGAAGAGTATTTCATGCAGAAATGTCAGCTCCAAAGCAAAGAGATATGAAAAAGAAACGAAGGTTACGCTGCCCACCTGTCAGCAGTGTTGTTCTCTCTGAAGGATTTTTGTTGTTGTTGTTATTTGTATTAAGTACTCAGCGTCTCAACAGTAACAGGATAAGGAGGCAGAATAAATGACCTGACCCCAGGTGGTGCCAGGGGTAAAGAATCCACCTGCCAGTAGAGAGATGAGGGTTTGACCCTGGATCGCAAAGATCCCCCGGAGAAGGACGTGGCAACAACCCACGCCAGTTTCCTTGCTGGGAAAATCCCTTGGACAGAGGAGCCTGGCAGGTTCTAGTCCACGGGCTCGCAAAGAGTCGGACACGACTGAGCAGACAACAGTTCGCAACAGAGCTGGGGGCGAAGTGGCTCACATGTTGGTAGGAACCCCACGTAAAGATCTGCGGGGAGATGTCCACCCACGAAGATTACGTTTGGCTTCTAGTTCTTCAACCAGGCCCCCAGACTCCTGTCCTGGTTTCTACTAAACGGAGAACTGTATCTTAGGCGCATGTTCCAGTCTCCTGCACAGGCTTCAGTTCTGAGGAGCGCAGCGTGGCGTGCTGGGACAGTCCTCCCTGCTAAGGGAGGCCCGCTCTGTCCACCTGAAGGGCTGAGACGAGACCCAGGGCCCTGCGGAGCAGAAAGCAGCTGGGGCACTCTCTGAGACGGGGAGGTGCCCTGCACACAGGAGCGGCATCTCCTTTCACCTCTGAGTTTGCTTCTCTCGAGAAAAAGGCACGTGCATGCTAAGTCGCTTCAGTCGTGTCCGACTCTTTGTGACCCGGGGACTGTAGCCCGCCAGGCTCCTCTGTCCATGGGATTCTCCAGGCAAGAATACTGGAGTGGGTTGCCGTGCCCTCCTCCAGGGGATCTTCCCGACCCAGGGATCGAACCTGCATTTCTTAAGTCTCCTGCATTGGCAGGCGGGTTCCTTACCACTTGTGCCCAAAGAAAAAGGTATTCAACTGCAGTTCCTAAAGCTCCCTACTGTAGGGAGCATCTTAATGAACGAGAGGGCAAAAACCTCACGACCAGGTGAGCACAGGTCATGAGAAGGCACTGCATGAAAAAGACGAGCAGCAGAAGGCAGAGGAAAACGAGGGGGGACGGCTGGGTATGGACAGAAGATGAAAAGAAGAAGGAAGAGAATATTAGAAATCCGCGTGGGAGTTCCCTGGAGGTCCAGTAGCTAAGACTCTGCACTCCCATGGCAGGCAGCCCAGGTTCAGTCCCTGCTCAGGGAACCAGAACTCGCATGCAAACCACTGGTCCCCTGGGTACATTAGAACTGGACACCTGAACCACCTACTCCCACAATACGTCTTCTTTCTTTGCTGTCCTTGGGAATTCCCTGGTGGTTCAGATGATAAAGAGTCTGCCTGTAAGGTGGGAGACCCGAGTTCCATCCCTGGGTCGGGAAGATCCCCTGGAGAAGGGAAAGGCTACTCAGTCCAGTGTTCCTGCCTGGAGAATCCCATGGACAGAGGAGCCTGGCAGGCAACAGGCAGAACCACCTACTCCAAAAATACATCTTTTTTGCTTTTTTTTAGATTAAAAAAATATAAAGAAGAACCAAAATATAGAAATAATGCAACTGATGTGAACTGACTCACTGGAAAAGACCCTGACACTGGGAAAGACTGAAGGCGGGAGGAGAAGGGGACGACAGAGGATGAGATGGTTGGATGGCATCACCCACTTGATGGACATGAGTTTGAGTAAACTCTGGGAGATGGTGAAGGACAGGGGGGCCTGGCGTGCTGCAGTCTGTGGGGTCGTAAAGAGTCAGACACGACTGAGCGACTGAACTGAACTGAATGCAGCAAACAATATTCAGATGAAACGTACCAGACAATTAACAATTCTTTCACTGCTTCTTATGCACAATATATTCTTGTTAAAAACTCATACTGCTTGTCTAAGGTTATTAACATGCTCAAGTGGCTCCTGTTTTTCAAAAACCAGAAATACCTAATCATCGTGATGCAAGTCATATGAAAAAGTCACTGCTTTTGGGAAGCTTCCCTGGTGGCTCAGATGGTAAAGCATCTGCCTACAGTGCAAGAGAGCCGGGTTTGATCCCTGGCTTGGGAAGATCCCCTGGAGAAGGAAATGGCAACCCTCTTCAGGATTCTCGCCTTGAAAATCCCATGGTTGGAGGAACCTGGTAGGCTACAGTCCATGAGGTCACAAAGAGTTGGACACGACTGAGTGACTTTCCTTTTGGTAAGCTATGAAGGAAATGGCAACCCACTCCAGTATTCTTGCCTGGAAAATCCCATGGACAGAGGAGCCTGGCAGGCTACAGTCCACGGGGTCGCAAAGAGTCGGACACAACTAAGCGACTTCACTTCACTTCACTTTGAAACGAGTTATTTGTAAGATTTCCTTTACAAGGGACAGGGGGAGGAGAATGGATACGAAGCCCCCTCCTTTAAGCAGAAAAGCAGAGAAGAGAGCTCTGAAAAAAAAAGGCTAGGTGCGGTGGTCCACGCTGCCAGAGGTAGTGCCCAGGGCTAATTCCAGGGAGAGCTCCCTCTACAGTCTCGTTGGGGGATTGCAACATAATTCCAAATTCTTTTTTTTAATGTTGATGGTTTGGAAATCAGGGAGCTAAGTGCATGTTGGGTTTGTGTGTCTGTGTGTTGCGGGGGGGGGTGGGGGGGTGCGTTTACTAAAGTGAAAAGTTGCCAGGTGGGTCTTGATTCATCTGCCACTTTTCAGTTCCAAAAGGAAGAGTGTCATTCATCTTGTAATCAGAGCACAACACCTCAGTGATGTACAAATGATAACGAGATTAAAGGCAGTGATTTATCCTTGAAGGGAAAAATCCCCAAAGCAGTCTGCAAACATAGCGAACTGCAGAGGCAGAAGCTGGCGTGGGTATAAAACTTGCCTAGTCCCACGGCACCTGCATACCTTTATCAATCTCTGCATTAAGCCAGCACGAAGACAATATTGCTTTTGATTAGCAAGCAGAGCTGGTGTCCTGGGGCCGCCTGGTGCTTTATGGATAGGCACAACTCAACTCAGCCAGGTGGTTTATGGTTCCCTTGAACGCACATAGGAAAACCAGAAGCTGCTTGGTATTACGAAAAGCACCACCTGCGTGGGAGTCCAGTTTGATATACAGCTCTTTTTTTTTTTTCTACCTAGGTGATGCAATGTTCAGAAAAGGCTACCTTTATGTATGAAAGACACACTGAAAATCTAACTGACTCGGGAAGGCTCAGAGTTCTCTTATCTTGGGGGTGACGACTCAGCTTTCACAGACGAGCATTCGAAGCAGGTGTTGGCTGTAACCTCAAGGAGGCAAAGCCGTTAATGCTGGTTGACGTGAACATCTTCCATCTATGATTTCACTCTGACCAATTTCAAGAGAAACATTTCACTTTCCGAGAGCTGCACTAGTTAGCGACTGGCTCATTCCGGGACAATACGCCCAAGCGTGAGGAGAAATGCTTGATTACTATTATTACAGAAATGTGCTAGGATTTCCCTGATGGTCCAGTGGCTAAGACTCCGCAGTCCCAATGCAGGGGACTGGGGTTAGATCCCTGGTCAGGAAACCAGGTCCCATACATGCCACAACTAAAAGTTCGTGTGCAGCAACTAAAAAATAAGATCCCATGTGTGGTAAATAAGACCCAGTACAGCCAAAAAAAAAAAAAAAAAACCAGTGCCCACATCCATGGACTCACAGTTGTACTGAACAGAGACTTTCTGTGTATCCCCTAAAAGCCAGCCTACTGGCCGAGAAGTATCTGAGTTAATCTGGGGTATGTATAGTCTGGGCTATGCAGACCTTAACGACAAAATCAGATGTGACCTTGGCTGAGAAAGTCTCAACCAAGAAGAAGCCACAAAGACCTGTCAGACTCAACTACAGGTCAGATTTTTTTTGTTGTTCACTCGCTCAGTCATGTCCGACTCTTTGTGACTCCCACGGACTGTAGCCCACCAGGCTCCTCCATCCATGGGATTCTCCAGGCAAGAATAGTGGAGTAGGTTGCCATTTCCTTCTCCAGGGGATCTTCCCAACCCAGGGATCGAACCCAGGTCTCCCACATTGGAGGCAGACAATTTAACCTCTGAGCCATTACCCAAACTCATGTCCATCGAGTCAGTGATACCATCCAACCATCTCATCCTCTGTCATCCTCTTCTCTTCCCACTTTCAATCTTTCCCAGCATCAGGGTCTTTTCCAATGAGTCAGCTCTTCACATCAGGTGGCCAAAGTACTGGAGCTTCAGTTTCAGCATCTGTCCTTCCAATGAATATTCAGGACTGATTTCCTTTAGAATTGACTAGTTTGATCTCCTTGCTTGTCCAAGGGACTCTCAAGAGTCCTCTCCAACACCACAGTTCAAAAGCATCAATTCTTCAGCACTTAGATTTCTTGGTCAACGACAAATTTTCTTTCTTTCATTTCTCATAAATGTTGTCATCAGGCATGTCATACCCAGCAGGGTCCACACCACCCTGCATGATACTCAGAGAAGTAGAACCGTGACAGTTGGTAAAGCTGTTGATCTGTTTTCAAAATTTAATTCCCTAAGTAACAATTGCTAGCACTCACGAGAAGGCACTTTCAGGAACTGAAACAGTGATGACATGTTCCCTACATACATGAATCAGAGATGAGAGACTTCAGTACTGCAAAACTTAGGTGGGCCACATGGAAACACAGTGTAGTTCTATTTTAAAGAATTTTTACTATCACAGCAAAAGTAAGAAATTCTCTCAGTTTGGGGACTTCTCTGGGGGTCCAGTGTGTAAGATTCTCAATGCAGGGGATACAGGTTCAATCCCTGGTCAGGGAACTAAGATCCCACATGCCTTGCACGGTGCAGCCAAAAAATAGAATAAATTTTAAAAGAAGACTTTAACAAAAGAGAAATTCACTCATCTTAAGACTCTCAAGAAGCATCATGCTTACTCATATGGTGTTGAACATGACTGCAAAGCAACCCTTGAAAGCCCAAGGAGGGCATTCTGCTCAATTCCCTTTGAAAGGAAGACAGCCCCCTAAAATCTTAATTCCTCCTCAGCAGTGCGTTCAGCTGCTCAGTCACCTCTGACTCTTTGCGACCCCACAGATTGTAGCCTGCCACGCTCCTCTGTCCATGGGATTCTCCAGGCAAGAACACTGGAGCAGGTTGCCATGCCCTTCTCTAGGGGCTCTTCCCGACCCAGGGACTGAACCCACATCTCCTGTGTTGGCAGGAAGGTTCTTTACCATCTGAGCCACCAGAGGATGGCATAATTTATCATCCAAACCAAGACACCTGAGAGGGGGAGGGGGTGGGCTTATCAGCTGGGACCTGGGCAGGGGGTGTTGGGTAACCATTCTGGGTAAACAAGAGGCTACCGTGATTATTGATGAGATGGCTGGATGGCATCAGCGCCTCAATAGATGTGAGTCTGAGTAAAGTCCGGGAGTTGGTGATGGACAAGCAGGCCTGGCATGCTGCAGTCCATGGGGTTGCAGAGGGTCAGCCACGACTGAGCGACTGAACTGAACCATGATTATTAGAAAGAAGGTTGCAAGTTCTGTTCAGCCATTCTTGCCCCCAACTGCGCACTAGAATCATCATGGGTGAACACACGCAAGTGTGCCTGTGCAGACGCACACAAGCATATACCAATACTAAATCGGCATACACACATTTACATGTACAAACACATACGCGTACGTATATACTGAGATGTCTAAGCTCTACTCCAGACAGTTAAATGAGATTTCTGAAACTGGAATGAATCTTGAGCATCGATTTTTAAAAAGTTCCCTCAGGCGATATAAATAGGCAATGGGACAGGGAACCATTGACCTGGACACCCTCCAAACATCTTCCAGCTCTCAAAACTCTGGGATCCTAATTCCTGAGCATGAAGCTCTCACACCCTTGCTATGGTCAACTGCAAACTACTCTCCTATCCAGAAGACAAAAACTTTCACACCAGTACAATAATAAGCAACAGTACAGTAATAAGCAACATGTATTTACGAAGAGTTTACACTTTACCAAAACATTTTCCCTTTACAAAAACACTTTTTCAACAGTGTCTTTTTTTCTTTGCATTAACTCTATGAGAAAGTCAGGTTGGTTATTACGATTATTGACTTTCTACAGGTGAAGATACTGGGGTTTCAGAGATGATGACACACACGGGCACCAGGCATCTCACACAAACAGCATATGGAGTAATCACGCCCACGTCTTGATTAGAAACATGGAGGTTAGGAGCGCACGCCTGGGGATCCCTATCACCTGGGTCTGGATTTCACATCTGTCATTCACTGGCTTGATAACTGTGGCAAGTTACTTAAGGCTGCATGTATCATCTCTAAAATTAAAATAACACACATACTTGCTCTGCAGCAGTGGTACAAATATCGCGTAACATTTCACAGGGCAAACCTCAGCAGCAGGTCCAAAAAATAGTAACAATGTTATTATTGTTGCTGTTGTTACCATTACTCCCTTCACCGCCTGCTTTTACTGCTATAATTTCCCCTCTTCCTCCTCCCCTCCCCTTCATTCCCCCACCAGAACTAATAATAACATTCAACGCCACAGGCAGAGCCCTTCAGAGAGACAAGATTAATCACCGTAAACCCCCCGAGCTAATCTTTACCCGCCTCTCACAGACGCTCCCAAAAAACCAGAAGGCAACGTGAGTCATCCTCAGAGAAGATGCTCTGTGCAAGTGGACACCCCAGACGTGTGTCCGTGTTGAACCCTGGATGTGTCTGGTACAAAGAGCAGACGATCAGACTCTAGGCAGATGCTCAAGTGGATTCGGAACCCAGGGGAGAGAGGCCTCAGATGCGCAGCTCACATCTGCCTTCGAGGAAGAACCTGTGTCCCGACCTGTGCAGCGAGGAGTACACGGGGCTACGGGCCTCCAGTGGCAGCCCCTGGGATCTGCTCCCGGGTTTCGGGAGGCTGCACTCTTTGAGGGAGGTCCCCAGCCAGAGGTAGAGCAGGCTCAGCAGTACACAGGTCTGGTCAGGTCTGCCCTGGAGCTGCCCTTGGACCAGCATTGCAACCTGTGGTTCTTTCCCCCATTCCTCCTCCATCCCTCCTTCACAATATCAGATTATACTGCTTGGTAGAGACTCCTCAGTGAAAAATGACACAAAACACCCCCATGCATGTCCAACAAACCTGTCAAGGACAGCTGGTGGTACCTTACTCAACTGAGACGGCGTGAAAACGATACAAAATGTTTTGTTTCAAACTGTGTTACTGCATCACTTTCTAAGACTTTATTTGGAAGGTTGTATAGTTACAAAATATGTCTGACTTGTCCCTCTTTCTGATGAAGTGCCTGCAGCGTGAGGCTGAAAAAAAGTGATTATAGATCGTGTTCTATTCATGTCATCTTTGTTGTGCAAATTAAATTTGTTATGCCACATTAGCTCAAAGATATGAATATTTTAATAATGCTAGATCTACAAATTGCAAGGAAAATGAGTTAGAATTTTAAAATATACTCAGTTCCAAGGAATTGGATTTCTTGACACATTTTTCATCTAGAGAGGAAAGGTATTCTAAATTACTGCATTTCCAAAGTAACCATTTACTTTCACTCTCATTTTGATAATTCAGGTTTTTCTACATACTGAAAACATTAAAAATAATCAAAACCATTCAAATGGTAGTTGGATCTAGTAATCTAAGTGTTCTTAATGTTAATATTATTATATACAAGGTTATTACAGTCAAGGATAACAACAATAAAAATAGTTACTATGTGACAAAAGGTATTGTACACTCTTTGTATATATTAACTTATCTGAATTCAGAACTATTTAAAATTTTAAGCATAATAATATCTTCTTATACATATTAAGAATGTATCGATTATTGGTTTTGTAAGTTAAACATTTCTAATGTTAATATTGTTATGGTAGAAAATAATGACAGTGCAATAATGAAATGGTTCTGACTATGTGACAGAATTCTAGGCTTCTTATATATATCAACTCACTCAGCCTCACACACATTCTATAATTTTGGTGTTAATTACATTATGTTATCCATAATGTATAATGTAAGGAACTGAAACACAGAGAGGTTAAGTAACCTTCCCAAGGTCACACAGCTATATGTGGCACTTCCTGGATTTGAACCAGTCTGCATGAATGAGGAAAAAACAAATGCTGACTTACCTTAAGCCACACCCATTAAACTTTCACTGTGTGTGTCTGTGTGTAAACATATCACTGTATGCGAACTGAGTTACTTTACATCACACTGATGTGACTTAAATGCACCTTAATTTAAAAATCCGAGTACGTAGGGTCCTTGCTGAGTACTCACCCTGAAATCAGAAGCACGTTCAGTGGGTTCTGGCAGCCTGCCTCTCTTGTCCAAGGGAGTCTCTCCTCTCTGAAGAGTGCCTGGAAATGATACAATGAATGAGAAACGCCACTGGCAAAGCCCGCTCAGCACTCAGGCCTGTCTGCTTTTAGGCCAGAAACAGAACTTTCCAGGTGTACGTCAATCATTTTGTCAGACCTCTCGCACAGTCAATTAGCAGCAAACAGTCACTGAGCGCCTACTGTATGCCGTTCCCTCTACCAAATCCCAGAGCTTTTAAAAGGTTAAGCATGGGGACTTCCCTGGCAGCCCAGGGACTCTGCCTGCCAATGCAGGCAACACGGGCTCGATTCCTGGCCTGAGAAGATTCCACATGCCGCGGGGCAGCTAAGCCCATGAGTCACGACGACTGAAGCCTGTACACCTAAAGCCCGTGCTTCGTGCCCAGAGAAGCCACTGCGATGAGCAGCCTGCCAACAAAGAGGAGCCTCTGCTAGCCACAGCCAGAGAAAGCCCACGCAGAAGCCGGCCAAGACCCAGCAGAGTCAAAAAGAACAAATAAAATGACAAAACGGAAGGTTTAAGTATGACTCTAACACTGTTCTGAACCAGCAGTACTCATATGAAGAGAATCCGATTTACACGATATATTTATCACTTGTCCCTCTGAGGAACAGTCAATAAAATACCCTAGACTTTTGAGGATGATTCCAAGAGCACCCCGCTTTTACAGTGACTAGGATACAGTTCTGACAATGTACTTTTTCTCCCAGCGTTACTGAGGCATGAGTAGTACACAGCACTGTGTAAGTTGCAGATGGAGAACATAATAATTTGACTTATACACACCATGAAATGATCACACGGTTGATTACCAATGTTGTCTTAGTTTTAGGTTCACAGCAAGCTGAGTCACTTCTGCATACACATGAATCAACTGTGTTCCAAATTCTTTTCTCATTTAGGTGGTTGCATAATACTGAGCAGAGTTCCCTGTGCTGTCCAGCAGGTCCTTGCTGGCTCTCCATGTTACATACAGCAGTGTGTCCATGTCCATCCCAGACTCCCTGACTTTCCCTTCCCACATCCTTCCCCCTGGTGACCATAAGGTTATTACAGAGTATTGAGCAGAGTTCCCTGTGCTGGACAGCAGGTCCTTGCTGGTTCTCCATGTGAAATACAGCAGGGTGTCCATGTCCACCCCAAACTCCCTAACTGTGCCTTCCCCCATCCTTCCCCCCAAGCCCCCGCTACAGACATGCAACCATACGTTCATTCTCTAAGTGTGTGTCTGTTTCTGTTTTGTGAACAGACAGTTCATCTGTATCATTTCTTTTTAGATTCCACATATAAGCAATATTATATGCTATTTCTCTTTGTCTGACTGACTTCACTCAGCACGAAAATCTCTAGGAGTACCCACACTATTGCAAATGCAACTACTGATAATGAATGAACTTTTAAACTCTTTACTCATACTCTGGAATTCCACTGGCCTGAATTCAGCTTAGGAGTCTTTTTTTTAGTTCTACTAGTTTATTGCTACCAACCCATCTCCCTCCACCCTCATGCATGTAACCCCATGAACTGTAGCCCACCAGGCTCCTCTGTCCATGGACTTTTCCCGGCAAGAATACTGGAGTGGGTTGCCATTTCCTTCTCCGGGGAGTCATGTTGTTTTAAAACGTGACCTGACGCCCGGGACTAGGTTGGGTAGGATTTCACATCATCAGTGCCAACTTAAGGCTTACACCTCTGTCTTGCAATGGCTGGGTGCCATCTTTCTTCCTCATGAGACTCTAGCCTACCTGCCTCGTTCATCATTACACCCATGAGCCTGGGAAAATGTCAAACCCAGAGCACTCACAGGCGACACCACTGAATAAATACAGTCATAGATGAAGGAGACAGTTAATCAGCTCTTAACAGGACTGTGTTGAATAAAACACTTATTTGAAAGTATGAGCTCTGATGCGTGTATGAAAAGAAAACTTTCCCATATTACTTAATAGACAGCCTTGATCTTTGCGTGTTTAGTACTTCTAACACTGACACCCATGGCAAGTCACAATTTATAAGTTTATTAAGACACAGATTCAGACAGCATGGTTGTAAAAGCCGGTGGGAAGCCCTCATTTAGGTGGTGAAATAGCCTAGCAAATAATTAAACCTCCACATCTAATATGATCTTTCTCTTCTTCACATCATTCACAAGCGGACACTACTACGTGTTGATACGATGTTCACGAGTCTAGATTATTGATAAGATGTCTGGAAGCGAGATATGCAAAAGGGAGTCTTATATACACTTAATATTAGGTCATTGACTGTATAATCAATCAAGTTACTGGCAGCTATTAGGTTGAAAGTGTTAGTCACTCACTTGTGTCGACTCTTTGAGACCCCATGAACTGTACCCCACTAGGCTTCTCCATCTGTCCATGGGATTCTCCAGCCAAGAGTACTGGAGTGGGTTGCCATTTCCTTCTCCAGGGGATCTTCTCGACCCAGCGATTGAATCTACATCTCTTGCATTGCCAGGCTGATTCTTTACCACTGAGCCACCAGGAAGTTATTAGCTTAGATGATCTCATATTGATGGCTTTTTATATAATGTTTTGTACCAAGTTTGAGATAGAAATCTCTATAAATTATATATTCCATTTACCTATGAGTGTATGGTAATTATATTCACATATATTAATTTTACATGGGTAGTCAATATTTTCTCTAACTTTGTATCTGTATTCTCTAAATATTCCATGAAGAATGTGTTTCGTTAGAAATAAAACTATTTTATTTCTTAAAATGTAAACTCTTACAGAAGTACAAATAACTCACACTTCTTTTGTGAAATAATGATGCTGTCTTGAGAAAGCTGAGCGCCAAAGAATTGATGCTTTTGAACTGTGGTGTTGGAGAAGACTCTTGTGAGTCCCTTGGACTGCCAATATCCAACCAGCCCATCCTAAAGGAAATCAGTCCTGAATATTCATTGGAAGGACTGATGTTGAAGCTGCAGCTCCAATACTTTGGCCACCTGGTGCGAAGAACTGACTCACTGGAAAGACCCTGATGCTGGGAAAGACTGAAGGCGGGAGGAGAAGGGGACGGCAGAGGATGAGACGGTTGGATGGCATCACCGACTCAATGGATGTGAGTGTGAGAAAGTTCTGGGAATTGGTGCTGGACAGGGAGACCTGGCGTGCTGCAGTCCATGGGGTCGCAAAGAGTTGGACACGATGGAGCGACGGACCTGAACTGGAGTGTGTGTGTCCATCCACAAACGTGGTTCAGAAGCCTACGTGCAGGACCGTCAAGTTTGCTGCTGTTATTAACTTGCTCAGTTGTGTTTGACTCTTCGTAACCCCCTGGACTGTAGCCCGCCAGGCTCCTCTGTTCCATTACAATAGCTCTAATTATGAGAACTCATTAATAGAGAACTACACTCTAATATAGAACGACTGAACTGAACACTCTAATATAGAAGTACACTTAATATAGAAATTATCTTACATTTATTCTAAAAGTTGAGTTCTCTTCACTAAAAACATGGTTCAAACAGTGGACTCAAAGTCACGGCTATTTAGAAACTCAGTGAACGTTTTAGGTTAAGAATAAACATAGAAGCAGTCTAAACAAGTAACCTACTCCACAGACATTTGACTTTTATGCAGAACAGAACTTAATTCACCAGTACTCTAGGGAGTAAAGAGCTTTCCTGGTAGCTCAGCTGGTAAAGTATCCGCCTGCAATGCAGGATACCCCGGTTCGATTCCTGGGTGGGGAAGATCCCCTGGAGAAGGGATAGGCTACCCACTCCAGGATTCTGGGGCTACCCTGGGGGCTCAGACAGTAAAGAATCCGCCTGCAATGCCGGAGACCTGCGTTCAGTCCTTGGGTAGGAAAGAGGCCCTGGAGGAGGGCATGGCAACCCACTACAGTATTCTTGCCTGGAGAATCCCATGGACAGAGGAGCCTGGTGGGTTGCAGTCCAGGGAGCTGGCAAAGAATCGGACACTACTGAGTGACTAAGCACAGCAATCTAAGTCAGGGGTCCCCAACCTCTGGAGCCTAATGCCTGATGATCTGAGGTGGAGCTGATGTCATAATAAAAAAAATAAAGTGCACATTAAATGTAATGTGCTTGAATCACCTGGAAAGCATCCACTTGCACCCCCAGCCAGTGGAAAACTTGACTTCCACAAAACCTGTTCCTGATGCCAAAAAGGTTGGGGACTGCTGGTAAGCCCCACTCTCCTCTGGCTGGCCATTATTGCCCATTTCTAGGACTGGTCAAGAAGCTGTGCAGACTCTTCCAGATCTCCTGATGATGAAAAGTGACAGTGAAAAGTGAAAGTCGCTCAGTCATGCCTGATTCTTCATGACCTCATGGACTGTAGTCCATGGGATTCTCCAGGCCAGATTACTGGAGTGGGTAGCTGTTTCCCTTCTCCAGAGCATTTTCCTGACCCAGGGATCGAACCCAGGTCTCCTGCATTGTAGATAACTGGGCCACCAGGGAAGCCTGATGATGAAGCTGAGGCTTATTTAGCCTTGGCTTTCTATTTAGGCACCTCCCTCTCCCAAACTTGCATTATGGGTTCTGGTAACCTTGTGGCCTGGCTTCCCTGATGGCTCAACAGCAAAGAATTTGACTGTCAATCCAATACAGGAGACTGGGGTTCGATCCCTGGGTCGGGAAGCGAATGACAACCCACTCCAGTATTCTTGCCTGGAGAATCCCATGGACAGAGGATCCTAGTGGGCTACACTCCAGGGTAGGTGGGGGGGGGGGGGAGGTCTCAAAAGAGTCAGACACGACTGAGCGACTGAACCAGCACCACCACCATGGGGGCCACATGGAGAACTTCTCAAAGAATGTTCATCCTCATCCTTGGCTACACCTTAGACTCCCCTGCCAGGAACAGTGGTCATCAGCCTTGACCACCCTTTAGACTCACCTGAGAGCTGTCTGTTTCTTTCTGATGATAGTTTTGATGTCCAGGCTCCATCACAGACTAACCAGAACCAGAAGAGTGAAGCTGGAGGGGTGTACACCCCACACTGCAGGAGGGTGTCCCAGGCCCCAAGGCCGCTTCTGGAGAAATGGATGTGGTCTGTATTATCTGCAAGCCCCCTCCCAACCTGCAAGCAGAACCGGGATGAGCAGGTGGCTCTTACCTCAGCACCCTGTCCTCTCCCTCTCAACTGTGCCAGTGAGCAGGAGGGGCTTCCTCCCTGTGCTCAGGCAGGGACTTGGTCTAAATCACATCCGGAGCCCCCTTCCTCCACAGGAAGAAAGGACACCTCCAAGTCTTAGTCTCGAGAACTTCCGTGCTTAACGGTTTGCTGCAGGACAAACCTCTCATCCTGACTGCTGCTAAGTCGACTCTTCAGTATGACTCTTTGCGACCCCATGGACTGCAGGCCACCAGGCTCCTCCGTCCATGGGATTTTCCAGGCAAGAGTACTGGAGTGGGCTGCCATTTCCTCCTCCAGGAGATCTTCCCTACCCAGGGGTCGAACCTGCGTCTCCTCAGTCTCCTGCATCGGCAGGAGGGTTCTTTACCATTGAACCTCGTCTGTGCCTCCGTGCTCAGTCACTTTAGTCGTATCCAACTCTATTGGACCCCATGGATTGTACCTGCCCCTCCCAGGCTCCTCTGTCCATGGAATTCTCCAGGCAAGAGTCCTGGAGTGGGTTGCCATGCCCTCCTCCAGGGTACCTCCCCGACCCAGGGACTGAACCCGCGTCTCCTGCATCTCGTGCATTGCAGGTGGGTTCTTTTCCTGCCGAGCCACCTGGGAAGCCTCTAAAGAGCCTGAGACCGTGCAGCTGGACAGCATCACTGCTGCCTTTAGCTAACCCCGTCTTTATGACCACGATCTCGGCAAACACCCTGCGAGTGGATATCTGCTGCTCTGTGGCTGGCACTGGGGAGGCAGCAAAGCAGTCAAGAAATGAATCCTAGGGACCTCCCCAGCGGGCGAGTGGTTAAGCCTCCACCCTTCCAATGCAGGGGACATGTCTTCGATCCGTTTGGTGAACTCAGTTCAGTTCAGTTGCTCAGTCATGTCCAACTCTTTGTGACCCCATGGACTGTGGCATGCCAGGCCTCCCTGTCCATCACCAACTCCTGGAGTTTACTCAAATTCATGTCCATCGAGTCGGTGATGGCATCCAGCCATCTCATCCTCTGTTGTCCCCTTCTCCTCCAGCCCCCAACCCCTCCCAGCATCAGGGTCTTTTGCAATGAGTCAACTCTTTGCATGAGGTGGCCAAAGTATTGGAGTTTCAGCTTTAGCATCAGTCCTTCCAATGAACACCCAAGACCGATCTCCTTTAGAATGGACTGGCTAGATCTCCTTGCAGTTCAAGGGACTCTCAAGAGTCTTCTCCAACACCACAGCTCAAAAGCATCAATTCTTCGGCGCTCAGCTTTCTTGACAGTCCAACTCTCACATCGATACATGACCACTGGAAAAACCATAGCCTTGACTAGACGGACCTTTGTCGGCAAAGGAATGTCTCTGCTTTTTAATATGCTATCTAGATTGGTGATAACTTTCCTTCCAAGGAGTAAACGTCTTTTAATTTCATGGCTGCAATCACCATCTACAGTGATTTTGGAGCCGAAAAAAATAAAGTCTGACACTACGCGCTGTCAAAATTAAAACATAAAATATAAAAAGAGAGGAATCCTGGTTGCCGCCAGGGATCAAGCATGTGACCTCGAGAAAGTTCCTTTATCTCTCTGTGCCCCAAGTCAGTCATCCTCACTGGGTTCCCCGGTGGCTCAATGGTAAAGAACCCACCTGCCGATGCAGGAGACCTGGGTTCGATCCCTGTGTGGGGAAGACCCCTTCAAGAAGGGCATGGCAACCCACTCCAGTATTCTTGCCTGGGAAATCCCATGGACAGAGAAGCCTGGAGGTATACAGTCCTTGAGAGTCGGACAGGAGTGAGTAAACACGCACACAGCCATCCTTGAGATGTGAGCACCAAGGTCGGTACCACTGTGGTGAGGAAAGTGAGGAATGTTAAACGCATCAACACGCGCAAGGCCACTGGAAGAGGCGAATGCTAAAGATCACACAAGCGTGTGTGAAATAAACCACAACAAATGCAAGTTTGGCATCAGTGCTCCCTCTCAGTACTGAAACGTGAAGCAAAGAAAAAGCACACCCAGAAAGCTTCTGGTGCTGCGTAAAGGAGCGCAGCGATCTGCCACTCTGGCACAGAAAGTATACAACACACAAAAAAACTGGCTTAAGCCAGGCGTCAAGAAAAACGTGTCCATGACGAAAACGCCTGCGATTTCCACTATGATGTGTCAACATCCGATGCTAAGTACAAGTGGGGTCACAGGAGCAGACTGCTTGTCTCTATGGTTAAGCAAAACATTAGTTTCTTTTCTAACTGAAGGAAAACAACCTTTTCAATTGTCCACGTTCATGGAACGGTGAAATGAAGTTTTGTTGTTGTTGTGGAGTGGCTCGGTTGTGTCCAGCTCTTGCAACCCATGGGCTGTAGCCCGCCAGGCTCCTCTGTCCAAGGGATGTCCCAGGCAAGAATATTGGAGTGGCTTGACATGCCCTCCTACTTGGGCTCTTTCTGACTCAGGGATCGAACCCGAGTCTCTTGCACTGCAGGCAGATTCTTTACCACTGAGCCCCTGAGGAATCACCTGAAGTGAAGCTTATTTATATTTTAAATATTACCTTATAAATGTTTCTGCAGCCTAGAGGATTCAAATTTTTTTTCTTTAATACAACTAGAGAAATGTGGTTGTCTTTAGTGATGAGCCAGTTTTATAAAATTTGAGGTATATGCAAAAGTAAATAGAAATAAAATCTGGAGTGTATGTTTGTGAAGAAACAGGAAACAAATTCCAGAATTGCAAAGACCTCTTGGAGGCCCAGCTGCTTCCTAAGTGAGTGGTGCCGATGCAGCCACTCCGAGGACTGTCAGGAATAGTCCTTTACCTCCTGAAAATGGCCCTTCAAAGACATGGCATTATGCTCCCTCAAGGCAAGAGAAAGAATAAAACGTTGGAAAGAAAGTTTAGTGCTTAAAACAGCTTCAACAGGGTTCTCCGGCGTCCATGTGGGAATTTAGAAAAAAGCAGAACTAGTATTAGGCTGGACACAGACGTCCCCAAGCAACGAACGCGGTCAGAATGACTTTCAACTTGCTGCCTCTTTCATTCACTGGGAATGCGGTCCATGGAATTCCTCAGGCCAGAATACTGGAGTGCGTAGCCTTTCCCTTCTCCAGGGGAATCTTCCCCACCCAGGGATCAAACCCAGGTCTCCTGCATTGCAGGTGGATTCTTTACCAGCGGAGCCACCAGGGAAGCCTAAGAATCAATTTCATATTATAAATATACCTGTCTATTGCGATCTAGGACTGTTGATCAGACGTGGGGATTTCTTCCCCCAGGAAAAAATGGAATCTGTCTGTAAGATTAAATATGGCTCCATAATGCCATCACAATGACCCTGCTACCAGTCTTCTGAGAATGCAAGTCCTAACAGAAGATTCAGAAATTATAGCTGCCTTCTCCATGTCAGCCTGGGTCCTTTCAAAATTTCACTTTGACCTGCATTTCAGACTTCTGGCCCATTTTGCTTGTTTAATTTGTAGCTTTCCATTTAAGGAATGCATCTGAACACTTTTTAATATTACATCACTTTCCAGCTTTGAAATTCTGTGCAGATATTGTAAAAGATGTTTGTGAAAGTTTATGTTTGTTATGGATTTAAAATAAAATATGAAAAACGTTACTGGACACTAAGTGTGGACTATACTCTTTCCCAATTGCTCTGAAGTGAGGGATGACGGGGAGACATTTGGGATCACTTCCCACTCTACATAATGTTCTTGGGAGAAGGGTATTGTCAGTATTTTCACTGACGTCAAAAGCAATTATTTAGCATCTACTTCTTTGTCAAAAGCAAACATTTATTTAGCATCTACTTCTTTGCCCCTGTGTACAGGATGAGATGGTTGGTAGCACACCTACAGAATCACAGCTTCCTACAGGGAAACTTCACAGGGAAAAATTTGCATCCATGTGAGTCTGAGTGAACTCTGGGAGTTGGTGATGGACAGGGAGGCCTGGCGTGCTGCGATTCATGGGGTCGCAGAGTCGGACACGACTGAGCGACTGAAATGAATTGAACTGAAACCGATTTTATCAGCAATAGTCTTGTACCATTTCTAATATCCCAAATTGCCCAGATAATGCAAAAAAGAAAAAGAAAAAAAAAGACAAAGAAAACTATTGTTGACTTAATGCTGAACATTTATACCAAACAGCATGCACTGCTCATCTAAACATATCTAAAATCGCAACTTTTCAATGCACCAAACATCACTTAAGTCTTGTTCTGAGGAAATACTCACCTGATGAATATGTATTGTGAATCTTTATATATCTAAAGGACTGTCTGCCCGTTTTACATAGAGATTGCATTCTTGCTCAATCACTAGGTTGTGTCCGACACTTTTGGAACCCCATGGACTGCAGCCCACGAGGCTCCCCTGTCCATGGGATTTCCCAGACAAGAATACTGAAGTGGAAAAAAAAAAAAAAAAAGAATACTGAAGTGGGGTACCATTTCCTCCTTCAGGGGATATTCCTGACCCAGGGATCGAACCCAAGTCTCTTGTGCCTCCTGCACTGGCAGGCAGGTTCTTTACCGCTGAAACACCTGGGAAGTCCATATCAGATGCTAATATCTCAGACTATAATGAGAGGGTTGGGCTTTTGTCTTCTGGGTTTTTCGGTCACACCATGTTTCAATTGCCCTTGTCTGCCCTTCACTATTCTGGGTATCTCTGATGAGTCTAAGAATTTTTACTTGCTTGAAGCACAGCACTGAGTTCATTTCTTCTAATTTAGACCATTCTTTTCTCCAGCTTGATTCTGAGATGCATGAAGGGCCAATACTGAGTGGGACTGGGGTCAAATGTGTGTGTTATGATTCATGAGCCAATATGTTCACAGGAGAGGAGGTTCCATCTCAGAGACGGCTGCTGTTGCTCTTCAGCTGCTCAGGAGTGTCCAACTCTCTGTGACCCCATGGACTGCAGCCCACCAGGCCCCTCTGTCCATGGGATTCTCCAGGCAAGAGTACTGGAGTGGGTTGCCATGCCCTCCTCCAGGGGATCTTCCCAACCCAAGGATGGAACCTGCGTCTCCTGCATTGCAGGCAGATTCTTTACCATGGGGCACCCCCAGGGAAGCTGTTGTATAGAGATGACAGCTGCATCTTGGCTTCTTGAACTCAACAAATACTCCTACTGCAGAGGCAATCGTGGCTGAGGCTGCCAGACCTCTTCCCCCGGAAGGCCTAACCAACTACGTCCATCTGGACTTGGCGATGCTTTCCCTCACTGCACACCCATCCTCTGGGGTACTCACTCACCCCATCACAGACCCATGTCGCTGTGTCATGACTGGCTGCTCACACGGACTCTTCAGGGACACGCATGTGAAGGAAACAGAACCAGCGGCAGTTCCCTTCCTGAACCTGAGAGGTGGGCAGTGAAAGAACTTTCCCCCCCGACGCACTGAGAGGCTGCCAGCAGCCTCCTGGGGGACGTTCTAACTGCAGGTGGAAACCCAGATGAGAAAAGAAACCAGAAATGGCACAACAGTGGCCTTGCGGTACCGACTGGAGGCCTGATCCCGCCACCTCTACGCTCGGTCCAACCGCTAAACCTTCTGATACTTGTCTTTCCATTGGAGGAGGATTGCTTTCCAGCATTGTGAGTTACGCTGTACAACGTGAATGAGCCGTGAGTGACTGAGTGAGACAGTGAAGTCGCTCAGTCGTGGCCGACTCTGCGACCCCATGGACTGGAGCCCACCAGGCTCCTCCATCCATGGGATTTTCCAGGCAAGAGTACCGGAGTGGGGTGCCATTTCCTTCTCCAAAAGTGAAAGTTGCTCAGTCGTGTCCGACTCTTTGCGCACCCCATGGACTATACAACCCATGGGATTCTCCAGGCCAGAATCCTGGAGAGGGGTAGCCTTTTCCCTTCTCCAGGGGATCTTCCCAACCCAGGGGTCGAACCGAGGTCTCCCGCATCGCAGGAGGATTCTTTCCCAGCTGAGCCGCCAGGGAATCAGCCGTATGCATACACGTGACCGCTCCCTGGTGAGCCTCCCTCCCCTCCCCCATGCCGCCCCTCTGGGTCATCACAGAGCCCCGAGCTGAGCTCCCTGTGCCACCCGGCAGCTCCCCACTAGCTGTCCATGTCACTCATGTCAGGACAGACAGGTCAGTGCTGATCTCTCAGTGTATCCACCCTCTCCTTCTCCACTGGGTCCACATATCCGTTCTCTGCGTTGGCGTCTCTATTTCTACCCTGCCAACAGGTTCATTGGTACCATTTTTCTAGTTAAACTGTCTTGAAGTTTGAAGAAACTTGAAACGTGAAGATACTTGAAGCAGAATTTTCTGTCTCAGCCAGTCAGATATACCAACTAAAGACTGTATCAAACACACAACCTAAAGATTCATAACTCTTCTAAACAGGTATTATGTGTTCACTACCTTCTAGATGCTGTCAGCAACCAGTCCGGACGAGACAGGCCCTGCTCCAAATCAACTCTGAACACAGCACATCTCTAACCAAAATAAGAGGTGATAAATGCTGTCACAATGCCCCAAGTCTGATAGCAAACAGAAGAGTGGCATTAATATTGACAGAAGTTGTTTGAATTTATTCCAAAAGGGCACCCTGAGACAGAAGGGTTTGTTTAGGCCTTGAAGGAGAAGTAGAACGTAACAGAACAGACAAATGTGAAAGTACATTCCAGCAAGAAAAGACAGCGAGCTAAAAATGGACACTTCATCCATCAAAATTTTTTTTTTAATTTTCAAATGCCTACTCCAGTCTTTGTCTTATATTAGACACTAAATAAAGTTTAAAGAGTGATGAAAGGCAAAAAGACAACTGATTAGATATATGGTGTATCTGGAGGTAGGACTTTGGCCAATGACGTGACCTGCTTTTATAACACTGCTCCTAATGCAAATTTTGTTCTCATTACAATAACCAACATTATGACACAACTTCCAAGAAAAGCAGTCATCAGAAAGAGTTGTTGCCGTAGCTGATAAATGCAGGAAGGGTTGCTTTAATTAACTGCTACTCTTGCCTTTTTTTTTTTCTTTTCCAGATGCAAGCACGTTTCCTACATGTTATAAATAAATTCATGCATCCCATTTATTAAACCCTTTTACTGTTTTGAGGGGCTTCCCTGATGGCTCAGACAGTAAAGAAATCACTTGTAACGCAGGAGACATGGGTTTGATCTCTGGGTTGGGAAGATCCCCTGGAGCAGGAAACGGCAACCCACTTCAGTATTCTTGCCTGGAGAATCCCAAGAAGAGAGGAGCCTGGTGGGCTACAGTGCATGGGGGTCGCAACAAGTTGGGACGCGACTGAGTGACTAACACTTGGGTTACTTTACCATTTTTTAGTAAAATTATAAATAACTAAATGTGAAGACCACGTACAAATTCTGACCAAGGAAAGGACTGAACGGATAACAAGGTTGTGATACTCATAATGGCTGAACAGCGCAATCCTGGACACATAATGAGAAACACACATATTTAAATATCTCATTATTGGAGATTATTTCTCATTTTTGAGCCAGTGTTAGCGAAGTAGGGTCTGTGTACAGGCTTTGGAATTAGGGAGACTGGGGCTGATAATCTCTGCCTGTGTGTGGATGTGGGAAAACCATTTTAGCTCTAAATTCTCCTTTATTGTCCCACTTGGCATCACTGTTGTAAAAGTTACAAGAGATCTTGGGTACAGAGGACTGACATGGAATGGGCAGTCAATAGGTATAATAGTTATTAATAATAGAATTCCAGCAAGTAGGAGTACAGGCTAAAATGAAACAGACCAGAATTCTTATTTTCTCCATTTGAAATGAGGTGATTAGCTAACTGGATGTTTCAGCAATTACGGTATTTCTTTTGGTAACAGTGTCAGTAATGATCAGGTCCTGCAATCCAAATTAAAACAGAGTGGCAGTTTGGTGAATCTGGTGAAGCATAAATCACCAAACAGGACATTCTGTGTATTACTCAGCAACCTCACTTTCCTGACACTGATATAATTTCCCCAATAATTCCCTCCACTGGAAGACCCTCCACAGGCAGCATAGCAAGAAGGCCTATTTGCAAACATCCAGACAAACTGTGGGTCACAAACAGTCAGGTCAAGGGCAGCGGCGTTTAGCAACCAAAAAAAATAAATAAATAAATAAAAAACCAGGGCAGAGAATACCGATTTTCTTTTATTGGGGTTTTAAAAATATCTAGGACTCTGTCCTGCATTTGGTATCCCTCTCCCACCATCACCCCCGATCACCAACACCTAGCAACCAAACATCTAAACTCCTTTGGTATGAAAAGATATTTTTTAAGTATGAAAATTTGGGAAGCTTATCTGGTCCATCTCACACTTATGCAGAGTATCAACTGCAAGCAGTATGAACAACAATAGAAACACCTGGGAAAAAAGCCTTTCCATTTTGATTTCTCAGTTCAGTGTATATTATATTTGGAACCCTTCACCTGTGAAATTAAAACAAGGTTTATACATAAAGGTTACATTTTAAAAATGCTTCTCTAATGGAAATAAAAGCTCGATATTTAGTTTCTAGGCTGTTAGGATCTGTACTATATATTTTCAGATGTATCCAATGACAAATTGACACTTAACAACCCCTAGTTTTAAACTACACATATATATACACACACACATTAAATACGTACATTTGCATATATGTACGCATGCTTGCGTGCTACCGTCTGTCCAGTTGTATCCCACTCTGCAACCTTATGGACCTTAGCCCATAAGGCTCCTCTGTTCATGGAGATTCTCCAGATGAGAATACTGGAGTGGGTTGCCATGCCCTCCTCCAGGGGATCTTCCTGACCCAGGGATCAAACCTGTATCTCTTGTGTCTCCTGCATCGGCAGGCAAATTCTTTACCATTCTTTACCACTAGCACCACCCGGGAAGCCTATAAATAAATAATTATATATATATATGTACATATATATCAAAAATATATTACATATGGAATTCATATACAGTTTGAAAACAAATACTTCCATTTAGAATAGAGTCACTGAGTTTTACTTCAAGTGGTCAGTTCTTCTAGCATATTTCTAACAGAAAACAGGTGCAAGCGAAAAGGCACTTATATTATGAAGAACTGTTCTGCTTGCAAGATTTAGAAATTCAGTTTCAGCTCATTTAAGAAAACACAGAGAAAAGGGTGGGTGTGGTATGGGAGGATCACAGTTGCCTCCCCAGGCCCAACAAATGCCATCACACCTCCTGGCCCAGCTTTTCTATCTCTGTCTCCCACCGTGGCGCTGTGCTGTGCTTAGTCGCTCAGTCATGTCTGACTCTGCAACCCCATGGACTGTAGCCTGCCAGGTTCCTTTACCCGTGGGATTCTCCAGGCCAGAATCCTGGAGCAGGTAGCCTTTCCCTTCTCCAGGGGATCTTCCCCAACCCAGGGATCAAACCCAGGTCTCCCGCATTGCAGGCGGATTCTTTACCAATGCACCACCAGGGAAGCCCTGGCTCTGCGCTAACTCCCTCTGTGAAGTGAAGTCACTCAGTCGTGTCTGACTCTTTGTGACCCCATGGACTGTAGCCTATCAGACTCCTCAGTCATGGTATTTTCCAGGCAAGAGTGCTGGAGTGGATTGCCATTTCCTTCTCCAGGGGAACTTCCCGACCCAGGAATTGAACCCGGTCTCCCGCACTGCAGGCAGACACTTTACCGTCTGAGCCACCAGAGAAGCCGGCCTTTATTCCTTCCCTGTGGTGTCATTCACCCACAGCTGCCTGCCCTTCCTCCTAAGTGACAACAACCCATGGGAAGGAACACGGCCTCCTTCTCTGTGGGTGCCCAGCGCATGCTCTACTCCAGGACTGCAGAAGTGCCTTCCTCAGAATGCTACGCTGGTCTCGACACAGGGATGCCTTCACCAGGCCATGGCGACCTGCAGCACCACTTTGATGCCTCTGGGGCAAGGGCGCCACTTGGTGGGCCAATGCTCTGGCCACAACCCCCTGAAATTGAAGCCTGTGCACTTCTTCTTTCAACTCTGCGTGCAGGCTCAGCACACAGAGTTCTGGGAGGAGGTGACGGGTGAGGAGCTGCCACACGGAGGGACCATAAAGGTGCCACACGGAATGATGGCATGCCCCACAGATCTGTTCACCTGTGACAGGATGCCAAGGCTGCAACACAAAGCCCACCACGTGGACAGCAGACTGGAACAGGAGAGACTCTGGCCCTGTCCTTGGGGCAGAGGGGTGGCAAGCATCCCTTGCCTGCATCTTCCTGCTTCTTAATGAAAACACATAATCAAATTTTGTAGGAGGAAGTTGAGGACGGGCTTCCCTGCTAGCTCAGTTGGTAAAGAATCCACCTGCAAAGCGGGAGACCCAAGTTCGATTCCTGGGTGGGGAAGATCCCCTGGAGAAGGGAAAGGCTCCCCACTCCAGTATTCTGGCCTGGAGAATTCCATGGACTGTATAGTCCATGGGGTCGCAAAGAGTCGGACACGACTGAGCAACTTTCACTCAAGTTGAGGACTGGGAAAGCCTTGGGCACTTTCCTCTGTGCCAGCTGCTCCCGTGGGTGCCTCCCAGAACTAAGGGCCGCAGTTCAGCGTGGACAGGCACAGCATCTCGGTGTGCCTGTGTACTAGCACACGATCACGCCTCTACAATTACACATCGACTGTCTGCCTCCCTGCCGGCCAGGCTCTAGGTGAGGAAGAATGAATTCCTGTTAACTGGGTGTGCCCGGTACCAGCACTATGTCTGTTAAACGATGGGTCCTTGATAAATATCTGATTCTGCTGCTGCTACTGCTAAGTCGCTTCAGTTGTGTCCGACTCTGTGCGACCCCATAGATGATAAAAGGCTAGCAAATAAGCCAGTTCAAAACTAAGTTACTGGGGAAAACAGGCAAAAAACAGGCAAAAGATTTACTGAAGAAAAAAAAAAAGATCTTAAAGGGCAATTAAAGTACTATTTACTCACATCACAAGAGTAATTTACTTAAATCCAACAATCACAACAAAGATTAATCATGCGCTATGTGACAAGCAGTATGCACGGAGCTGAGATTATGAAAACAAACATGCTTAAATCTGATATTCTTCCTTAAGGAAAGGTAACTGAACCTTTTAATTAGTTGCATGAAAATGAACCTTTTAATTAGTTGCATGTAGGTATGACAAGGGCTAAACAGGAGAAGAAGGATGTTTGTTTATTTTTTAAGAGTTTAAATTGTTAAGAGTTATATTATGGAGCTTGTGAACACTTTTTCGTGACCCTTAAATGTGGTGGGATCGCACTCACCAGCAGGTGTGGTAGTAACCGCTGATCTCATTTTCCCTTTTAACAAAGGATCTCTGAGTCGTGGTGTTCAGCCTTGCTGCCCCAGGGACACATTTCTCATCTGTCTTCTGTTGTTATTGTGGCTCAGCCGCGTCTGACTGTGACGCCACGGACTGCAGCATGCCAGGCTTCCCTGTCCTTCCCTATCTCTTGGAGCTTGCTCAAACTCATGCCCAGTGCTTCGATGATGCCATCCAACCACCTTGGCGTGTCGCCCTCTTCTCAACCTGCTGGCAGTGCCCAAATGCACGAAACAGTTGGTTGGCCACCATGACCACCGAATTCTGCCTCTGTGGCACCACAGATTTTGGCTCTGCGGACCTTATCTCTTCCTACCTTTGTGATGCCAGCACATCACTTTAAGCCAGACCACCCCAGGCGTTAGGCCAGGCCTTTGCCAACGTTACCATGCAGCGCAACTTCTGGGGATTCTGCTGAAACGCAGACCCTGCTTCAGGAGATGTGAGGCCTGGGTTCCCTCCTTTCCAGTTCCCTGGAGGATGCTCTCTTGGAAAGACCACACCCTACCAGAGAGTTAGAAGGCAGCGGAAGGATGAAAGATTGAACAGCGCGTCCTTCTACATTTCCTGATATACCCACTCCCCCTTCCATTCACTTAATCCTAATGGAGGCAAGAATTCAGTATAAGGCAGTTGTGCTACCCAGAGTTGTTAGGGTGTCTTCATGATCTGCTGTTCAAAAGAAAGAAAAACAAAATCGCCTCCTTACTCATCACATCCCGCGCTCTTGCTTACAGAAGGTGTCCTGGGGCAGAGTCCAGGGCCCTGGAATCTCAAATGGGGCAGAAAGAAAGTGAGCTCCCGCCCACTCCCTCTCCCGCTTAGAGTAACACTCTTGGCATTTTTCAGATTCTCTTCTGTAGCTTCGGTGGGAATAAACCCGTCCTCCAACAAGGGGATCTCGGCCACCTTCCACCACAAAGCCCACCAATTCCTCCAGGCTTGACTGTTAGGATTAGACAGGGAAGACATTGTTCAGGGACAGAAGGAACCACCGGTCCTCTGACTGGGTGGAAATGCCAGCCGAGTGCGGGCCGCCACGCTTACATCTATCGAGGGCCAGCGGTGCCTGCTGACGAAAACAAGAAGCTGGTCAGCTGCAGGCCGACTCTGCAGCACCAACTTCCACGAGTTAGCGCCAGGTCGCATTTTTGCCACCCCGTTTTGCAGAGAAGTCACCTGGGAAGCTCAGAAAGGCTAACACAACCCGCGTTCACACAGCCTAAGGCGGCCTGAAGAACCGAACGCTGCCCAAAGCCGTAGGTCGGCCTCTCCAATAATGCTGAGGAACAACAAATCACAGGCTGGCTTGCAAAAACCGAGGGACGGCCCGCCCTAACACGGACAGCCGGCCCCGCCTCGAGGCGGAGGAGACGGGAAACCACTTCCGGGAAACAGCCGGCCACAGGACCAAGCACTTCCGGTGCAAGGCGCAAGCGGGTCGTTCGGAGGTCAGCGGACTCTCAGGTAAGGGCCGACCCTAGCTATCCGGAGACGGTACGAGCCCAGAATGTCGTCTCCCTTACCCGCGCGAGAGGAAACACCAGGGTGAAGCGGGACGAGCGCGCGCCGCCGTGTTAGGTTCGGCATTTTCAACGGAGCAGGCGGGGCCGAGCGGACGCCGGCGTCAGCGTGATGACGTCGTAGACCGGGCGCCTGCCTTTAGCCGCGGAACCTTCCTGGGCGGGCCCAAGGCGCGCGTCGTCCCGCCCTGATCGGCGAGGCCAAGTTGAATGACGGCCCGGCCCCGCCTTCCGCTTCCTGTTGAGGGCCGGAGGATGCTGCTGTGCGCGGAAGTGCCTCAGATCTGCGTTGGTAGAGGGGGGCGGGGCGGGGTATAGCGGGGCGGGGCGGGGCGGGGTATAGCGG
>NW_024070207.1:126516034-126558977 GCF_014754425.2 Oryx dammah
AGCGGGGCGGGGCGGGGCGGGGTATAGCGGGGCGGGGCGGGGCGGGGCGGGGCGGGGCGGGGCGGGGCAGCCGCAGGTTCTGACCAGCCCACGTGTCTCCAGGGACTAGTGGGTCTGATTTAGAGCAGTCTTTATTCCCGCCGCACCCAGACCTCGGGGGTGGGAGGTTGGGCACTGGGCCTGCGACTGCTGGGCCGGCTCCTTGGAGGCTGAGCACCCAAACGCTTCTTCCCGCTCCATTCTTAAAAAATTAAACCCAGCCAGGGCTCGGCTTCAGTAGCTCCAGACACAAGCATCAGGGCCTTCAGTTCAGTTCAGTCACTCAGTTGTGTCCGACTCTGCGACTCCATGGACTGCAACATGCCAGGCCACCGTGTCCATCACCAACTCACCAACTCCCGGGGCTTGCTCAAACTCATGTCCATCAAGTCAGTGATGCCAGCCAGCCATCTCATCCTCTGTCGTCCCCTTCTCCTCCTGCCTTCAATGTTTCCCAGCTTCAGGGTCTTTTCCAATGTGTCAGTTCTTCACATCAGGTGGCCAAAGTATTGGAGCTTCAGCTTTACCGTCAGTCCTTCCAATCAATATTCAGGACTGATTTCCTTTAGGATGGACTGGTTGAATCTCCTTGCAGTCCAAGGGACTCTCAAGAGTCTTCTCCAACACCACAGTTCCAAAGCATCAATTCTTGGCATCAGGTGGCCAAAGTATTGGAGTTTCAGCTTCAGCATCAGTCCTTCCCATGAATATTCAGGACTGATTTCCTTTAGGATGGATCAGGGCCTTAGGTTCCTAAATTCCAGGCCCAGGCCAAGTACCTAGTTTGAAGGTACCAAAATCCGGGGTGACGCCCCTTTCCCCTTCACTGGAGACCGTCCGAGTGAAGAGCATTGCAAGGGTGAATGTTTTATACACGTGGTAAAATCGTGCCCCCAGAGGTTCCGAGGAAAAAAAATATTTTACAGTTAAATTTGTTGCAAATATCAGGTGGTGCAAGTGACATTTCTTTGGGCCTTCAATTGCCTTTGGCAGTCGCAGTTTCAGTTTGTCTTGAGAAACTTCCTTATGAAATACATTAAATTGTTGAATAATTCAGTATTGCATTATGGAATAATTGTCAGCATCAGTTTGAAAACAAAAGCAAAACAAAAAACAAAGGAGTGCTCGCAAGGGAACCGGGTAGGGAGCCAAACTGTCTATTTTAAATTTACTGATGCCATTTGCAAAGAGCAAATGTGTCTTTAATCTGGATTTTGCTACAGTCTGTAGTGATGTTACTAATGTTAACAGTCACCCAGACCCCCAAATGTTTCAAAAGGTTAAGAAAAAAGGCTAAATGCCTTGCCAGTTGAAATTATTCCATTTGCTTTTTGCCAAGTAATTAGAAAGTAGGCTGCATAGTCTATGTACTGAACAAATATAAACTGATGTTAATTTTTTCTTAATTAACATGAGTATATTGGGTCAAGGTGAGCGAGGAAAAAGAAAATGTTTCCTTGAAAGCTTTGGTTGTTCAGTTAGACTTTGATTGAAAGTATGCTTAGACCAGAAAATTATCACATACATTCTCTTTGTGATCCCACGGACTATATATACTGTCCATGTAATTCTCCAGGCCAGAATACTGCAGTGGGTAGCCTTTCCCTTCTTCCAGGAGATCTTCTCAACCCAGGAATCGAACCCAGGTCTCCCGCATTGCGGACACATTCTTTACCAGCTGAGCTACAAAGGAAGCCCAAGAATACTGGAGTGGGTAGCCTATCCCTTCTCCAGGGGATCTTCCCAACCCAGGAATCAAACTGGGGTTTCCCACATTGCAGGCGGATTCTTTACCAACTGAGCTATCTGTGAAGCCCATATACATATATATTCGTGTGTGTGTGTGTGTATAATTAAACATACATAATTGTATTTATATCATCAGTTCTAAGAAATGATGACTAGCATCCATGTAGAACAAACTAGACCACCTTACAGGCATTTCTTGGATTTTGTTTCCCCAGTTTCGCGGCTAGAATGAAGCACATCAACTTGTCATTTGCAGCGTGTGGGTTTCTGGGCATTTACCACTTGGGGGCAGCATCGGCTCTTTGCAAACACGGCAGAAAGCTGCTGAAGGATGTCAAGGCCTTTGCTGGGGCTTCTGCGGGATCCTTGGTTGCTTCGGTTCTCCTCACAGCGCCGCAGAAAATAGAGGTAATTAACTAGTAACTAGGCTGTGTTGCTCACCAATAAATTAAGAACAAACAGGGAAGATGATTGTTTAACTCTATTAAGTTAACTGCATAGAAGTCATCCTTTGCCTGGGAAACAGAAAAGGTTAAGACTTCTTTTAAAATGTCACCCTTAAAGAGCTGTGCTCTCCATTTGTAAAATAAGATTATTTGGGGGGTGATAATAAGACAAGGAAATAAAATGCCTTATTTTGCTCATGAGTGTTTCTCTAGTCTTAAGATTCCAGCTTTGTTTCTTTCCAGCAAAGATTTATTTCTCCGTTAACTGATCATGAGAACACAGGGCCTGTTCTCAAGGCCTGGAACATGTAGCTGATAAAGTCTTTGCCTGCTTCTACTTACAGACAGGCATGTAAAGTAAAACATGACCCTGTAATTTAAATGGAATGATAATGGAATTTAATTAGTGGCTTTTTCATTCCCATAATAAAAGCCCTAAATTTCAAGTAGTGTATCTAGAAGTAATAATAATAAGCTTTCATTAAGTATTTCATTTAATGCAGTCTATATTTTTAAGCCCTCCATGATGGCTCAATAGTAAAGAACCTGCCTGCCATGCAGAAGACTCGGGTTCAATCCCTGGGTCCAGAAGATCCTCTGGAGAAAGAAATGGCAACCCACTCCAGTATTCTTGTCGGGGAAAATCCCGTGGACAGAAGAGCCTGGCGGGCTATAGTCCATGGGGTCGAAAAAGACTTAGACACAGCTTAGCGACCAAACAACAACAACGACAGTGTATTTTAAAATCTGTTTTCTGCTTCTAGACAGTCGACTAAAGGACAACAACAGCAGTGTTTTTAAAATCTGTTTTCTGCTTCTAGACAGTCGTGATGCTCTCTCTGACTTTGAGAACTGGCCTCAGCAGGTGGAAAATATTCTATTTGTTAATTACGTGCATTCTTTTAACCACTTGGAATAGTCATCATATAATGATTAACACTTCCATGCCCAGGGATGAATTCAAGTTCACACTTAAGTGTTCAGAACCACAACATTTTAAGCACAAGAGACTTTATTGGGAAGAGGCGCCCGGGTGGAGAGCAGGAGGGTGAGGGAATCCAGGAGGACTACTCTGCCACGTGCCTCGAAGTCTGGGGTTTTAGGGTGATGGAATTAGTCTCCTGGTTGTCTCTGGACCATCAGTCTGACTCACGGCCCTTCCTGTTTGTTTGCTCAGCCAAGGTGGATGCCTGCAAGGATTCTGGGAGGTGGAAGGATACGTGGTGTCCTCCTTTTGATCTTTCCTGAACTCCTCCAGTTGGTGCTGGCTTGTTGGTTGCACGTTCCTCACCAGGAGCCTCCTGTCATAAAATAACTCACATAAACAGTTACTATCCGGCCGAGCTAGGATGGGCAGTTTTGGGCAGCGTCTCCCCTGACTCAGGGGCTCTGTGTATCTTGTGAATCCCAGTGCCTAGCCCAAAGCCTGATGTCAGTAGGTTGCTGGATGGATGAACTAAAAAAATTAAACATGGGTCTGGGTTCAAATCCTGACTATGACACTCATTCTTGATGACATAGTTGGAAAGATGCTTAACCCTACAAACCAGTTTTCCTATCTGTCCTGTCTGGTAATTTATATCCACCTTGCATTCTTTTTTATTTTTTTTAACCTTTACTCATTTTTAATTGAAGGATAATTAGAATATTGTGTTGGTTTCTGCCATACATCCACATGGATTAGATAGATATACATATATCCTCTTCCTTTTAAAACTCAGTCCTACGTCCCATCCCAAATTCTCTTTTTCTTATTTCTTTTTAGTGAAGTATAGCTGATTTAAAGTTGTTATTCATATCTGATGTGCAACAAAGTGACTTAGTTACACACACACATATTAATTTTTAATATTCTTTTCTATTTTGGTTTGTCATAGGATATTTTTTTCCATTGGAGTATAGTTGCTTTCCGGGCTTCCGTGGCGGCTCAGATGGTAAAGAACTTGGGAGACCTGGGTTCGATCCCTGGGTCGGGAAGATCCCCTGGAGGACGGCAAAGCAACCCACTCCAGTGTTCTGGCCTGGAGAATCCCATGGACAGAGGAGCCTGGCGGGCTACAGTCCACGGGGTCACAAAGAGTCAGACACGACTGAGCGACTAAGCACAATACATAGTTGCTTTCCAATGTTCTGTTAGTTTTTGCTTTACAGCATGAATCAGTTATAAGTATAACATACCCCTCCCTCTGGAACCCCCCTCCCCCCTCCCTCCCCATCCCACCCCTCTAGGTTGTCACGGAGCCCCAGTTGGACTTCCCTGAGTCACACAGCAAATTCCCACTGGCTGTCTATTTTACTGATGTTAACCCCCCTGCATTCTCACGTGAGCATGTGCCAATAGAGAATCCAGGATTGGCTTGCCTCTTAGACCCCACTTAGGGGGCGGGGGGCTTTTATTGAACACCTTTGCCCCGGACTAACCTCCAGAGACTGTGATCTGCTCTTTGCAGATGACAGTCATGACAACTCCTTTCTTTGTTGTACGTGTTGGTGTTAATTGGCAGCGCTGTTGCAGAGCTGCAATTGAAACATTTCTGAGGCCACAGAATTGTCGTGGGAGAGGAGTTGCCTTAGAGAGGTCTGTAGGAAAAAAGTGCTCAATTAGCATTGGAATCCAGCCTTCAAGGATTTTCCGAAGGTGACAAAAAAAAAAAAATGATTGTAATTGGGAGAACACATAGCTTGCCTGGGGACCAGGTCCAGAAGGGATTCTAGCCTGTGAAGCGCCCAACATCTGGGGTTAGCTTTGTAGAGTCCAGGTATTTTGTTTGGCAAGTGGCTCAGATGGTAAAGAATTCGCCTGCAATGCAGGGTTCGATCCCTGAGTCACAAAGATCCCCTGGAGGAGGGCATGGAACCCGCTCCAGTATTCTTGCCTGGAGAATCCCATGGACAGAGGAGCCTGGGGGGCTTCGGTCCATGGAGTCGCAAAGAGTCAGACAGGACTGAGCAACCGTCACTTACTTATATAATTACCTTGTGTGGTGGACACAGAGGTCTTGACCCAGAATGACTTTTTTTCTGACAAAACATAGGGTCACCTATTACTTTTCTTTTTCAGGAATGCAACAAGTTTACCTATGATTTTGCTGAAGAAATCCGAAGGCAGTCTTTTGGGGCACTAACACCTGGCTATGATTTCATGGCCCGATTGAGGTACGTATATATATATCAATCAGTTCAGTTCAGTCGCTCAGTCCTGTCCAACTCTTTGCGACCCCATGGACCACAGCATACCAGGCCTCCCTGTCCATCACCAACTCCCAGAGCTTGCTCAAACTCATGTCCATTGAGTCAGTAATGCCATCCAACCATCTCATCCTCTGTCGTCCCCTTCTCCTCCTGCCTTTAATCTTTCCCAGCATCAGGGTCTCTTTCCAGTGAGTCAGTTCTCTGCATCAGGTGACCAGAGGATTGCAGTTTCAGCTTCAGCATCAGTCCTTCCAATGAATATTCAGGACTGATTTCCTTTAGGATGGACTGGTTGGATCTCCTTGCTGTCCAAGGGACTCTTAAGAGTCTTCTCCAACACCACAGCTCAATACCACCAAAGCATCAATTCTTCGGTGCTCAGCTTTCTTTATAGTGCAACTCACATCCAAACATGACTACTGGAAAGAAAAACCATAGCCTTGACTAGACAGACCTTTGTTGGCAAAGTAATATCTCTGCATTTTAATATGCTGTCTAGATTGGTCATAGCTTTTCTTCCAAGGAGCAAGTGTCTTTTAATTTCATGGCTGCAGTCACCATCTGCAGTGATTTTGAAGCCCCCCAAAATAAAGTTTGTGACTATTTCCTCAAGTATTTGCCAGGAAGTGTTGGGACCAGATGCCATGATCTCAGTTTTCCGAATGTTGAGTTTTAAGCCAACTCTTTCATTCTCCTCTTTCACTTTCATCAAGATGCTCTCTGGTTCTTCACTTTCTGCCATAAGGGTGGTGTCATCTGTGTATCTGAGGTTATGGATATTTCTCCCAGCAACTTGATTCCAGGCGGGAATATATATATTCCCAGGTGGCACAGTGGCAAAGAATCCATCTGCCAATGCAGGACACACGGAGACTCGGGTTCAATTCGGAAAGATTCCCCTGGAGAAAGGCATGGCAACCCACTCCAGTATTCGTGCCTGGGGAATCCCATGGACAGAGGAGCCTGGCGGGCTACAGTCCATGTGGTCCCAAAGAGTCAGACATGACTGAGCAACAGAGCATGTATATAATACGTTTCACAGCAGAGCGTGTGTAACCAGGATGCTGTGGATGAACCGTAGTGAGCTCAGTCAGCATTGTCGCCCCTCGGATGTTTACGAGGCGGCCAGTCATCAAAGAGGAACTGTGCGGTGGACGGTCAGGCCGCTCAAGATGGCAGTTCTCTTGCTGTCTGTACATCCCCCGGCCGGACAAGTCCTGGCTACCCGAGCACCGAGTCTCATCTCCCCGCTTGTCTCTGCCCCTGTGATCCTCCTCATCTTTAGGCCAGAGGGGCTCCACCTGCCAGTTTCATGAAGCGGGATGGCTGTCCTCCACGACGGTCGTTAACCTGCAAGCTTATGAGCTGCTCCCCGCTAGAACCAGGGAGCCCACATGACCCCAATGCCCCGTGTAAACGGTGACCTCCTCCTCCGGCCAATCTTGGCTGCCTTGTCCTGTCCACAACACACAGGCGGGGCTTTGCTCCACCGCTTTTATTTTATAGCTTTTTCTTGGCTTTGGACGTGTGAGATTCTGCAGCTGCTAAGCCTCTGGCGTCCCTCTCACTGTCTGGACTCTCTCATGGGTTTCCGGTGGGGCCAGCTAGGAGGCTCGCAGGCCCGAGGGGGTGCGGTCCTGCAGGCCGCTCTCTTTCTCTCCTCCAGGAGCGGAGTGGAGTCGATTCTCCCCGCCAGTGCTCACGAGCTGGCCCACGGCCGCCTGCACGTCTCCATCACCAACAGCAGGACCGGGCGGAACTGCCTGGCCTCCAGCTTTCCCTCAAGGGAGGACCTTGTCCAGGTAAAGGCGGCTGCATCCCATGGTGCAGGAATCCAGCCGGCGCCAGTGTACGTGAGTGTGTAGGGTCTTTAAATCAGCAGTCCCCAACATTTTGGGCGCCAGGGATGGGTTTCATGCAACCCTTTTTTTTTTTTCTCTTAAAGACTTTTTATTTTGTATTGAGGTATAGATAATTAATAAACAATGTTAGGATAGTTGCAGGTGGACAGCGAAGGGACTCAGCCATACATATACATGCATCCTTGTGGCTCAGCTGGTAAAGAATCCGCCCGCAGTGCTGGAGACCTGAGTTCGATCCCTAGGTTGGGAAGATCCCATGGCGGAGGGCATAGCGACCCGCTCCAGTATTGTTGCCTGGAGAATCCCACAGACAGAGGAGCCTGCTGGGCTACATTCCATGGGGTCGCAGAGAGTCACACACAACTGAGCTACTAAGCACAGCACGTTCTCCCCCAAACTCCCCTCCCATCCAGGCTGCCACATGACATGGAGCAGAGTTCCCTGTGCTGGACAGCAGGTCCTCGCTGGTTCTCCATGTTAAACACATCAGTGTGTGCGTGTCCATCCCAGACTCCCTAACTATCTCTTCCTCCATGCTTCCCCCTGGTGACCATAAGGTTATCACAGAGTATTGAGCAGAGTTCCCTGTGCTGGACAACAGGTCCTTGCTGGTTCTCGATGTTAAACACAGCAGTGTGTCCGTGTCCATCCCATACTCTGCAACTACCCAGCCCCCCATCCTTCCCCCCCACCGCCTTAGCCAACCATAAGTTTGTCCTCTGTAAGTCTGGGAGTCTCTTTCTGTTCTGTAAGTTCATTTGTATTACTGAGGACAATTTTTCCATGGACTGGGGAAAAGTGTGGGAGGATGTTTTGGGAATGATTCATTTATTCATTACTCGTTACATCTATTGCCCACTCTGTTTCTATTATTATCACATCAGTTCTGCCTCAGGCCCTCAGGCATTAGACCCCGGTTGCGAACCCCTGCTCTAAATCCAGGTTTGCATCTCGGGCCTCACAGATAATGGGTGCGCCATCAGTCCTGCGTCTGCTGGACGGATCTCAGTGTTCCTGAGGCCACAACACAGCAGGCGGCTCCCAGAGGCCTGGGGACGCGCCCGGTGTCTTCTCTTGTGATGTTCAGCGTGGCCACATTTACTCTGTGAAATAGTTATTGAGCACCAATAACTATTCCTTACACTGTTGAACGTTAATGCTCTGCAGCTCACGTACGACTTTGTGCAGGGACTACCGTATTCAGTCCTTCCACATGCCTTCTGTAAATCAGGCAGGACAGGTGTGATTTACACCTCTTCTGTTGCTTTTTTAACAGAAGAAAGGGGCAGAAAGATTTTATGTGACACGCCCCAGGGTGTACCGATTGCCAGTGGGAATCTGGGTCTCTTAACATTTTCAACCGAATGTTCCCTTTTGTTTCTTCCCTTTGGCATTGACGCCTTTCTGTCCACACACATGTGGAAGCTGGTTGAGAATTCATGATCTCTGGGAGCTATTTCAGGTGACTTGCAAATAGCAATGCATTGGTAAGGGGATACATGAAACATTTTAAATTGGTGAGGACACACTAGGGCTTCCCTACTAGCTCAGACGGCTCATTTGGTGAAGAATCCACCTGCCATGCAGGAGACCTGGGTTCTATCCCTGGGTCGGGAAAACCCCCTGGAGAAGGAAATGGCAACCCTCTCCAGTGTTCTTGCCTGGAGGATCTCATGGACAGAGGAGCCTGGCGGGCTACAATCCATGGGGTTGCAGAGTCGGAATGACTGAGTGACTAACATACAAGGATGCATGGCTCTTAGAAACACCAGCTGATTTTTATTTTCCTTCTGTGGATGTTGTGGGGCTTCCCTCATGGTAAAAATGGTAAAGAATCTGCCTGCAATGCGGGAGACTTGGGCTTGATCCCTGGGTCAGGTAGATCCCCTCAAGAAGGGCGTGGCTACTCACTCCAGTATTCTTGAGTGGAGAGTCCCCACGGGCAGAGGAGCCTGGTGGGCTGCAGTCCATGGAGTCTGCAAAGAGTCGGACACGACTGAGGGACTTACACTTTATCTTTCTGTGGGAAACGTAGCAAGCCTTGGGTGATAGAGAACATGTGTGTGCAGACAGCAGCAGGTGATGGATTGAGCGTGAGAGCTAAAAGTTCCACCTGAATTTAATGATAAATGCATTGTTGTTTTTTTAACTATCGAATCTCCCTGTTTGAATTTTACATTTGAATGATATGATTTGAAATACCTAATGAAGTGTTGAGCTGACAAGTGAAATTACTCTGCGACTTAAGAGATTAGAATATTTTCACTCTGTGTACCAATTACTCCTGTCTCATTCATACACTGATATTCAATCTCTCTTAAGAAAATATTTTTCTATAATGTAATTGTTAAGCTTGTGTAGACTTAAAGACTAGAAAGGGGGAAGCTGGTAAATCCATGCCGGAATTGTCACAAATTGTCAACACCAACACAAAGACATCAGGCTGGCAGTGTGTCAGAACACCTCTTCTTATTCGTAAGGGGACAAGATTGTGAACAAAGGACTGTCATCCCATCATAAAACAGGAGGGGAGGGACTTCCCTGGTGGTCCAGCAGTTAAGACTCCATGTTTGCATTGCAGGGGGCCCAGGTTCCATCCCTGGGTGGGGACTAAAGTCCCACGTGCTGTGCACTGGGGCCACCAAAATATATATATAAAAACAGGAATTCTGCTCATAGTTTCTACCTTTTCATTGAGTCTGTGCCTAGCTGGAGAAGGCAATGGCACCCCACTCAGGTACTCTTGCCTGGAAAATCCCATGGATGGAGGAGCCTGGAAGGCTGCAGTCCATGGGGTCGCTGAGGGTCAGACACGGCTGAGCGACTTCACTTTCACTTTTCACTTTCATGCATTGGAGAAGGGAATGGCAATCCACTCCAGTGATCTTGCCTGGAGAATCCCAGGGATGGTGGAGCCTGGTGGGCTGCCGTCTATGGGGTCGCACAGAGTCGGACACAACTGAAGCGACTTAGCAGCAGCAGCAGCAGTGCCTGGCCACTCTATCTACAAAACACCTGATATTTTCTATCAGTTCAATTAGGTTCAGTCATGTCTGACTCTCCGCGACCCCATGGACTGCAGCACGCCAGGCCTCCCTGTCCCATCACCAACTCCCGGAGCTTGCTCGAACTCATTCCATCAAGTCAGTGATGCCATCCAACCATCTCATCCTCTGTCGTCCCCTTCTCCTTCCACCTTCAGTCTTTCCCAGCATCAGGGTCTTTTCCAATGAGTCAGTTCTTTGCATCAGGTGGCGAAAGGATTAGAGTTTCAGCTTCAGCATCAGTCCTTCCAATGAACACCCAGGACTGATTTCCTGTAGGATGGACTGGTTGGATCTCTTTGCAGTCCAAGGGACTCTCAAGAGTCTTCTCCAACACCACAGTTCAAAAGCATCAATTCTTCAGCTCTCAGGTTTGTTTGTAGTCTAACTCTCACATCCATACATGACCACTGGGAAAACCATAGCCTTGATTAGATGGACATTTGTTGGCAAAGTAATTTCTGTGCTTTTTCATATGTTGTCTAGGTTGGTCATAACTTTACTTCCAAGGAGTAAGTATCTTTCAATTTCATGGCTGCAGTCACCATCTGCAGTGATTTTGGGGACCCCCCCAAAATAAAGTCTGTCACTGTTTCCATTGTTCCCCCATTTATTTGCCATAAAGTGATGGGACCAGATGCCATGATCTTAGTTTTCTGAATGTTGAGTTTTAAGCCAACTTTTCACTCTCTTCTTTCACTTTTCATCTTTAGTTCTTCTTCGCTTTCTGCCATGGGGTGGTGTCATCTAGATATCTGAGGTTATTGATATTTCTCCCAGCAATCCTGATTCCAGCCTGTGCTTCCTCAAGCCCAGTGTTTCTCATGATGCAGTCTGCATAGAAGTTAAATAAGCAGGGTGACAATATACAGCCTTGACGTACTCCTTTTCCTATTTGGAACCAGTCTGTTGTTCCATGTCCAGTTCTAACTGTTGCTTCCTGACCTGCATACAGGTGTCTCAGGGGGCAGGTTGGGTGGTCTGGATATTTTCTATATCCCACCGTGGCTCGCTGACCACTGTTCAGTACACATTTGTTACTGCTCTGTGTAACTTAGTTTTCTTCTGTCTTCCCTCACTAGAGTGTAAGCTCCATGGAGGGTCAGGGACTGCTGTCTTCTGTCCCCTACTGAGTCCCCAGCCCTGACACTGTGCCACCTCCATCAGTGTGTGTTCCATGCATGAATATGAATTAATAAATCAATGAACTGGGGTGGCACCTACTAAAAGCACGAAGAAGCTGTATCCGTCACGTTCAGTGATGTGGACAAAATAAGGGAGCTACTTTAGAGGCCCCACAGGAGCCCAGGTGTATAACATTCTGCTTGGTCGCCATGCTCCTCCCCCCACCAATGCTCGATAAAATCACCCTCTTAATTCCTTTCATGTGGGAGTGTGACTAACGTTTCCCCCCCCCCCACCCACTAAAATGTCCACACTGTACTCCCCAGGAGCTGTAAACCCAGAATCTCACTTGGCAGAAGGGATTGTGTAGACAGGATGAACGTGAGGGTCTCAGTGGGGAGGGGGAGATGGTGCTGGGTTAGGTGAGCAGACCCCAGCTAAGCATGTGTGGGGTTAGAAATAAGAGACGCTTGCAGATTCTGAGATGCAGGAGACTTTGCATACGGAGGTCACAGAGGGTGTGCACCCCTTGGACCAGTCAGTGATGCTGAGGGACCACCGTCCTACAGCTGCTGGAACTGCACGCTTTACCAAGATCTAAATGAGCAGGAAACCCCGCCTCCCCAGGAGCCCCCAGGAAGGAAGGCCCTGCCGTCACCTGAATCCTTCCGCTCAGGTGGATCCAGCCTATTTTGGGTCCCGTTCTCCATATCCTAGGATCGTCCGTTTGTCTTGTTTTTAGACTTTCAGTTTGCAGTCGCTTGTTAAGGCAGCAGCAGTCTACCGTGGTGGCAGTTTAGTTGCTCAGTCGTGTCTGACTCTTTGCGACCCCACGGACTATGCCCTGCCAGGCTCCTCTGTCCGTGGGACTTCCCAAACCAAGATGCTGGAGTGGGTTGCCGTTTCTTTCTCCAGGATAGCAAACTGTGGCAGTACGTAAACTGGACTTTTTTTTCTTTTCTCCTTCTGATTTGCTTTGTTTTGGATAATAACTACTCAGAGAACTAGCGTAATTACTTGAGTTCATTGAACGGAAGAGAAACAGTTGACACAACTGCGTAATGCCTTGTAAGGAGAATAATTGAATAATTAACATGTATCCTAGGTTATACGAGACGCATTTTAAATGTTGAGTAGAATGCTCTAACCTTTTGCAGAAACTCAAAAAAAAAAAAACAGGTGGCTAGTTCCTTGACAGCAGATGGTGGCGATAATAATGTATGAAATATATGACTGGAATATACATGAGCATGTAGTTCAAAGAGCAAGATTGGTGAAGCATACAGGAGGGAAGAAGAAAAAAGCATGACAATGGGAAAATAAAATAAACACTCCCCTCTCGGTGGTGCCATGCTGTGTTCTGATGAATGAGGCCAGTGGGAACCACTGTCTGAGCTAGTTGTTTTTTCTTTTTTTTTAATCTAAAGTGAAAAGTGAAAGTGAAGGTCGCTCAATTGTGTCTGACTCTTTGCGACCCCATGGACTATACAGTCCTTGGAATTCTCCAGGCCAGAATACTGGTGTCGGTAGTCTTTCCCTTCTTCAGGGGATCTTCCTAACCCAGGGATCGAACCCAGGTCTCCTGCATTGCAGGCAGATTCTTTACCAGCTGAGCCGCCAGGGAAGCCCAAGAATAGTGGAGTGGGTGGCCTTTCCCTTCTCTAGTGGATCTTTCCCGCCCAGGAATCGAACTGGGGTCTCCTGCATTGCAGGCAGATTCTTTCCCAGCTGAGCCGCCAGGGAACACCTTTCCAATATATCTTTATTTACCCGGCTGTGCTGGGTCCTCGTTGCTGTAATCCGGGCTTTCTCTGGTTGTGGTGAGCAGGGCCTTCTCTTCACTGTGGTGCCTGGGCTTTCTGTTGCGGTGGCTTCTCTGGGTGTGGGGTGCAGGCTCAGACGTTGTGGTGTGTGGGCTTTAGAGGGTGGGCTTCGGGAGTTGTGGCACATGGGCTTCGTGGCATGTGTGGGATCGTCTCAGACCAGGGACAAAACCTGTGTCCCCTGCAGTGGCAGGCGGACTCTTATCCACTGGACCAGCCAGGAAGTCCTGGGGTGGTTGTTCTGATGCCTCCATCAATGTGGGTGTCGGGGGGAGAGAATAAAGCCTCCTACTGGCCCCCATACCTCCTTAGGTAGAGACTGGAGGGCTCCGCTCTCTAGAAGCCAAGAGGAGAGGCAGCCCACACTGTGCAACTGGCGTCAGCTGGCAGCTTTGCACGCCCGGCTCTGAGCCCTCAGCTCTGGGTTTCCTGTCTCTCACCTAGGAAGTCTGTAGGTGTCTGAGAGAGACGAAGATTAAAAGCAGAGGCAGGACATGTCAAGGATCTGTTGGTCACCAGCACGGGAATATGGGGGAGAGTACTAAATATCAGTGATTTTTTTCGATGGCTTATCTATTCTCTTAATTACTACCTATATTTTTTCTCTTTTAAATGCCAGGTTCTTCATTACCCAGCATTCAACTGCGGCCTTTTTATTACAGACAGGGTGTCTGTGTGTGTACTGAGAACCCAAGTAGAAGCCCTGTGTCTCAAAGTGTCTCATTACGCCATCTTGGATAATCCGTTGTTTCCTGTGCATCTCCTGGTATTCCCGTTTAGATCTATCATTCCCTGCCCGTGTCCTCCGGAGTTCATTCTGTTTGAGCCTCAGTTTTCTCAACTGTGAAATGGACATAAACTCATCAGTGTTACCACGCAGCAGCAGTTCCCAAACGTTTTGGCACTGGGGACCCGTTATCGTGGAAGATGAGGTTCTCACAGACCTGGCTGGGCCTATGGTTTGGGGATGATGTAAATGCATTGAGTTATTGTGCACTTTATTTCTAGTCTGCCGCTGCTGCTGAGCTGAGGGGAGCTACCGCCCTGCTGCCCGCAGGGTAGGAACCCCTGCCTTGGAGAGGAAATTGAAAAAAATCACGTAGAGGTGTGCTTGAGACAGTCAAGTCCTGTAGGCTTGTTGATTACAGTTGGAAAAGTGAAAGTCGCTCAGTCGTATCCGACTCTTTACGACCCCATGGACTGTACAGTCTGTGGGATTCTCCAGGCCGGAATACTGGAGTGGGTAGCATTTCCCTTCTCCAGGGGATCTTCCCAACCCAGGGATGGAACCCAGGTCTCCTGCATTGCAGGCGGATTCTTTACCAGCTGAGCCACCAGGGAAGCCCTGATTACAGTTAATGTTTAGTAAATAATGAAGAAATAGGATAAGCCTCACACATCACTGCTCTGCACTCCTGTGTGAGTCTGTCGTGAAATGAAAGCCCCAGCTTTTGTTTTATTTTATTTCACTGACTTGATAGAATTGAAGCTCCAGTACTTTGGCCACCTCATGCGAAGTATTGAGTCATTGGAAAAGACCCTGATGCTGGGAGGGATTGGGGGCAGGAGGAGAAGGGGACGACCGAGGATGAGATGGCTGGATGGCATCACCGACTCGATGGACGTTGAGTATGAGTGAACTCTGGGAGATGGTGATGGGCAGGGAGGCCTGGCGTGTTGTGATTCATGGGGTCGCAAAGAGTCGGACACGACTGAGCGACTGAACTGAACTGAAACATTCTTTTACTCTTATCTTTGTTCATGAGCAAAGTGCTCACATGCAGACCAAGTTGCTTCAGTCTTCCAGCTCTTTGCGTCCCCGTGGACTATAGCCTTCCAGGCTCATGGGATTCTCCAGGCAAGAATTCTGGAATGGGTTGCCATTTCCTCCTCCAGGGAATCTCCCTGACCCAGGAAGTGAACCTGCGTCTCTTGTGTCTCCTGCGTCTCTTGTGTCTCCTGCGTCTCTTGTGTCTCCTCTTTACCACTGGTGACAGCGGGGTGGCTCACCTACGCATATACAGTCTTGAGACATGGATGATTACTACTGGGTTTTGCTGCCTTTAGGCATCTGAATTTTACCCCTCTCACCACTGGCCCGGTGCACATTCACCCACGTGCTTTTGTGTGATGATTCACACTTAAATTATATTAGCTTCATTTTTGGTGGCATGGAAATATTTTTCTTTCATCTGAACTGCAATGATAGTTGATTCTTTTCTCAGTTCAGTTCAGTCGCTCAGTCGTGTCCAACTCTTTGCAACCCCATGAATCGCAGCACGCCAGGTCTCCCTGTCCATCACCAACTCCCGGAGTTCACTCAGACTCACGTCCATCGAGTCAGTGATGCCATCCAGCCATCTCATCCTCTGTCGTCCCCTTCTCCTCCTGCCCCCAATCCCTCCCAGCATCAGAGTCTTTTCCAATGAGTCAACTCTTCGCATGAGGTGGCCAAAGTACTGGAGTTTCAGCTTCAGCATCATTTCCTCCAAAGAAATCCCAGGGGTGATCTCCTTTAGAGTGGACTGGTTGTATAAAAAAAATCTCGGACTGCGTTGGGTTTTAGTTGGGGCACCAGGGATCTTTAGCTGCAGCATGTGGCATCTAGTCCCCTGACCAGGGATCGAACCTGGGCTCCCTGCATTGGGAGCGCAGTGTGTTAGCCACTGGACCACCAGGGAAACCCCTCTCAGAACCTCCTTTGAAAGTTATATGGTCCAAAGACTCATTTTATCTGGGATTGGATTTCTGTGGTATTTGGCATCGTATGTCCCTGGCGATGGAACTTACTGCCGTCGTCTGAATGTCTCCCTCCCAAATTCCCGTGTTGAAGTCTTAACCCCCATTATGATGGTGTCTGGAGGTTGGAGGGTCTTTGGAAAGTGTTGAGGTCATGAGGATGGAGCTGACGTGAATAGGATGAGTGCACTTATGAAAGAGACCCCCGAGAGCACCCCTCACCGCTTGCGGCAGGTGACAGCGTAGAAGTGGGTTCCCAGTAGACTCGGAGGCTCGTACTGCCGAGATTCTACAACTGTACCAGGTAAACTGTCGTTTCCTAAGCCTCCCAGGCTGTGGGATTTTGTTGTAGCAGCCTGAACGGACTAGAACGGGACTGGCATTGAGAGGCGAGAAGGCTCTATAACAGATAGCTCCAGTGGCCCTGTAATTGAGTTAACGACCAGGAAGAGGCTCACTAGTTTAGAGGCACAGGTTAGCAAAAGCCTGCACCGCCGCAGGGGGTTCCGGTGAGGACTCGGAAAGAAAACAGGAAACCGGGGAGAGAGCCTCCATCTTCTTAGAGAAATCTGGAGAGTGCAGGCCATAAGGATGAGGCCACAGACGGAAGTGAGGAATTTTTGTTGTTGTTAATTACTTTATTTGGCTGCGTCTGATCTTAGTTGCGGCCCTTGGGAACTTTGCATTGTATCACGTGGGATGTTTCTTTGCAGTCCACGGGCTCCCTAGCTATGCTGTGCCTGATCTGGAGCACGTGGTCTCAGTAGTCGCAGCACCTAGCCTTCACAAACGGGATCCTAATTCCCCTACCAAGGATTGAACCCACGTTGCTGGCATTGCAAGGCGGACCCTTAACCACTGGACCGCCAGCAGAGTACCTGGAAACCCAGAAATCTGAAGCAGATGGTGGAGGAAAGGTCATCCTTGTCATGAGCTCACCAAGAAGAATCATGTGCGTGTCCTCCCGTGTTTCGTGGGTGCCACACCTTGCTAGCGCTCGTGTTGGGTGTTTGGGGGCAGTTTCCAAGCACAGCGTGGAAGGAGCAACCTGGTTTCTCTTGGCTACTTAGAGTGAGAGATGAGAAGAGGGAAGAGACTTCCAGATGGAATTGTTCCACAAAACGGAAGGAGGACTTAAAGGTTTGGAACGTTCTCAGCCTGAGCATCCTGGAAGGAAGGAGACTGCCTGTTTAGGATGCAGCAGGAAGGGCATGGCCATCTGGCTGGCAACCTTGTGATGACGGGGTCAGGCGAGTTCGGCCGTCTAGACTGAAGCCAGGCCCTGTGGTCCCAGAGCATGGGAGAAGGCCTTTCAGACAGCACTGGGGGCTCTCACCATCAGAGGTCTGAGAGTGCCAGGCCCTCGCCAGTACAGGGTACAGCCGAGGAGGCGCTCCCATGAAGGCAGTGCCCTGCAGAGCCCGGGGGTGCAGCTGACCCCCATCCCACCCCACGACCCCAGCCCTGGGGAGACCCTACCAGGACATCCACTTGTGCTCAGTCAGGTCCGACTCTTTGTGACCCTCACCCCCATGGACTGTAGCCCGCCAGGCTCCTCTGTCCGTGGGATTCTCCAGGCAGGAATACTGGAGCAGGTTGCCGTGCCCTTCTCCAGGGGATCTTCCGAAACCAGGGACCGAACCCAGGTCTCCTGCATTGCAGGCAGATGCTTTACCACCTGAGCCGCTAGGGAAATCCTGGGGGACCCAGGCACAGAGGCGAATACTTGTCATGGGTTCTTTGTTTGTTTGTTTAGTCACCCATGTCTGACTCTTGGTGACCCCACAGACTGCAGCACGCCAGGCCTCCCTGTCCCTCACCATTTCCTGGACTTTGCCCACGTTCACGGCCGTTGCATCGGGGATGCCGTCCAACCATCTCATTCTCCGATGCCCTCTTCTCCTTCTGCCGTCAGTCTTTCCCAGCATCGGGGACTTTTCCAGTGAGTCGTCTGTTCACATCAGATGACCAAGATACTGGAGCTTCAGCAAAGGTCCTTCCAGTGAATATCCAGGGTCGATCTCCCTCAAGATTGACTGGTTTGATCTGCCATCATGGGTCCTTGGGAATTCCTTTATCTGCGGGCCCCTTTGCGTAGTGTCCCCCCAAATGTCTGAATGCGTTCACTTCAGTTCATGCCTTTTATGCTCCAGATTTTATTCTGGGCTATCTTTCTTCAAAAGGAAACATACAATCAGGAAATCCAAACGTACTGTAATATTAGCCTTCAGCAAAGGATACGCAGAGAAGTAAATCCTTTCTTTAAAACAAGTCATGTGTTTGTTGCCCGTCCATATATCTTTTTTTTAATCTCTGGAGAAATGTCTGTTTAGGTCTTCCAAGCATAGAAATGTCTGTTTAGGTCTTCCAAGCATTTTTATTTTATTTTACTTTATTGAGCTGTAGGAGCTGCTTGTACATTTTGGAAATTCCTCCTTTTGTCAGTTACCTTGTTTGCACATATTATCTCCCATTCAGAGGGCTGTCTTTTCGACTTGTTTATGGTTTCCCAGCACAGGGAGCTCAGCTGTGTGCTCTGTGATGACCTACAGGGATGGGATAGGAGAGGGGAGGGAGGTTATATGTATGGCTGAGTCACCGGCGTTTGTACAGCAGACACTTAACCGTTCGGAGCAATTATACTCAAACAAAAAAAAGCAGAGTAAATCAGCTGTATCTCAATAAGAGAAAAAGATTTTTAAAAGTCGTGTATCACCCCCACAGCTGAGCAGAAATGATTTTGAAATTAACCATGCCACAGAGGGATGGGGCTTCCCTGGTGGTTCAGCTTGTAAAGAATCTGCCAGTTACAAGAGACACAGGAGAGGAGGGTTTGATCCCTAAGTTGGGAAGATCCCCCTGGAGAACGAAATGGCAACCCACTGCGGTATTCGTGCCTGGAGAATCCCATGGACAGAGGAGCCTGGCAGGTTACCTACCGTCCATAGGGGTCAGAGAGAGTTGGACATGACTCAGCAGCTAAACAACAGCAACAGCAGAGGGACAGAGCTTTGGCACCTGTCTAAATTGGGACAAATTGTTGGATCTGTGTTTAAAGCTCGCCCACTGTGCGTATGCTCTGAGATGGTCCTTCGACATCCACGGAGGCTCTCTGATACACACACACCCAGGAGGGCGTCCATGCAAAATGGTGTCCCGCTCGGAAAGAAGAACTCCATCTCCATCACTCTGATGTCCTCAATTTCCCTGCACACAGTGAGCGTGTTTTTTTTTTTTTCAGGGACAGCTCACATTGAGCCTTTCGAAGGTGAAGTAAGGACTGAATTTAAGATTGGTCATTATCTTGGAAAGACTGGGGAAGATAAATTTGAGCCTGTCTTTGAATTTCAAGTACACCAGCAGGCTCTGAATAAACAGCCAGATTCTCATTAAACGCCACAGTCAACTTGAGGCATAAATGAGACTTGTTGAGAATTTATTCCCCAAGGAGGCCGGGCTACATCATTTTCTAAACACCTCTTTTCTGTGCAATGAAAAATGAGAAGAGCTAGTCCTAACGTGTGTGGAATATGCACTTGGGCGTAGTTTATGCAGGTGTAAAGGAAGTTACTAACTTTTATTCTTATCATGGTGTACTTCGGGTGTGTGTGTGTGCGCTCATTTGCTCAGTCCTGTTGTGCGATTCCAAGGACTGTAGCCCGCCTGTCTGTGGGAAATGTCCCAGCAAGAATCCCAGAGTGGGTTGTCATGCCGTCCTCCCGGGGATCTTCCCAACCCATGGATTGAACCCGAGTCTCCTGTGTCTCCTTACATCGCAACTGGATTCTTTACCACTGAGCTACCAGGGAAGCTCAGGGAAACAAAAGCCGAATTAGTGATTTAACATACATGTAATTCTTTCCTCTTTTTTTTTTTTTTTTTTTGGCTGTATCGGGTCTTACTTGTGGCACACGGGATCTTTGCTTTTTGCTGCAACACGCAAGCTCTTTAGTTGATGCCTGTGAACACGAAGCTGCGGTATGTGGTGTCTAGTTCCCTGACCAGGGATGGATCCAGGGCTGCCTGTACTAGGAGTGCAAGAGTCTCAGCCGCTGGACCACCAGGGAAGTCCCGACACACGTGTTAATTCTTACGGTGCTGGACTAAGTGATGGGGAAGGAACACTAGGTTCCTACCTTCTGTACCAGTGCTTCCAACCAAAGAGCATCCCCAAGATGTGGCTAAATATCCGTTGGAGGGCTCAGACACCCCCGCTTGAGACCCCCTCCGGCCCCCGCCCAACCCCTGGCCTAGATGTATCTAGATTTATTAAGAAAAATTTCACCGGGACACCGGTGAGGTTAAGACGGTAAAAGAGGCTAAAGAGTCTGTTTAGCCATAGTGTTTCATATCTCATTAACCACCTCCCTCCTTAGAAAATCCTATTTGCTTGCAGTAAAATGTCAGTAAGAAAAGCTGCTTAGTTCCTATCTGTCGAAAGCCAATTTTCCTACTAACCACAGTTTGATACACAAATCAGTAGCCTGAATAAACTGTGACAGAACAAATACATTGATTTTGGGGGAAAATGATGGGTATTTTCCAGTTCACTGCACTCTTCAAACCCGTTCAGAGGATTCTTAACTGTTTCTATCTGTGACAAAGTAATTGGATAGCATTTTTCATCTCAATACCTCCAAAAGAGATCCAGGCATTAACTTGTGAACTTCACTTTATATCTTGTCAGGAGGGATGGGGGAACCCACATAGTTCAGCTTCTAAAGGTAATGGTGGGTTGTTTTTTGTTTTTTTTTTTTTCCTCTTTGTTTTTGCAAGCCACATGTCTGCATAGCATAATGAAACAAGCTGTTAGAGTGAAGTTAGGGGTTCGATCCCTGGGTCAGGAAGATCCGCTGGAGGAGGAAATGGCAACCCACTCCAGTATTCTTGCCTGGAGAATCCCACAGACAGAGGAGCCTGATGGGCTGCAGTCCATGGGGTCGCAAAGAGTCAGACACGACCGAGCAACTGAGCATGCATGCACAGTGAAATAAGTGACTAGAGTTATAGAGTGTCTGGTTGTTTAAAGGCCCCTGTGGCGGTGGTTTAGTCGATAAGTCGTGTCTGACTCTTACGACCCCGTGGACAGTAAGAAATGTGTCCCCTGCATTGGCAGGTGGATTCTTTTTGTTTTTTTTTAAGTTGGAGGCTAATTACAGTATTGTGGTGGTTTTTGCCATACATTCACATGAATCAGCCATGGGTGTACATGTGTGGCAGGTGGATTCTTAACCACTGGACCACCAGGGAAATTCTGTAATAATTTTTCCCCTACCGCTGTATCCATTGTACTTTATTATTTTTTTCACAGCTTCGTTTTTTTTTTTTAATTACCTTTAATTGGAGGATAACTGAAAGTGAAAGTGAAGTCACTCAGTCATTTCTGACTTCAGGCTCCTGCATCCATGGGATTCTCCAGGCAAGAATACTGGAGTGGGTTGCCATTTCCTCCTCCAGGGGGTCTTCCTGACCCAGGGATTGAACCCAGGTCTCCCATACTGTTAGGCAGATTCTTCACTAACTGAGCTTCGAGGGAAGCCCAAATTAAAGGCCTGTAAGTCCTGTCATTTCCAAGATGTGTGCCAGACACAGACTGTTTCCGTTATTGCTTTAGTTCAGCCTTGCCGTTTGCTTGCTGGCGACTTCATTAAAGAGCCGCACTGTGCTTGGGAAGCACACCCAGGGCCTGTAGTTGTTTTCTGTGTGGCTTTGTTTCTGGACTCGTGGCGATGCTGAGCGCGGTCTTTCTCCAGTCGCGGTCAGCAAGGGCTGCTCTGGAGTCGGAGTCCTCAGGCTTCTTGCAGTGGCTTCTCGTTGCAGAGCACAGGCTCAGTAGCTGTAGCTGGTGGGCCCCGTTGCCTTGTGGCCTGTGGCATCTTACTTTCCTGACCAGGAGTCGAGCCCGTGTCCCCAGCATTGGCAGGTGGATTCTTAACCCCTGGACCACCAGGGAAGTCCTGTAATAATTTTTTTTCCCCCCAGCACTGTATCCATTGTACTTTTTTTTTTCACAGCTGCTTTTTTAAAAATTAAGTTTAATTGGAGAATAATTGAAAGTGAAGTTGCTCAGTCTTTCCTGACTCTTTGAGAGCCTATGGAGGATAATGACTTTACAATCTCGTGATGATTTTTGCATACATCAACATGAATCAGCCCGAAGTATACATGTGTTCCCCCACCACACCACGTCCTGAATTCCCCTCCCATCTCCCTCCCCACCCTATCCTGCTGGGTGGTCCCAGAGCGCTGGCTAGAAACTGTTAAGTCACTCAGTCATGTCCACCTCTCTACGACCCCAGGGACTGTAGCCCGCCAGGCTCCTCTGCCCAGGCGGTTTCTCCAGGCAAGAATACTGGAGTGGGTTTCCATTGCCCTCCTCCAGGGGATCTTCCTGACCCAGGGATCAAACCCACGTCTCCTGCATTGGCAGGCACATTCTTTACCACTGAGCCACCAGGGAAGCCCCTGTAATTACATGTTTTCAAAAGGAGTGGGCAACTGATGAATTAGGGTGAAGACAGTGACCGGAACTGTGTCCAGTCTTGTGCTGAAACCTGGTCAGGGCGACTGGGGGGCTGACAAGGTTGGGCCTGAGTTTGCTTGGTTTCCATCCTATCGGCCCCAATGATGGCTGTGTTCTTCTGCAAACCACCAGAGAGGCTGCTCACCCCAGCTTGCACCTTTCTGGGAAGGGCGTGGGTAGCAGCAGGCGTGACACCCTATCCTGTCACGCCTACACCGAAGCTGAGATTTTGGAGATGAATGCCTCAGTGAGGGCTGGTCCACTGACCCTCCTTAGAAGGCTGAGACCTCCCGTGCAGGCCTGTAATCATCCCTCAGGTCCTGCTTTGCGCTCGACACCTTACAGTTCTCCCTTTGTTTATTTCTCTGTTTCATTGGAGGATCATTGCTTTACGATATTGTGTTGGTCTCTGCCATCCAATCCACATGCATCAGCCGTAGGTACACACATGTCCTCTCCCTCTTAACCCTCCCTCGCACCTCCCACCGCAATTTCTTCTTTTTTTCTTTTTTATTTCTATTGAAGTATAGTTGATTTACAGTGGTTATTATTTTCTGTTGTACGGCAGTGATTCAGTTATACGCACACACATATATGCACATTCTGTTTTTTAATATTTTCTATTATGGTTTATCATAGGATTTTTTTTTTAATTGGAGTATAGTTGCTTTACAATGTTGTGCTGGTCTCCGCTCTGCAATGAAGTGCATCAGCCATATCCATCCATCCATCCATCCCCTCAGCTCGCATCCCGCTTGAACGTCCCCCCGCCCTATCCCACCCCTCTAGGTCATCACAGGGCACCGAGCTGAGCTCCTGTGCTAATACAGCAGCTTCCCACTAGCTCTCTGTTTTAGACACGGTCCTGTGTATATGTGTCACTGCTTGAGTCGGTGATGCCATCCAACCATCTCGTCCTCTGTCGTCCCCTCCTCCTCCTCCGGCCCTCAATCTTTCCCAGCACCGGGGTCTTTTCCGGTGAGTCGGCTCTTCCCACCAGGTCGTTATGCTGGTGACTGGGCCTCTCCTTATTTGGCCTTCCGAATAAATCAGCTTGTGAGAGCTGACCTCACAACTCACAGGCACAGCATCGTTTCTTTGGGGGAAATGCCCTTCTGACTTCTAAGTAACTGTTAATGGATGTTGGGCGTGCTCAGTTTGCTGAGTTGTATCTGACTCTGCAACCTCATAGACTGCACCGCGCCGGGCTCCTCTGTCCGTGGCATTCTCCAGGCAGGAATGCTGGAGTGGGTTGCGGTTTCCTCCTCCAGGGGATCTCCCTGACCCAGGGACTGAACCCAGGTCTCTTCTGTTTTCTGCCGTGGTAAGTGGGTTCTTTACCACTAGTGCCACCTGGGAAGCCCCGTGGATATCGCACAAGTCATTTTTAAGGCTCATAACCCATCTCTGAATAATTCCTGCTGGGAAAAGCAGCTTGATGAAACCTGTCACAGCAAACAGCCCCGGAGTCTTGACTTACCAACTGAAGGTTTGGAGCTTAAGCAGTCACTATCTAACACTGTATCTTTCCTGATAGAACACATCGATTTGCAAACTGCATTGCACAATAAAAACTTGTGCATGTCGGGAAAGCTCCCCAGAACCTGGCTTTTTCTGTGGGAGGAGATGGTACTATTTGCAAGGGCAGTCTTTTCCCGCTTTTTAAATGGAAGGTAAAGTATACTTGGTGCGCCTAGCTGGCAGTGTCTCATTACATATCCAGGGCGTGTCCCTGGCATGTAACATGTATTCTTCCCTCAGTGACAGCCTAGTGACATACATGCAAACATCCCTCAGCTGCGAGCTAATCAATGCCATGACAACCAGAGGGGATCATTCCTCTGCAAGACTGAAACGTCCAAATGATTCTCACAGTGTGGCATAGAACATGGTAAATAACTGACTTGTAGCCTGTATGCACACAGGAATTTAGACACACTTGGACTTTAATCTGTCTAGTCAACAAAGGTCCGTCTAGTCAAGGCTATGGTTTTTCCAGTGGGCATGTATGGATGTGAGAGTTGGACTATAAAGAAAGCTGAGCGCAGAAAAATTGATGCTTTTAAACTGTGGTGTTGGAGAAGACTCTTGAGAGCCCCTTGGACTGCAAGGAGATCCAACCAGTCCATCCTAAAGGAGATCAGTCCTGGGTGTTCATTGGAAGGACTGATGCTGAAGCTGAAACTCCAATATTTTGGCCACCTCATGCTAGGAGTTGACTCATTGGAAAAGATCCTGATGCTGGAAAAGATTGAGGGCAGGAGGAGAAGGGGACGACAGAGGATGAGATGGTTGGATGGTATAACTGACTTGATGGACGTGAGTTTGAGTAAACTCCAGGAGGCGGAGATGGACAAGGATGCCTGGTGTGCTGTGGTTCATGGGGTCACAAAGAGTCAGACACAGCTGAGCGACTGAACTGAACTGGACTTTAATCGTGCAGTGACTCGACCATCTGCCATTAAAGTGCAGTGTTTCTGAGGTGAAGTCGATGGCATCAGAGGATCATGAATTGTGCCAATGTCTTTAATGTCTTTTCCGACATGAAAAATTTTGTCTTCTCTTTAAGTATGTCCTGGTGGCTCACTTGATAAACAGTTCTGCTGCAACGCAGAAGACCCAGGTTCAGTCCCTGGGTTGGGAAGACGCCCTGGAGAAAGGAACGGCAAGCCACTCCAGTATTCTTGCCTGGAGATTCCCTTGGACAGAGGAGCCTGGGAAGACCCCAGTCCATGAGGTTGCAAAGAGTTGGGCATGACTGAGCTACTAATGCTTTCGGTTTCACTGTGTCCATGAAATACGTGGACCGTATTTCATTTTTATAGTAGACTTGGGAGAAGGAAATGGCAACCCACTCCAGTATTCTTGCCTGGAAAATCCTATGGATGGAGGAACCTGGTAAGCTGCAGTCCATGGGGTCGCAAAGAGTTGGACCCGTCTGAACAACTTCACTTTCACTTCGCTTTGTGTTTAAACAATTGTAACCTCCTAGTAGGTGATGTGTGAAATAGATGGTAGGGCGTGTTGCTATCTCATTTCACGAGCTGTGTCTTAATTTTGTCCACTAGGTCCTGCTGGCCAGCAGCTTCCTGCCCATCTATGCAGGCCTGAAACCAGTGGAATACAAAGGGCAGGTAAGCGTCCTAGAGCTGCGTCGGGATCCGTGGTTCCTGTGGTCATCCGTTTCCTTCTGGAAGATCTGTGATTGTGGTTATTATTCTGGCGGCTCCAACTCTGTTCCTGTGACTTTGGTCTCATAGTCTGTTTAACACAAGAAAAAAAGTCCAGTGCAGGGGCCTTGGCACCCTAGAGTTGAGATTTCGTGATTGAGAATGATTGACTGGGGCTCTCCTTTTTCCCTCTGGTTAAAAAAAAAAACAAAACACTTTACCCTTATTTTGAATATCCGAAGAAGCAACAGAGCTTTTAAACAATTTATTGAAGTAGAGCTGCTTTGCAGTGTTGTGCATGCGTGCCCAGTCATGTCCGACTCTGTGACCCCCCCGCCTCTTCTGTTCATGGGACTCTCCAGGCAAGAGTGCTGGAGTGGGCTGCCATCGCCTTCCCCAGGGGATCTTCCCCACCTGGGGATCGAACCCGTATCTCTTGCATCTCTTGCACTGGCAGGCGGATTCTTTACCCCTGGGCCATCGGGAAGCCCTGTCGATAGTTCTGCCATCCAGCGAAGTGAATCACCCGTGTGTTTCCATATATCCCCTCTTTTCTCTGAATTTCCTTCCCCCCTCGGTCACCATGGAACGCTGCGTCGAGTTTCCTGCGCTCTACAGCAGTTTCTCATTGCTCTTCTATGTTAGACCCACTGTCAGTGGTGTAGATATGTCAACCCCAGTCTCTCAGGTCATCCCTCTCCGCCGCCTCTCCTCTTGGTCTGCATACATTTGTTCTCTCAGTCTGTCTGTCTCCTTCTGCTTTGCCAGGTAAGTTCATCTGTACCATTTTTCTAGATTGCGCATGTAAGTGATCTTATAGGATATTTGCTTTTTCTTCTTGACTTAGTTCACTCTGTATAATGGTCTCTAGGTCCATCCACGTCCCATCAGTGGCACTGTTTCGTTCCTTTTGGTGGCTGAGTAATATTCCATCATCTGTGGGTACCACATCTTCTTTATCTGTTCTTCTGTCAATGGACATTTAGGTTGCATCCACGTCCTGGGTTTGCAAATAGTGCTGCAGTGAGCGTGGGGGTGTATGTATCTTTTTGAATTATGGTTTTGTTGGGGTGTATGCCTAGGAGTGCGGTTACTGGGTCATGTGGTACTTCTATTTTTAGTTTTGTGAAGAACCTCCATTCTGTTCTCCATAGTGGCTGCATAAATCTGCATGCTCAACATCAGTGTAGGAGGGTTCCCTTTTCTCCACACCCTCTCCAGCATTTACTGTTTGCAGATTTTTTTTAAATATTGAGCTGCATGAGCTGTTTGTGTATTTTAGAGATTAATGCCTTGCAGTTGCTTCATTTGCAAATATTTTCTCCCGTTTTAAGGATTGACATTTTGTCTTATTTATGAATTCGTTTGCTGTGCAAAAGCTTTTGAGTGTAACTGGGTCCTCTTAGTTTATTTTTGTTTTTATTTTCTATCTTCTAGGAGGTGGGTCAGAAAGATCTTACTGCAATTTATGTTAAATCATGTTCTGCCTCTGTTTTCCTCTAAGAGTTTTATAGTGTCCAGCCTTAAACATACGTCTTTGATCCATTTTGAGTTTATTTTTGTGTTTGATGTTAGGAAGTGTTCTAATTTTATTGTTTTACATGGAGCTGTCCAGGCACCACTGATTGAAGACACTGTCTTTTCTCCATTGTATGTTCTTCCCTCCTTTGTCATAGACTCAGTTCAGTTCAGTTCAGTCACTCAGTCGCTCTTTGTGACCCTGTGAACCACAGCATACCAGGCCTCCCTGTCCATCACCAACTGTTGGAGTTTACCCAAACTCATGTCCATCGAGTCGGTGATGCCATCCAACCATCTCATCCTCTGTCTTCCCCTTCTCCTCCTGCCCTCAATCTTTCCCAGCATCAGGGTCTTTTCCAGTGAGTCAGCTCTTCACATCAGGTGGCCAAAGTACTGGAGTTTCAGTTTCAACACCAGTCCTTCCAATGAATATTCAGGACTGAATATTCCTTTAGGATGGACTGGTTGGATCTCCTTGCAGTCCAAGGGATTCTCAAGAGTCTTTTCCAACACCACAGCTCAAAAGCATCAATTCTTCAGTGTTCAGTTTTCTTTATAGTCCAACTCTCACATCCGTACATGACCACTGGAAAAACCATAGCCTTGACTAGACTGGACATGGAACAACAGACTCGTTCCAAATAGGAAAAGGAGTACGTCAAGGCTGTATATTGTCACCCTGCTTATTTAACTTATATGCAGAGTACATCATGAGAAACCCTGGGCTAGAAGAAGCACAAGCTGGAACCAAGATTGCCGGGAGAAATCTCAATAACCTCAGATATGCAGATGACACCACCCTTATGGCAGAAAGTGAAGAGGAACTCAAAAGCCTCTTGATGAAAGTGAAAGAGGAGAGTGAAAAAGTTGGCTTAAAGCTCAACATTCTGAAAAGGAAGATCATGGCATCTGGTCTCATCACTTCATGGGAAATAGATGGGGAGACAGTGGAAACAATGTCAGACTTTATCTTTGGGGGCTCGAAAATCACTGTAGATGGTGATTTCAGCCATTAAATTAAAAGACACTTACTCCTTGGAAGGAAAGTTATGACCAACCTAGATAGTATATTCAAAAGCAGAGACATTACTTTGCCAACAAAGGTCCATCTAGTCAAGGCTACGGTTTTTCCAGTGGTCACGTATGGATGTGAGAGTTGGACTGTGAAGAAAGCTGAGTGCCAAAGAATTGATGCGTTTGAACTGTGGTGTTGGAGAAGACTCTTGAGAGTCCCTTGGACTGCAGGGAGATCCAACCAGTCCATTCTGAAGGAGATCAGCCCTGGGATTTCTTTGGAAAGAATGATGCTAAAGCGGAAACTCCAGTACTTTGGCCCCCTCATGTGAAGAATTGACTCACTGGAAAAGATTCTGATGCTGGAATGGATTGGGGGCAGGAGGAGAAGGAGACAACAGAGGATGAGATGGCTGGATGGCATCACTGACTCGATGGACGTGAGTCTGAGTGAACTCCGGGAGTTGGTGATGGACAGGGAGGCCTGGTGTGCTGCGATTCATGGGGTCAGAAAGAATTGGACACGACTGAGTGACTGAACTGAACTGAACTGAGCGACTGAACTGAGCGACTAAACTGGGTGAACTACCTACCGCCTGCTATCTGCTGTCCACATTGCCCAAAGTCATTTCTGCCAGCTTCTTTCTGCATCCTGCAAACATGTTTGTTCTATAAAATTTCACCATCCTGTCTGATCCTGGTCTTCCATAGCCTACACACCAGCACACACACTGATAATCAGACACAGTGTCTACTTAATGCACACCAGAGATAAGCGTTTTATGGTCAAACACAGTGGCTATTTATTTGTGAGTGTGCTAAGCTGCTCAGTCATGTCTGACTCTGCAACCCCATGGACCTTAGCCCACCAGGCTCCTCTGTCCATGGGATTCTCCAGGCAAGAATCCTGGAGTGGGTTGCCGTGCACTCCTCCAGGGGATCTTCCCGACCTAGAACTGAAACCTGCGCCTCTCGAATTCTCCTGCCTTGGCAGGCAGGCTCTTTACCACTAGCGCCACCGTTTAGTTAACTATTATTTGGCTGTTCTGTGTCTTAGTTGCAGCATGAAGGATCTTTTAACTACAGCATGAGACGTCTTAGCAGCGCTTTGTGGGATCTAGTTCCCGAGCAGGGACTGAATCCATGATTGCCCCTGCATTAGGAGCTTGGAGTCTCAGCCACTGGACTACCAGGGAAGTCCCATACACAGTAGCTATGCAACACACCCTGCAGATATATATTTTGTAATCCCATACACTGTGTAACACCTACTCAAAATCAGGCACATCTTCATGGATGATTAACACCGTTTATTTTATAGACACGTGATATGAATGTATTCATTTATAAATGTGTACACGAAAAGCATTTAATAGCTGTCATTGGTTCGTTCACTTTGAAGACCCTGCAAAAGGCCTGTGCTCAGGGGGTGGATGGTCTCGAAACCAGGGAATTGATTTTTACAAATCTCTTGGCTAATGTGTCTGGGAATGTCTCTGTATTTGGACCTTGTGAGGCCTCATGACTTTGTTCCTCTGACTTTTCCTGGCCATTCCAGCCCTTTTCTGTGCTTCTCATAGGATTTCTGACCAAACCAGTCTGCCCTGGCATGATTGTCTAAAAAGGGCAGATGAGAAAAGTGAGGCTGAGTCTCTGGATGAAGCTATGGAGAGGCAGAGACGGAGAACCTTAAAGTGGTCTGCCTTGTCTAGGTTGAGCTGTTGTTATTAGCACAAGCATTACTTGCAGGGATGGGCTTCCATGCTATTGGCTAAAACCCTCTCCGTGACCACTCAGAAACATCATACACACTGATTTTTTTTTTTTTCTTTAAAGCAGCATAAGCAAAAGCTCGCAGAAAGCCGTTTTAAATATTCATTTATTTGTCTGTGCCCTGTCTTGATTGTGTCACATGGGATCTCTTAATTGAGGCACGTGGGGTCTGGTTCCCCGACCAGGAAGTGAGCCAGTGCCCCCTGCGTTGGGAGCAAGGAGTCTGAGCGACTAGACCACTTGGGAAATGAAAGCTGGTTTCCACCTGACCCCGCCCCCCCGCCACGCCCCACCTAATTCCCAATACTGCCTCTCAGAGGTAGCAGATACTCAGTTACCAAGGAGCACGATTTGTTGTTGTCATTTAAAAATGTGAGAAGTACCCCACTTGACATAACGACTTTAAAGTAATCTAAGTAGCATTTTTCCGTTAGAGCAGTAAAAATCAACACTTATTTTTACCTATAAATGTTGAACACATGCTAGCCAAATCAACTTTACATTATGGTTATGAACTTTAATTTGATGATCTGAAATGTGATGATTTCACTTCAAGTTATTGCTTGATAATATATAATCATGACAGAAATGGCTAAATGGCAGGAAAAAAAGATATATGCAAAGCACTCAGGTGTCTTACGAGACTATATATGATCATGAAAAGGGGATTTGGGATCCAGGAGTCATCAGCATCTCTGATGTGATGGGTAAATTAAGAGGCGCTGACGGAGAAGGTGGATGGAGCTATGGTAAGGAAGAAAGGAAAGGGAGGGTGGCACGAAGGTTAAAGAACAGAGACCCAGAAGGCTAGTACTGAGTTGGCCAGAAGGTCCACTTGGGTTTTCTGTAATATGGGGAAACCTCAGTGATCTTTCTGGCCACCCGAATATGTTGTACGACTATGCTGAACATGTCCCGTGTTTAAGTAGTAATAGCTGTATTATGAATGAGGTGCAGGTGCTGATGGCTCCTAGATTCTTCCAACATATGATGTCCTCTTCTTCCTCAGTAACGGAACTCCAATTCTTATGTGGACTTATTGCCGTGTAGCTGAAAGGTCACGATCACCAGTGTTCCTTGCTGCTAGGTGTGGCCATCCCCTTAAGTGCGGGCAGTGAGAGGTAGGCCAAGTTGCTGTGGGACTTATAGGAAGTGAGGTTGTGTATATTTGTTTCCTCCCTGCTGACCGGAACTTAGACATGATGACCAGAGCTCTGGCAGCTATTGTGGATCATGAGGTCACAGATCACTCTGTAGCTAGAGAGAGACAGAGTTGGGAAGACTTGGGGCCTGCATGATCTGAGGAGGGGCACCTTACCCATGTACCTTCTATGTTGCTTTCATGGGAAAAAGAAGCAAGACTTCTGTTGTTATTGCTTTCTATCTGATGCATCAGAGGCCACTCCCATGTGCTGTAGCGAATATTACCACTGTATGTTCAGTTCAGGTCAGTCGCTCAGTCGTGTCCAACTCTTTGTGGCCCCATGAATCGCAGCACGCCAGGCCTCCCCGTCCATCACCAACTCCCAGAGTTCACTCAAACTCACGTCCATCGAGTCGGTGATGCTATCCAGCCATCTCATCCTCTTTCATCCCCTTCTCCTCCTGCCCCTAATCCCTCCCAGCATCAGAGTCTTTTTCAATGAGTCAACTCTTTGCATGAGATGGCCAACGTACTGGAGTTTCAGCTTTAGCATCATTCTTTGCTAAGAACACCCAGGACTGATCTCCTTCAGAATGGACAGGTTGGATCTCCTTGCAGTCCAAGGGACTCTCAAGAGTCTTCTCCAACACCACAGTTCAAAAGCATCAATTCTTCAGCATTCAGCTTCAGGAAATTGAGATGCAGAAACATTCATTGACTTCACTGAAGACATGTAGCTGAGTTAGGGGGCACCTTTCCCAGGATGATCTCTAATGTTTGCATCAGTCACAGGCCTCTTGCTCTACTAAGTCTTGTTCATTTCTTAAAATATACATATATTTTTACATATTTAAAGAAATATATATATTTATATATAGAAGAAATCTGTATATTTATGTATATAAAGAAATCCATATATATTTATATATATAAAGAACTGTATATATTTATATATATTAAGAAATATTTATATAACTAAGTAGATATATATATTAAGAAATAGATACTTATATATATTAAGAAATATATATATTAAGAAGTAGATATTTTAAGAAATAGATATATTTATATATTTATATTTATATATAGTAAGAAACATATAAAGAAATAGATATTTATAATTAAGAAATAGATTATATTTATATAGCAAGAGAGATATATATTAAGAAATAGATATTTATATATTCAGACATAGGTGTATTAAGAAATAGATATATTTATATATATTAAGAAATGCATATTTATATTTATATATAGTAAGAAATAAATATTTATATTTCAATATAGTAAGAAATACATATATTTCTATTTACATATAGTAAGAAATATATATATTTGACCTTGGGAGGCGAGGCACGACCCTCTGATGACTGGCCTCAGTGCACCGGAGCAGTGTCATAATGCCGTGTTTTTCTGCAATGCCGTGTTTTTCTGCTTGTTTTTAAACATCGTTTACTAATTCACTTTGTTTTGTCTTTGGCTGCACTGGGGCTGTTGCCGCACCCAGGCTTCCTCTGGTTGCAGTGAGTGGAGGCCACTCTCGACTTGTGCAAAGGCTTTTCACAGCAGTGGCTTGTCTTCTTCCGGAGCAGACTCGAGGGCGTATGGGGCTCAGTAGCTGTGCTTCAAGGCTTTGGTAGTTGTGGATCCCGGGCACGTGGGATCTTCCTGGACCAGGCCCCGAACCTGTCTCCCCTGCATTGGCAGGCGGATTCTGAATCCGAGGACCACGAGGGAAGTCCCTGGTTCCCCTTGGTTGTGTAATAAAGCCCAGGAAGATGGGACCCCATGTACACGATGACTGACGGGGTGCTCCTTGGGGTGCTTGCTTGTTTCTGCAGCCACATGGTGGCCGTTTGCTGCTTGCTAAGGACTCAGTCGGGAAGACCCCCTGGAGCAGGGAGTGGCACCCCACTCCAGTACTCCTGGGCTTCCCTGGTGGCTCAGACAGTAAAGAATCTGCCTGCAGTGCAGACACCTAGGTTCAATCCCTGGGTCGGGAAGATCCCCTGGAGGAGGGCGTGGCAACCCACTCCAGTATTCCTGGGCTTCCCTGGTGGCTCAGACAGTAAAGAATCTGCCTGCAGTGCAGACACCTGGGTTCAATCCCTGGGTCAGGAAGATCCCCTGGAGGAGGGCGTGGCAACCCACTCCAGTGTTTTTGCCTGCAGAATCTCCATGGACAGAGGAGCCTGGCGGGCCACGGTCCATGGGGTCTCAAAGAGTCAGACACAACTGAGCATACAGTTGGACTATAAGGAAAGCAGTGACAGAGTTTTATCTTTTTCTGTGTTCCAAAATCACTACGGATAGGGACTGCAGCCATGAAATTAAAAAACACTTGCTCCTTGGAAGAAACACTATGCCCAAACTAGACAGCATATTGAAAAGCAGAGACATTACTTTGCCAACAAACGTCCATCTAGTTAAAGCTGTGATTTTTCCAGTAGTCATGTTTGGATGTGACAGTTGGACTATAAGGAAAGCTGAGCACCGAAGAATGGATGCTTTTGAACTGTGGTGTTGGAGAAGACTCTCGAGAGTCCCTTGGACAGCAAGTAGATCCAACCAATCCATCCTAAAAGAAATCAGTCCTGAATACTCATTGGAGGGACTGATGCTGAAGCTGAAACTCCAGTACTTTGGCCACCGGATGCGAAGAGCCGACTCAACAGTAAGACCCTGATGCTGGGAAAGACTGAAGGCAGGAGGAGAAGGGGACGACAGAGGATGAGATGGTAGGATGGCATCACCTGCTCAATGGACATGAGTTTGAGCAAGCTCCGGGTGATGGACAGGGAAGCCTGGCATGCTGCAGTCCATGGGGTTGCAAAGAGTCGGACACGTTGAGCGACTGAACTGAACTGAATAGTGGATTTACAGTGTTGTGTCAATTTCTGCTGTACAGCACAATGACTCAGGTAGACACATATAGACATTCTTCTCCATATTCTTTTCCATTATGGTTTATCCCAGGAGACTGGATGGAGTTCCTTGTGCTATACAGCAAGACCTTTTGTTTATGCATCCTGTGTGTAATCTGCTAACCCCAAGCTTCTAGTCCATTCCTTCCCCACGCCCCCCCTCTGCCCCTCCCCCTTGACAGTTCTCTGTGACTCCGTTTCTGCTTTGTTGATAAGTTCATTTACGTCACATTTTATGTTCCGCATATAAATGTTATCATATGGTATTTGTTCTTTCTCTTTCTGGCAAAACTGATTGCAGAGCAAGTCCAGCCCTGCCTCGAGGTTCTAGCATGAGCTTCTCGCAGTGTGGAACATATGAGCTTCTCGCAGTGTGGAACATATATCCAGGCATGCGTGGCGTGTTCTGAAAGGGCTTGCTGCAGGAAGAAGTGAGTGCTTTCGGTATTGGGGACAGCCTTGAGCACCTTCAATTATATGACATGCGCCGCTGGAGGTCACGAGCCTGGTGTGAACCCATGAGGCGTCACATGTGACACACGGCTTGGCGTGTGCTGGCAGACGACCGCCCCTCCAGGTTTGCTGTGACGGGTGTCCCTACCCCGTAGAATCATGGCCTCGGCTCTGGTCTCCAGCTGTAACCCACCAAGGACAGCCACAGTAGACCCCCACCCCACCTCTGGGCACAAGATCGTCTTCTCTACTGAAGAACCGTTGTTTCTTTTCAACTCTCTGGACTCAGACAGTTCACCTTACCATGGAGCACATTAGAATATGGTCAGAGATGCAGGTAAAGGGTGTTAGGACAAAAGACAGTCAACTGTAGGGGCCAGAATTCAGAGATGCAGGTAAAGGATGTTAGGACAAGTGACAGCAACTTGTAGGGGCCAGGTTTTTTTTTAAAATATTTATTAATATTTAGACACATTTAAATATTCCCTGGTGGATTCCCTGGTGGCTCAGACGGTAAAGCGTCTGCCTGCAGTGCAGGAGACCTGGGTTCGATCCCTGGGTCAGAAAGATCTTCTGGAGAAGGAGATGGCAACCCACTCCAGTATTCTGGCCTGGAGAATCCCATGGATGGAGGAGCCTGGCGAGCTAGAGTCCATGGGGTCACAAAGAGTCGGACACCACTGAGCGACTTCTCTCTCTTTCTCTCTATACACGTTTGTAAATGTTTTTTAAGTTGTGAGAATTTAAAAAAATTATTTGTTTGCCTGCACTGGGCCTGTGTGGTGGCACATGGAATCTTTTTTTTTTTTTTTTTTCTGTTTTTGAGTTGGGGCATGTGGTATCTAGTTCCTTGATCAAAGATCAAACCTGGGATGCTTTCATTGGGAGTGGAGGGTCTTGGCCACTGGACTACCAGGGAAGTCCCACATGTTTGGTTTTTGAAGCATGTTTTTCTCCTGGAATAATTTTATTTTTAACTTTATTTGGCCCACCATTTCGTTTGGTGAATGAAGGTGCTGTAATCTGAAACTTAAGAAACTCAGGGCAAAACTCTCCTGGGAAGAGCCATCAGCAAGATTTTGGAATCCTCGGTGTCACAGCAGCTTATGGAATGCTGCCTACGAAGTGGGAATGATTTTGAGGAATATGTTGCAAACAGCCAGAGAACTCATGGCCAGCACCATAGGGAATCTAGAGTTTTAATTTATCCATCAGTCAGTTCAGTTCAGTTCAGTTCCATAGCTCAGTCATGTCCGATTCTTTGTGGCCCAATGGACTACAGCACGCCAGGCCTCCCTGTCCATCACCAACTCCTGGAGTTTACCCAAACTCATGTCCATTGAGCCAGTGATGCCATCCAACCATCTCATCCTCTGTCGTCCCCTTCTCTCACCTTCAATCTTTCCTAGCATCAGAGTCTTTTCAAAAGAGTCAGCTGTTCGCATCAGGTGGCCAAAGTATTGGTTTCAGCTTCAGCCTCAGTCCTTCCAATGAATATTCAGGACTGATTTCCTTTAGGATGGACTGCTTGGAACTCCTTGCTGTCCAAGGGACTCTCAAGAGTCTTCTCCAACAACCACAATTCAAAAGCATCAATCTATCCATAGCACATGAGATATAAGGTATTTGCATTTAGTAATGTTATTGTTGTTTCCAGAAATTTTGCTTGCATTAGCATGCCTAAGGGTGGGGTGGGCTGTGTGTGTGTGTGTGTGTGTGTGTGTGTGTGTGGTTCTGGGAGGGATATAGTTCATGAGAGCATGAATCAGGACAAAGATAGACTGTATTTACAACATCTGAGCTGCTGGGGTTATGGTTAGAGTAGCGAGTAACGCTAAAAATTTAATCAAGCCGCTTGATAAGCTGTTTGTTTCCCTGACTCTTTATCCAATCAGAATAAGCTAACAAGAGTGAACAAAATTTGGAAAAAAAGACTTTCAATTCCCTTAAGCGGCACTCATTAGCCCCATGGTAAATTAAAACACTTTGCACATTAACGAGCCAGATTTCCCTTCTTTTCCTTCAGTTAAATAAAACAAGGGAGCTGTCAGTTAAGTTATATTGCACTTGGTGCATATTTTTTTATTTCCCTTGATGAAACCTCTGTGAATTTTTGTATCATTGGTGAGATATTCTACTGAGGGTATGAAAGGTAATTTTGGAAGGTGTTCTTTCTCTCTCTCTTTCTAGGTACTATCTTATTCCAGAATTTGGTGTCTAAATCCAAAGCCATGAGGGAAGAGAAGAAAAAAAAAAAAACTCCAGGATAGTAAGGCACAGAACCAGATATCTGGGACCTTCTTTTTTAAAATTAATTAATTTTTATTGAAGTGTATTTGTTGTTGACGATCATTTGCTCAGTCGTGTCCAACTCTTTTCGACCCCATGAACTGCAGCGCGCCAGGCTCCTCTGCCCTCCACTGTCTCCTGGAGTCTGCTCAAATAGTTCCTTTACAAAGTGGGGGCCTTCTTGATACAAATCTGTCTTTTTTAGACAGTATTTGTATAGTCTTGTGTGTGTGTGTATCCATATTTATACGTACACAAGCATATATAAATGTGCATATATAATAAATACTTACATAAATGTGTTTTGTTCTTTTAAAAAATAATGACAGTAAGCAGATTATACAGGTCAGGTTCATTTTAATTGAATCCACTTATGTTTTTTCCTACAACAAAATGCAGTTCCCTCAACCAGAGATTTTCAACACATTGTCACTTTCTGTTTACTTACTTTTATTTCCTCTGAGGGGAGGTGGTTGCTGGCCAAGGCCTTTGTAAACAATACCTATCATTTAGTCACCTGCTCTAGAAATCAAAACAGGTAAGAAAAACAGTTTAAAAGAAAGAAAGACATCTGAGAAAAGGTGAATGAAGGTCTTTAACTCAGTTAAGGACGCTTTATGCTCACCTTTTTCTCAGTCCTTACCTCCTTGCTTTTTTTCTCCAAAATAGACTGTTTTGTGAGGTTGCTGTTGTCCAGCCGATACGTTGCGTCCTACTCTTTGTGTCCCCGTGGACTGCAGCATGCCGGGCTCCTCTGTACTCCAGTGTCTCCCAGAATTTGCTCAGACTCACGTCCATTGGGTCCATGATGCCATCCACCCATCTCATCCTCTGTCACCCCCTTCTCCTCCCACCCTCAATTTTTCCCAGCATCACGGTCTTTTCCAGTGAGTTGGTTCTTCACATCAGGAGGCCAAAGGATTGAAGCTTCAGCTTCAGCAGTGATTTTGCAGCCCAAGAAAATAAAATCTGTCAGTGCTTTCACTGTTTCCCCATCTCTTTGCCATGAAGTGATGGGACTGGATGCCATGATCCTAGTTTTATGAATGTTGAGTTTCATTTCAGCTTTTTCACTCTCCTCTTTCACTTTCATCAAGAGGCTCTTTGGTTCTTCTTCACTTTCTGCCATTAGGGAGGTATCACCTGCATGTCGGAGGTCGTTTATATTTCTTCTGACAATCTTGATTCCAGCTTGGGATTCATCCAGCCTGGCATTTCGTGTGATACACTCTGCATATTGGGTAAATAAGCAAGGTGACAGTTTACAGCCTCCTTTTAGTCCTTTACCAATTTTGAACCAGTCAGTTGTTGCATCTGAGTCTAACTGTTGCCTCTTGACTGGCATACAGGTTTCTCCAGAGACAGGTAAAGTGGTCTGGTATTCCCATGTCTTTACGAATTTTCCACAGTTTTTGGAAAGGCTTTAGTCAAAGTCTTTAGTATAAATCAGTGAAGCAGGAAGCAGAAGTAGATATTTTCCAGAATTCCCTTGCTTTCTCCACGATCCAGTGAACGTTGTCAATTTGGTTTGCAATTCCTCTGCCTTTTCTAAATGCAGCTTGTACATCTGGAAGTTCTTGGTTGGCATAATGCTAAAGCCTAGCATACAAGATTTTAAGCATGATCCTACTAGTATGGGAGATAATTGTCCAATGGTTAGCACATACTTGAGTACTACCATTCTTGGGAATTGGGAGGAGCCTGGACCTTTTCCGGTCCTGTGGCCACTGCTAAGGTTTCCAACTCAAATTGGCTGACATATTGAGTGCAGCACTTGAACAGCATCATCTTGTAGGACTTGAAATAACTCAGCTGAAATTTCGTTACCTCCACTAGCTTTGTTCATAGTGATGCTTCCTAAGGCCCACCTGACTTCACACTCCAGGATGTCTGACTCTGGGTGAGTGACAAGGTGTTCTCCACAATTTCTAGCTGTGTATTCCCACATCCACAGCAGGATATTTCCAATCTGAATATAGCTTGGAGCGTTTGAACTTCAGTTTTCTGTGTCTGTGTATTTATTATTTGAGCTGATTCTGGGGCTCAAGGACAGATTGAAAGTCTTTTTCACTTGAAACACCATGAGGAATTCCATCTTTGTGCTTCTTCAGCCTTCCCTCAGTGTCCAGGTGTGCAGAAGCCTGTGGACGGTCCTCAGTCCTGCTATTGTGTCTCTCCCTCTCTTTCCTTTGGGCTGAGGTCTGAAAGCACAGACTCTTTTCTGATCAATGCTCCTGTTGAACACTTCATACCCTCTCCTGCCTTTCCACCCTACCCAGAATTTTCAAGGCTTGAAGCCCTATGTACTCAGGAATCACTTTGGAGATGAAAATGTTTCTGGTGGTCCTTTATTTATTTACTTTTCACTTGGCTACAGACAGTGCCGATTTGCAGTTCTGAAGTTAAAAATGGAGCCACCTGTTATGGGGGATGATCTGCTCGGTGTCAGAGTCAACTTGGCTTTGCATCCTGATTAGGTGATAAATCCCAAGCTCCTTACATGTGGCTTCTTATGCATGTGCCATCATCAGTTAAAAAAATAATAATAATAAGGTCTTAAGTAATCTACTTAAAGCTTTAAAAACAACTGGAGAGATGTCCTGATTCTGTCCAAACTTGTTGGTTTGGTTTAGTCACTAAGTCGTGTCCGACCTGGACTGAGAACCTACTGGGCTCCTCTGTCCATGGCGTTCTGCAGGCAAGAATACTGGAGCAGGTTGCCATTCCCTTCTCCAGGGGATCTTCCTGACCCAGGAATCAAACCCAGGTCTCCTGCATTGGCAGGCAGATTCTTTACCAGCTGAGCCACCAGGGAAACCCATGGGTTTCTAACTATGATTTCTTACTATAAACCCAGACTTCTTGCTATATGCATAAAGGCTGTGTGTGTGTGTTCTGTGCTCAGTCATGTCCGACTCTTTGTGACTCCATAAACTGTAGAACAGAAGGCTCCTCTGTCCATGGGATTGTCCAGGCAAGAATCCTGGAGTGGGTTGCTATGCCCTTCTCCAATGGATCTCCCCGCCTCAGGGATCAAACACATTGCAGGCAGGTTCTTTACCATGGAGCCACCGCGGAAGCCTGTGGGTAAATGATATGCATACAGAGATTTGCTTCGCTTCCAAAGCAAATCCGATCCAGCTGGTCCTCATCAATAGTAACTCAAGGGCATTCATCCCCAAGGCTCGGATTCTCAGAAGGACGGTGTCGTCTCGGGGAAGTCCGTGCTTACTGTCTTCATGTGGGAGGGATGCTGTCTCCACGTGCTGACTGGGGCCATTCTCTCCGCAGAAGTGGGTGGACGGAGGCTTCACCAACAGCCTGCCAATCCTGCCCGTCGGCCGCACAGTGACCATCTCCCCATTCAGTGGGCGACTGGATGTCTCTCCACAGGATAAAGGGCGGCTGCATTTCTACGTTAGCGTCACCAACCAGGAAGTACTGGTGAGTCCTGATGTTCCCCGACCGTCACAGACCCCCTGAAACTCTCCACATGCTTCCCACACTTGGCAACTCGATTGTATGTACAGATTTGCATGCATATTCTCTTTTAATTTACTTATTTTAATTGGAGGCTAATTACTTTACAATATTGTAGTGGTTTTTGCCATGTTTTAAATGAGTCCCAACATATGTCGTGCATATGGACCCTAGGTACCTATAGACTGTGAGTGTGCAATCTTTTTTTTTTTTTTTTTTTTTTTACTATTTTTGAACTGTCTCTGTAGGACATTTCCCGTTTCTTCACTTATTTTTCAGGTCAGCATACTTCGCAAGTTTTCAATGTGATTTTATTTTATTTTTTGAAAAAAGACTTATTTACTTACTGGTTGTCTGCATTAGATCTTAGTTGCGGTAGGCAGGCTCCTATTTCAGCGAGAGGTCTCTAGAGCTCACAGGCTCTCTAGTTGTGGCTGGAGAGCCTAATTCCAGAGTGCATGGACTCTGTGGTTGTGGCACTTGGGCTCAGTAGTTGAGGTGCTTGGGCTCAGTAGTTGAGGTGCTCGGGCTTAGTTGCCCTGTGGCATGTGGGACCCTTAGTTCACCCCATAGAGATTGAAACCTGTGTCCCCTGCATTGGAAGGCAGTCTGAACCACTGGACCACCAGGGAAGTGCAATTTTATTTTTTTTAAGATTTTTTGTTTAATGTGGACCATTATTTTTTTAAGAGTCTTTATTGAATTTGTTATAATATTCCTCCTGTTGTTTATATTCTGTTTTTTTTTGCCACATGGAATGTGGGATGCTACCTCCCTGGTGGTGGTGATGGTGGTGGTGGTGGTTTAGTTGCTAAGTCGTGTCCGACTCTTGCGACCCCATGGACTGTAGCCTGCCAGGCTCCGCTGTCCATGAGATTCTCCAGGCAAGAATTCTGGAGTGGGTTGCCATTTCCCTCCTGGTAGGTCCCTAAGTTTTCTGCTAACGTTTTTGCATGCTTATCATTGCCACCTTTTAAAGCAATTAAATGATCTCATTTACAGCTATACTGAGGGGACTTCCTTGGTAGTCCAGTGGTTGAGGCTTCTAAAGCAGGGATATGGATTGGATCCCTGGCCAGGGTGGTAGGTGAGGGAGGAAATGGCAAAAATGTTGATTCCCTCAATCTAGTCAAAAGTTAGTTCTCAGCAGGGAGTGACACTATATACAGGTGTGTGCGTGCTGAGTCACGTCCGACTCTTTGCAGCCCCATGGACTGTAGCCCCTGAAAGTGAAAGCGTTAGTTGCTCAGTGGTGTCTGACTCTTGGTGACCCGATGGACTGTAGCCTCTGTCCATGGAGCTCTCCAGGCACGAATGCTGGAGTGAGTTGCCGTGCCCTCCTCCAGGGCATCTTCCCCACGCAGGGATCGGGCCCGTGGCTCCTGCATGGGCAGGAAGATTCTTTACCTTTGGAGCCGCCAGGGAAGCCCATTACATGCAGGAGACACTGGCTGAGTTGGGAACATGTCCTGGCCTCTAGGGATAGAGCTCAGGGATGTTGTCAGCATCCTGCAGTGCGCAGGACAGATGCCCCCACAGAGAAGCAGCTGGCCCCAAACGTCAGTGGTACCCAGGCTGAGAACCCTCTTGCAGTCTACGTGTGGAGTTCTGTATTTTGTTTTGTACCGGGGTGGGTGGGGGGGAGTATGCTGGGGCTTAGTTGCCATGCGGGCTTTTCTCGAGTTGCAGAGAGCAGGCTTCTCATTGCAGCGGCGTCTCGAGTTGCAGAGCACAGGCTCTAGGGCATACGAGCTTCAGTAGTGGTAGCACGTGAACTCAGCAGCTGCAGCTCCCAGGCTCTCAAGCGCAGGTTTAATCATCGTGGTGCACAGGCTTAGTTGCCCTGAGATGTGTGGGCTCTTCCAGGACCAGGGATCCAACCTGTATCCACCACACTGGCAGGCAGATTCTTTACCACCGAGCCATCAGCAAAGCCCACAGTTCAGATTTTAAGATTATTTTGTTTATACTGACTGGAAAGCCCTGCAGTTCACATTTTAAGATGATTTTCTTCCTACTGATTTTTTTATTTTTTGCATTGCTAATAGTATGTATAACAAGCATACTTTGCTTACAGAAGTAAAGGTTGATTGACCAGCCCTGTCGTATCCTACGGTGCTCATGTGTCTTTCTGTCCTAGCTGTCTGTGGCAAACTTGGTGAGACTCAATCAGGCCCTCTTCCCACCAAGCAGGAGGACAATGGAATCGCTCTATCAACGGGGCTTCGATGATGCCAGCAGGTTTTTACTTAAAGAAAGTTGGTTTGAGTAGGACGCTTAAAGCTTGTTAACGGAGAACACAGTTCTTCAGGGAGGTTTCTAATTAAATCCTTTTATAAAAGCCTATCATCACTATCAATTTTATTACGAGTTTTTGTAATGCTTGCAATTTTAAAAAATTTTATTTTGTTTTGAGGTATAGCCAATTTACAACGTTGTGATGCTTTCAGGTGGACAGCAAAGGGACTCAGACATATGCATGTATCCATTCTCGCCCAAACTCCCCTCGCATCCAGGCTGCCAAATGACATGGAGCAGAGTTCCCTGTGCTGTCCAGCAGGTCCTTGCTGGTTCTCCATGTTAAACACAGCAGTGTGTCCATGTCCATCCCAGACTCCCTGACTATCCCTTCC
>NW_024070207.1:126558987-126569436 GCF_014754425.2 Oryx dammah
CAGCAGGTCCTTGCTGGTTCTCCATGTTAAATACAGCAGTGTGTCCACGTCCATCACAAACTCCCTGACTATCCCTTCCTCCATCCTTCCCCCTGGGAACCATAAGGTTATTACAGAGTATGGAGCAGAGTTCCCTGTGCTGGACAGCAGGTCCTTGTTGGTTATTCATTTTAAATATAACAGTGTGTATAGGCAATCATAAGTTTTTTCACTACGTCTGTGAGTCTGTTTCTGTTTTGTAAATAAGTTCGTTTGTATCATTTGTTTTTAGATTCTGCATGTAAGGGATGTCATACAATATTTCTCATTCTCTGCTTTACTTCACTTGGTGTGACAATCTCTCGGTCCATCGTGGCGCTATAAATGGCATTAATTTCTTCTTTTTGATGGCTGAGTCATATCCCACTGAATCAACATCCCTGGTGCCTCAGACAGTAAAGAATCTGCCTTCAAAGCAGGAGACCCGGCTTCAGTTTCTGAGTCGGGAAGATCCCCTGGAGGAGGGCATGGCAACCCACTCCAGTATTCTTGCCTGCAAAATCCCATGGACAGAGGAGTCTGGCGGCCTGCAGTCCATAAGGTCGCAAAGAGTCAGACACGGCAGTGACTGAGCATGCACGCGTGCACAGCGTGGACATGTCCGTCCCAAGCTCCCTAACTGTGCCTTCCCCCGTATCGTTCACCTCCCGTCCCCCGGCTGGGCAGCTGTAAGTTCATCCTCTGAGTCTGTGAGTCTGTTTTGTCAGTCAGTCCATTGGTAGCCCTTCTGTTCAGATGCCACACCTAAGGGATGTCGTGCACTCGTTCTCCTCCTCTGTCTGACGTAATTCACTCACCGTGACCCTCACTCAGTCCACCCATGTCGGAAGCAGCATTATTTCATTTTTTTCACGGCTGAGGGATATCCCATTGTATGTATGTACAACATCTGCGTCTGTCTCATCGACAGAGGAAAAGCCAGCATGTTAGACGTTTAAAAAGTGTATCGTCCCCACACTGCACGCCTTGGACTTTGTTAGTGGGAGGATCATGTAAGATGCTTGAAAGGTCTGTAGAGCATTAGCTTTCTTACATGTGGGAGCTAAGGAAATGTTAGTCACTCAGGCACGCCCCACTCTTTGCAACCCCATGGACTGCAGCCCGCCAGGCTCCTCTGTCCGTGGGATTCTCCAGGCGAGGTTTCTGGAGTGGGTTGCCATTTCTTTCTCCAGGGGATCTTCTCAACCCAGGGACTGAACCCGGGTCTCCTGCACTGCAGGCAGGTGCCTTACAGAGTGAGCTACAGGGGAAGCCCCTGCAGCTACAGGGACACAGTAGAGCACTTTCACCTGCAGCCCCGGGGTCCTCCAGGTGCGTCATCACGGCCCCTCACCTGAACCCAGCACAGCTGTGTGGCGTTCGATGGTTACAGCACGTCCTCGGGCACCGTGCCGACAGAAACGGATGCTGTCGCTGGTGTGCCCACGTTCCTCACGTCTGCTCTTCAAAGCGCCCCCTAGGAGAGGCGTCTGGAAATCCTGGAGAAACTTTCTGACCCAGATCCTGATACGCTGGCACGGCCGTTATCTGTGACCGGCAGCTCAGTAAGTTCCCAGCTGCCCGCCGGGGCCGAGTCCTACTATCTTTCAATCTGCCATGTACGATTTCATCAGTCATTTCTTCGTGGCCGTAACACTCTTTACTTTGTAACCATGGTAACCCACTGCTTCCACAGACGATTAGAGAAAAGAGATTTGAAGTTAGATAATGCGCTCAAGGAGCAAGCCGTATATTAAAAAAAAAAAAAACCTCTTACATTCTGGTTTCCTAATACTGGGCAACACATGTGCATACGTGAAGCTGGGAAAGAAAGAACCATGAGGCTCTGGGTGTTGAATTAGGATTTTAAACAGACCTGGACAGTTACAATGGAGCCTTGTTGTCGCCAAAGGGACTTGTGTAACTCAGTGAAGCTGTGAAGTGCTTAGTCGCTCAGTTGTGTCTGACTCATTGCGACTCTCTGGACTGTAGCCTGCCCAGCTCCTCTGTCCATGGGATTCTTCAGGCAAGTATACTGGAGTGGGTTGTCATTTCCCCGTCCAGGGGATCTTCCCGACCCAGGGATCGAACCCACTTCTTCTGCATTGGAGGCGGATTCTTTACAAGCCATGCCATGCAGGGGCACACTAGACGGACAAGTCACGGTGAAGAGTTCCGATCCAATGTGGTCCACTGGAAGAGGAAATGGCAACCGACCCCAGTATTCTTGCTGTGAGTACCCCGTGAACAGTATGAAAAGGTTTCAGTTATGCTGCTTTTTTTTTCCTGATTAAAACAGATACACATAATTACTTATGTATATAAATATTAATCATAGAAATGTTTTTGGTTCTCGGGCACTTCTTTTACAGTTGAGGCACTGATTATTAGGGAAATTCAGGGTTTAGCGTTTTTCTTGCCTAAGTTATGTCTGCACTGTCCCAAAATTTTTTGAAGTGATTGTCTACATAACTTGAAGCAGGAAGAAAAGCAATTACTGGAGATTAGGAAAAGTGGATAAATTTTATTAGTGATGATTCTCTGTTGTTCAGTTGCTAACTTGTGTCCGACTCTTCACAACCCCATGAACTGCAGCACACCAGGCTTCCCTGTCCTTTACCATCTCCTGGAGTTTGCTCATGTTCATTGTGTTAATGATGCCATCCAACCATCTCATCTTCTGTTGCCCCCTTCTCCTCGTACATTCAATCTTTCCCAGCATCAGGGTCTTTTCCGAGTCAGTTCTTCGAATTAGGTGGCCAGACTACTGGAGCTTCAGCATCAGTCCTTCCGATGAACACCCAGGACTGATCTCCTTTAAGATGGACTGGTTGGATCTCCTTGCAGTCCAAGAGACTCCTCAAGAGTCTTCTCCAGCATCACAGTTCAAAAGCATCAATTCTTTGACGCTCAACCTTCTTTTTGGTCCAACTCTCACATCTGTATGTGACTACTGGAAATTATATAAGAGTAGTAGTAATTATTATTTTATTGTCATTTTATAATTCTACTGAAAGTAGTTTTTATTACTGTTAAGTTATTAATATTTACAGACAGTTTAAGTGGGCTGAATTCACCATGAAATCACTCACCATGTACTTCATTTTGCTTTTGCTGACTCAACTCAAACCTTTGCCAGCTGCATGCTCATCCATATATCTGTGTGTCCTCAGATATGTCCCCTTGGGATAATTCCTCTGCTGATCTTTTTTTTTTTTTAACCTCCCTTGCTCTTGATTGACTTCAAAAGGGGCAAGAATATGACTCAGTCTTTTCCTTGCTGTTGAAAACCTTTCGACTGTGAAGTCTTGCACAACTTGGAATAACACATTCAACTTGATCTTGAAATAAAGTAGTTTTTCAAAAGAACGGACAAGGGAAGGGATCCGTTTCACAGCCACTTTTCATGGCTTTTATCCCAGGATGCCCAGAATCGATGGTAGGAGATGGGTGATGTCGTCTTCCCTAGAGAGGCATCTCAGTCCATACAGGTTGTCGTAACAAAACTACAAACCCTTCTCCCTGTTATAGATGCTAGCAAGTCCAAGATCAAGGCCCTAGAGAATTCACCTTTCTCCCTGTGCTAGAAACTAGGAAGTCCAAGATGAAAGCAGTAGAGACTTCTCTGGAACTCTAGTGGTTAAGACCTCCCGTTCCAATGTAGGCGGCTGCGAGTTCGATCCCTGGTCAGGGAACTTAAGATCCCACATGCCTCGAGGCCAAAAAAAACAAAATGTAAAAGAGCAGCAATATTGTAAGAAGTTCAATAAAGAGTTTAAAAATGGTCTACATTTTAAAAATGTCTCTTATTGAACAAAGAAGCATCAAGATACTGTCTGGTTCTGTGTCTTCACTTGGTGGAAGGGGTGAAGAAGGTTTCTGAGGTCCTTTTGTAAGGACACTAATCCCGTTTATGAGGGCTCAACCCCCACCATCTAACCACCTCCCAAAACCCCCGCTTTCTGTTACCATCACATTTTGCATGTTTGAGTGCCGTGTCCTGCTTCTTTCAAGCCCGTGGCCTATAACCCACCAGGCTCCTCTGTCCATGGGATTCTCCAGGCACGAATACTGGAGTGGGTTGCCATGCCCTTTTCCAGGGGATCTTCCCAACCCAGGGATCAAACCTGCATTTCCTGTATTGGGAGGCAGATTCTCTGCCGCTGAGCCAACAGGAACCATCACATTGGGGGTTAAGAGTTCAACATACGCATTTTCGGGACATAGCTTGGCGTGCTGCAGTCCATGGGGTTGCAAAGAATCGGACACGACTGAGCGACTGAACTGAACCAACTGAAGCGTGCAGTCTGCAGCTCAAAGGGAGTTAGATTCACTGCTGTGCAGTGAGGGGAAGGTTAGGGTTAGGGAGGCGCGTGTACACAAAACCAGGTAATTCCCTTGGTCATCCTCTCTGCTACGGTCACCAGTGGTCTAGTTAGTGGAAGGCTACCGTGACCTCCTATGGCAGAAGCAAGAGTTGAGATCAGGCAGGACTGAAGATGTAGGTCATGCTGGTGGACAGCCGGCTCTGATCCCATGCAATGCGGGCGGAAGCTGGGTGGCCATGATAAGAGTGAGCGAGTGGAGTCCGTCTTAGCTGAGAAGCAGCCGCAGCCACGGGGCAGCTGTCCTGCAGCCCAAGGCACCAGCAGTGCTCTGGGATGTCAAGTTGATGCAGGACAGTCAAGCCTTAATGCTGCTCAGAATCACGATCCTTCAGGCCTGCTGACTGCAGGAGCTGCCACGTCAAGCCCTTCGAGTCTCTTTCTCTGTAACTTAGTTGGCTGCATTGCTTGGCTTGTGGGATCTTAGTTTTCTGACCAGGCCCCAGCAGTGAAAGGACAGAGGCCTAACCACTGTAACGTTAAGATTAGCCAAAGCCAGTGTCTGCTGTTCATTCATCTTGGCTACCCAAGTGTAGTTGGCAGTTAAAATACATCAATTCCTCCTCAGTCACTAGGGAAAAGCAGACAACACCTTACAGATTATCTTCTTAATGTCGTGTGTTTAAAAATCCCCTTGAAGAGAAGCACCAAGGCACCTGTTTTACCATAGGGTACGTCTTTCTAAAGCATCAGAAGGTTGTGAAAGTGTCTTTGTGACCCCCACGGACTGTAGCCTGCCAGGCTCCTCTATCCATGAAATTCTCCAGGTGAGAATACTGGAGTGAGTAGCCATGCCCTTCCCCAGGGGACCTTCCCAAGCCAGTAGTCAAACCCCAGGTTTCCTGGATTGCAGGCAGCAGCTTTACCGTCTGAGCCCTATCACAAGGCCGGCAGATGCACAAGGATCTCAATTAGGTTATCTGTTACGGAGACTCGCCACTGGTCTCAGAAGAAAGCATTTGGTGCTTCATCGCAATTTTTTGTGCAGCCTAAGAGGGACTATCAGCATTTGAATTTGATAATTTCAACACCCTGAAGCTGAACCAAAGTGTAGGAGCTTCTCTGTGCTCATTCCTCATGTTGCATGATCAAGTTGTTAGCTTAGCAGCTGTGCAAATCCCTGCCTAGCACGTGGCGAACTGAATGCATAAATGCAGTTGAACGGGTTCTATGGTTTTACAACCTGACAACTGGTTTCCCAGCAGAGTTAAGATTATTTGCCCACTACAACGAGCTCTACACCATTCTCTTCAGGGATTTCCAAAGTTTCCTGAATGTCACCTTCCTTATTTGGCGAACCAGCTTTTATATGATGGCAACCCACTCCAGTGTTCTTGCCTGGAGAATCCCAGGGACGGGGGAGCCTGGTGGGCTGCCGTCTATGGGGTCGCACAGAGTCGGACACGACTGAAGCAACTTAGCAGCAGCAGCAGCTTTTATATAACCAGCGCTGCACCATTCTCTTCAGAAATTTCCAAAGCTCCCTGAATAAGCTTCCTTATTTGGCGACCCAATACCTATGCTAAGTCGCTTCAGTCGTGTCCGACTCTTTCCTAACTCATGGACCACTACCCCACCCCCAGGGCTCCTCTGTCCATGAGATTCTCCAGGCAAGAATACTGGAGTCGGTTGCCATTTCCTTCTCCACCAATGCCTATATGTACATTTCTTATGTGCATGTGTATATATAAAATTTACAAATGTAACAATTTCATAAAACAGTATTCTCACTATATATAATTCTTTCTGATATTTTTATTGCATATTATTAAAAAAAAAAAAAACATTGTCATGACAGTTAAATGACTTCACAACTGCTAATGAGTCAGGAGCTAGAGTTTGAAAATGTTATTCTAACCCGATATTACAACAGAGTCACTGAAGTTCTTAATTTGTGTTTAAAGTGCCTTTTAAAAAAATAATCACCCTTCACATACGGCATGGCAGAATACATAATTAATACTGTATTTAAAATGCTTATTTCAAACCTTGAACTTAGTCACTCAGTCTTGCCTGACTCTTTGTGACCCCCATGGACTATAAGTGACCAGGCTTCTCTGTCCATGGGATTTTCCAGGCAAGAAGTACCAGAGTGGTATATCATTGCCTTCTCCAAATCAAGCCTTATCACTACAGAACATCACACACAACTCATTTCTACTCCAAAACCACAGTAATTTTCTATTAATATATTAATTTTACTCCCCTGCTGTGACAAAGCTATGAATAATATTCTGTAGTTGATTTCATCTGTTAAAAATCTGCAGCGATGGTAGTAATCCCACAATGAAGTCTTTAATCGATTAATTACATAACTCAAAAAGCAACTTTTGATTTTCTGTCACACTGTGGATTTTCAAATACTGACTTTAGCTTTAAAGATGTAAACAGCTGATACTGTAGGTCCTGGTCACCTTTGAGCAGGGATTATATAATCAGTGGGCTACTGTCTCTCTCACTTTAATTTTTTGCTAGAGTAGCATTGTTTTACAGTGTTGAGCTAGTATTTCTGCCGTTCAACAATGCAAATTGGATATATGTGTACACAGACTGCTTCCCTCTAGAGCCTCCCTCCCACTCCCATCCCACCCCTCGAGGTCATCTCAGAGTGCCAAGCTGAGGTCCCTGTGCTACATTACGGAGCTTCCGCTAGCTGTTGATTTTACATTTGGTCGTGTGTATATATCACTGCTCCTCTCTCAATCCACCCCACCCTCTGCCTTCCTCCTCTGTGCCCACGTGACCATTCTCTGTGACCATACCTCTGTGTCTCTACTTTTGCCCTGCAAACAGGTTCATCTGTACCATTTTTTCCTATATGCTATATATATGCATTAATAAATGGAATTTGTTGTTCTCTTTATGACTTACTTCACTCTGTATGAAAGACTCTATGTCCATTCACATCTCTACAGATGACTCAATTTCATTCCTTTTTATGGCTGAGAAATAGCCCCTGTCTTTTTCATGCATTCATCTATCAATAGGCATTTATGTTGCTTACTTGTCCTGGCAATTGTAAATATTGCTGCAGTGAACGTTGGGGTACACGTGCGTTTCTGAATTATGGTTTTCTCAGGGTATAGATGCTTGCTCCTTGGAAGAGAAGCTATGACAAACCTGGACAGCATATTAAAAAGCAGAGGTGTTACTTTGCCAACAAAGGTCCGTCTAGTCAAAAGTATGATTCTTCCAGTAGTCATCAATGGATGTGAGGAAGGCTGAGCGCCAAAGAATTGATGCTTTTGAATTGTGGTGTTGGAGAAGAGTCTTGAGAATCCCTTGGACTATAAGGAGATCAAAGCAATCAGTCTTAAAGGAAAGGAACCCTGAATATTCATTGGAAGTACTGATGCTGAAGCTGAAGCTCCAATACTTGGGCCACCTGATGCAAACAGCCGACTCATTGGAAAAGACCCTGATGCTGGGAAAGACTGAAGGCAGGAGGAGAAGGGGACGACAGAGGATGAGATGGCTAGATGGCATCAGCGACTCAATGGACATGAGTCTGAGTAAACTGCAAGAGCTGGTGATGGACAGGGAGGTCTGGCGTGCTGCAGCCCATGGGGTCCCAGAGTCGGACACAACCGAGCAGCTGAACAACAGCAGGGTGTATGCCCAGCAGTGAGATTGCTGGCTTATGTGGTAGTTCGGTTTTCAGTCTTTTGAGGAGCTCCATACTGTTCTCTGTAGTGAGTGCACCAACTTACATCCCCACCAACAGTGCCAGAGGGCTCCCTTTTTTCCACACCCTCTGCAGCGTTTGTTATTTGTAGATTTTTTTTTGATGATGGCCATTCTTACTGGTGAGCCATAATTCCTCACTGTGGTTTTGATTTTTCATTCCTCTTATAATGAGTCGTGTTGAGCATCTTTTCATGTGCCTCTTGGCCATCTGTATGTCTGTTTACATCTTCCACTTATTTATTGTTTGTTTTTTTTCTGATACTGAGCTGCATGAACTGTTTGTATATTTTGAGGAATAATCCCTTGTCAGCTGCTTTGTTTGCAAATATATTTTTCTCCTATTCGGAGTGTTGTCTTTTCCTTTTGTTTATGGTTTCCTTTGCTGTGAAAAGCTTTAAAGTTTCATTAAGTCCCATTTGTTTATTTTTGGTCTTACTTTCATTACTCTAGGAGATGAGCCGAAAAGGATCTTGCTGTGGTTTATGTCAAGAGTGTTCTGCCTCTGTTTTCCTCTTAAGAGTTGTACAGTGTCTGGTCTTACATTTGGGTCTTTTATCCATGTTGAGTTTATTTTTGTATGTGGTGTTAAGGAGTTTTCTGATTTCTACCTTTTACACGTAGCTGTCCACTTTCCTCAGCACCACTCAATAGAGGAGACTGTCTTCTCTCCATTGTATATTCTTGCCTCCTTTGCCATAGATTAGGCTACCATAGGTGCATGGATTCTGCTCTGGGATAGAACAGGATAGAACCTTTGTATCCTGTTCCATGGATCTATATTTCTGTTTTTCTGCCAGTGCCAGAGATTTTTCTCTTGAACCATTTAGTATTCCAAGCTCATACAATTTTTTGTATTAAAAAGTACAGTTGATTTCATTGTCATTTCTTATCTAATGCACCAACAATATGCAATGTGTTTGCTATCTTTTACAATGCCTGTGTTCTTGTCAGTAGCCTATAATCAACTTGCTATTAAAAATGAATGCATATGGAGTTCGAATCAACCCCATATGCAGTATGGTGACACACTTTGCTTAAAGATCTTTCTGTAATTCAAGTTTTACACCAATCTATCCCATTTGTTCAGAGGCAGTAATTCATTCCTTGACATCCATATTACTTTAGCAGTGTCATTTAAGCACTGGCTATGAAACGGGCGCCAGGGTGGTTTTAATGTACATTTCAGAGTACCAGCGATTTGCAAGATGTTTATATTCATTAGAAGGACCGCATAGAAGATATTTCATCTGTTGCTCTTGGCTCTGTGCCATCAGTATTGATTTAGAACTTAGTTTATGCCAGCATCTGATAGACAGTCAACCTGTGAAAGTGAACAGAGTAGGTCCCTACTTCCATGGAATGTTTGTTTTACTGAGTAAGATAATAGTAAGATAACTTGTTTGTCTTCTAGTCATGTCTGACTCTTGTGACCCCATGGACTGTAGCCCACCGGCTCCTCTGTCCCTGGGATTGCCCAGGAAAGAATACTGGAGTGGGTTGCCATCTCCTCCTTCAGGGGATTTTCCCGTCCCAGGGATAGAACTCACGTCTCCTGCATTGGCAGGCAGATTCTTTACCCCTGAGCCACTAGGGAAGCCCAATAGAAAATAGTATTGTTGAGCAGTCCCTCAGCCATATCTGACTCTTTGTGAAAGTTTGAATGGTAACACACCAGGCCTCCCTGTCTTTCACCATCTCCCTGAGCTTGCTCATACTCACGTCCATTGAGTCAATGATGCCATCCAACCATCTTATCTTCTGTCTCCCCATTCTCCTCCTGCCTTCAATCTTTCCCAGCATCAAAGTCTTTTCCAGTGCACCGGCTCTTCACATCATGCAGCCAAAGGTGCTTCAGCATCAGTCCTTCCAGTGAACATGCAGGGCTGATCTCCTTTAGGATGGACTGGTTTGGTCTCCTTACAGTCCGAGGGACTCTCAAGAGTCTTCTCCAGCACCACAGTTTGAAAGCATCAATTCTCTGGCGATCAGCCTTCTTTATATAGAAGATAGTAGATGAGCAAATAAACAAGGTTTCAAAAATGCTCATTACCAAAACAGATAGAATGTTGTGCTATAGAAAAATGTCGATGGCCTCAGATAACCCATCAGCGGTGCTTCCCTGGGTGCTTTCCTAGGGTTCCGAACATGCTCCCTTTTCTCAAGGTTTCTTATGCTCCTGCACTGCAAAGTTATTGTATTTTTATCATTGTGCTGCTGATCTTTCATGCTTCTGTTATGCACAACGCCCGCCCGACCATTGTTGTTGTTCAGTCGCTCAGTCCTGTCCGACTCTTTGCGACCCCATGGACTGCAGCACACCAGGCTCCCCTGTCCTTCACCATCTCCCGGAGCTTGCTCA
>NW_024070207.1:126569446-126611826 GCF_014754425.2 Oryx dammah
TCTGGTTTGGTTTCAGTCATACACCAGCTTGAATTAACCACAGGTGTACATACGTCCCCTCCGTCTTGAGTCTCCCTCCCACTTCCCGCCCACTCCCACCCCTCTAGGTTATTACAGAGCCCCTGTCTGACTTCCTGAGTTATACAGAGTTCCCATTGGCTCTCTATTTACATGTGTTAGTGCAAATGCTACTCTCTCCATCTGTCTCACCCTGTCCCTCTTCTCCCCTACCCTTGTCCATAAGTCTGTTTTCAACAGAGGCTTCCTCGTCTTGTTCCTGATCTTAGAGGGAATGCTTTCAGTTTCTCCCCATTGAAAAATCTGTGCTGTGGATTTGCTGTCTGTGTGTGTGTTAGTCACTTACTCATGTCTGACTCTTTGTGACCTCATGGACTGTAGCCAATTAAAAATGTTGTGATAATTTCAGGCAGACAGCAAAGGGACTCAGTTACCAGGCTCCTTGGTCCTTGGGATTCTCCAGGCAAGAATACCGGAGTGGGTTGCCATTTCCTTCTCCAGGGGATCTTCCCAACCCAGGGATTAAACCTAGGTCTCCTGCATTGCAGGCAGACGCTTTACCGTCTAAGCCACCAGGGATGGGGGTTTGTTGTATATGGCCTTTATTATGTTAAGGCAGGTTCCTTCTATGCCCATTTTTTGAAGAGTTTTTTTAATCATAAATGAGTGCTGAATTTTGTTGAAAGCCTTTTCTGTATCTGCCGGGGTCCAGCCCTGGTGGATCCAGGGAATTCGAAGGTGGGGATGGCGTCAGCGTCCTTATAAATAACTTATTTAATTACAGATAGAGAGGGATTAGAAGATTAGCAGAGAAAAAGAGGCCAAATAACTTGGTTCACATGGAATACTAATCAGCACCTACGTAGGCCGCAGGTGTCTTCCTGTTCTCCCGAAGGAGAGGAGGCACTGAGCCGCCCCACCCCCAGTCCGATCTTAGAAGCCCAGGCAAAATTAATAGGCTTGGTGGGTACCCATGTACCAGATGGGAATTCAGCCAGAAAAACGAGGAGCAGAAAAGAACGACATGAGGGAATCTGTCTTTCCAGAAACTAATCAGATTTCTTTATTTTGGGGTTTGCTTATATACCTTTTGTTACATATAAGGATGAATACAGAGTCATGTGGGGGTCAGCAGTCCTGACCTTTATCAAAATCAGGTGCTTCACATAAAAAGGTCTTAGGGATTTTACATCATCTTCTGGCCATGAGACCTGCTGACATTTTAAGATCCTTTCTTTCTGATAACCAAAAAACTTATTTTTTCCAAGGGTGTTTTTTCTTAAACAAGGCACCACCCTCCAAATAAAGTTGCATTCCTATAGGGTGAGGGTGTAGTTAATTACAATCAAGAAAGGAATTTATTTAACCCAAGGTTAACATGATTAATCTTAAAGGTTAATACTTATTTCTCCTATATGCTTAAAGGTTAATACTTATTTCTCCTATATGCTAGTTATATTCATTATAAGGGCAGGGAATATGGAGATTTAGCAGCAAACATCAGCCCAACAAATGAAAATCCTTTCACCAATGCTCCCCTTAAGATCTATTTAATCTTAAGATAGTGATAAAGTTACATTTTTACATAGCAAGGACACAGTGATTTATAACAAGGTACAGTGATCTATTACAAAAGAGAAAATTCATTAACTCAAAAGGTCTAGTATTGCTAACGTCAAAAACTACATTTCCTTTTCTATATTCCAAATACATTGATTAATATGTTCCCAGGTGCCTAAGGATATGGAGGCCTGGCGGCAATCATTGACTCAACAATGAGAAAAGCCCTATGCTAATTAAGACTCTCAAATACTCCAAAACTCTCTGTGCTGTTTATGGTTGAGAGGTAGTAAACAATCATGTGCATAGTGGCAGGAGTATGGATAATGCTGTCACACAAGCTAGTCTGTCAGCAGAGAGGTTTGACCTGAGACACCCTTGTCCCACCCAGGGCAGGGAATTAGCAGCAATTATTGAAACAACAAATGAAAAACCCTTCACCAATATAATTCCTAACCAACCCACTATACTAATAATTTCCAACTCCCCAAGAGAATTTGCCTTTAGTAAGTCTAAAGCATCTCTTGCCTCTCAGATTGGGAGGCTGTAAACAATCACATGTGGCAGGAGGAACCTATACAGGCAGGCTAGATAACCTGAAACACTCTTGTCACGCCTAGGGATTTTTATTGCCTTGGAGCTGCACATTTACTCCTTCTCCAAGCGAAACGGTTATGGGGGAGAGCCCCCCGTAAAGTCAGAGGTGTAGGTGAGAGCATAAAACAGACTCTGGTTTTGGGGTAGATACTCAGGAGCAGGGGGTTTCCTGAGGCTTGATCACGCCTTTGCGTATGCCAAGCCTCTTTCCTCATGACCTTTGCCATGGGCGGAGTTCCTCATGCTGGCCCCCTGCATGTATCTATTTAAATTATCATATGGTTTTTATCCTTCAGTTTGTTAATATGGTGTATCATATTGTTTAATATGCGTGTATTAAAGAATCTTTGGATCCCTGAGAATCCTACCCTTTTTGTTTGCTTTATTTTATCAAAATGGCGTTTCCATTAAGAAAATAACTCTACTTTTACAGTATTTTTCAACACTGGAAAAACAAAAATATGGAAAGCATTAAGGACAGCCTCATGTTTCATGCCTTAATTTAATGGCTGGCAATTAGCATTTTAAAAGCAGTCAAAAATATTAAATTTTAAATCTAAATCTCCTCTCCTTTTATTCTGTATCTCTTCCGTCTCACAAGGGTACCAGTTTTACCGAAGTAGGCCTGTACTAAATACATATTCATACATATACAAAAACACACATACGGTTATAACACAATCGAGTGTTTTTGTGTGCCTGTTAACATGTGCATATTGTCATCACTCAGTGGATGTCATTTCATTCATTTTTCTCAGTTGACCATTTATCTTCTAGATAGATCCCTGCTATAAATCTAGGTCAGGCTCAAACATTTCAACCCTTGTTTCAACCTGCCACAGTTTCTTTATCCGTGATTCTTGTCCGTGGACATTTCGGTCGTCTCGAGTCTTCAGTCCTCACAAACAATGTCGGTACGACCTTCGTCAGTCACGTGTCCTGTGCAGTGCGTGTAAATCCGAGGGTACCCTGTGCACAGGTGGGATTCTGGGGCATCACAGGTTGCACATCACTGTTTCAACTTAAGCAGAGACCACAAAACTTCTGTCCGATACAGGGGTACCCCTTCCTCATATACAGAACTGAACACGAAGCCCTGTCACTGCTCATTTTTATCTGTACACGGCTTTCTCCGACTTACTGATTTTCTTCTAATCAGTATTCGAAGACATGCTGTTTCTTTTTTGCTTCCATTTCTATTTTTCCTTCAATTTCTATTTCCCTGATTATTAGGTGGATTTTTTAAATTATTTTTAAAAATTTTATCTTTTTTTTTTAAATAAAAAAAATGTATATTTATGCATTTATGGCTGGATGGGCTCTTTCTTGCAGTGTGGCCTGTGCAGTGTGACTAGGCTTGTCACTAGTTGTGACATGTCAGCTGCAGAGCATGTGGGCTTGTGGTCGTGGCTGTGTGAGTCCCAGAGAGTGTGGGCTCTGTGCATTGTGGCCCCAGGCCTTTCAAAGGCAGTTGCTACGAGCCATGAATGACGCTGGAATTCTTGGCCTCCAGAGGAGAGTGTGGTGAACCAAGTATGAAAGAGCAGATAAAACCAAGGAGGGTCTTGGAATGCAGGAAGGGGAAACAACAGACCCTTGTCATCCTTCCCTCTGCTGCATGTTGTAACTATTAATGGAACAGTATAACCCGTCTCCCCTCCTAGCCCACAGGGAGAAGGTATTTGCCCTACTCTTCCCTCCGCCCAGTATACATGCCTCATCCGATCAGCAAATGACCCACGAGACCCCTGTCCCACCCCTTTTACCCTGGGTATAAAAGTGGACGAAGGACTCCTGTTCAACGTCAGTTCTCCCTTGAGCTGGCCCACTGTTCCAACAGCGTCTCCCACTCTAATAAACGTTATTTCCCTCTCATTCTGTCTCATGTCTGGAAATTCTTTTCCAACCTGTGCCTGACAGAGAGGAATTCAGTCCAGGGCCAGAGACAAGGCTCGATTGCCCAGAGCTTTCTGTATAATAAAGTTTTATTAGAGTATAGAAGAGAGACAGAAAGCTTCTGACATAGACATCAGAAGGGGGCAGAAAGAGTGCCCCCTTGCCAGTTTTTAGCAAGAAGTTATATACCTATTAGTGAAAGTTGCTGAGTCGTGTCCGATTCTTTGTGACTCCTTGGACTATACAGTCCATGGAATTCTCCAGGCCAGAATACTGGACTGGGTGGCCTTTCCCTTCTCCAGGGGTTCTTCCTGACCCAGGGATCGAAGCCAGGTCTCCCACATTGCAGGTGGATTCTTTAGCAGCTGAGCCACCAGGAAAGCCCAAGAATAGTGGAGTGGGTAGTTTATCCCTTCTCCAGCGGATCTTCCTGACTCAGGAATTGAACCAGGGTCATCCTACATTGCAGGCAGATTCTTTACCAACTGAGCTATGAGGGAGGCCCTATTTACCTATTGGCAAGCTGCTAATTAAAGGAAGGAAATGCCTCAAAACTCAGAGACTGGCACCAGGCCCCTCACCCAGATACATTGGTACCAGGTGAGTCATCCCGGGCCATAAAACAATTGACGTGAATCTTGAAGAAAGGCAGGTTTCTGAGCAAATACATGGTTCCATTAACATAGCTTAAGAGAACATTTCCCTGAGTCAAATGTACCGCTCTGTTGAGCCCTTATGGGTTCTGAGTCTCAGGTGGAACCGAACTGAAGAAAGGCAGAGTCTAAGATAAATACAGAGTTCATTAACATAGCTTAAGAAAAGCACTTCCGCAAGAAAAACGCATTGGTGAGCTCAAGGTTTGAGAAAAGTTCGGTTCAGGTGGAACCAGGTGTCGTCCTGGCAACCCAGAATTTTCAAAGAAATGTCCTTTTTAATTTTGTGTAGAGAAGAGAAAAAAAAATTGTCCAACACTTGTAGTGTGTTTCCTCCTGCTGCTTAAGAGAGAGGAAAAAAAGAAAAAACCATCTGGGACACTTGCAGTCTGTTTGCTTCGCTTGGAGACCCTAGCATTCCTGCCTGTTACCCTCTCACCTTCTAGTTTAGGCAGACAAGCTTTAGTTGCCCTGCATGTGGGATCTTACCTCCCTGACCAGGGCTCAAACCTGAGTCCCTTGCATTGGAAGGCAGATTCTTAACCACTGGACCACCAGGGATGCACCAAGGTGGACCTTTTTAAGCAACAGCAACTTCTAAGAGAATCTTAAACATTGGCTCTTGAGTAACATGCATTTTCCCCAGTCACCTGGATCCAGTTTCCCCCACCTGACATCCCACCGACCAGCAAGCACATTCTCCTAGAAAGTGAAGGTGAAAAAGTCGCTCAGTTGTGTCCAACTCTTTGCGACCCCATGGGCTGTAGAATTCTCCAGGCCAGAATACTGGAGTGGGTAGCCTTTCCCTTCTCCAGGGGATCTTCCCAACCCAGGGATTGAACCCAGGGCTCCCACAGTGCAGGAGAATTCTTCTACCAGCTGAGCCACCAGGGAAGTGACTTTCTCCTACCCAAGCACAATGTGAGAATCAAAAAATCAGGTGATTAATATTGCTTGAATGCTCAGAGTCATCTCAAGTTCATCAGTTGTCCCAAGAATGTCTTTTATGACAAAAGAAGTCAGGTAAGAATGGCAGTTTCCACTTGGTCATCAGTTTCCTTCCATCTAGACCGTCTTATATTCCTTTTTTTTTTTTTTTTTCTGACTTCATGGACCTGGGAGTTTGGAAGATTGTGGGTCATGTTAGTTTCCTAGGGTTGCTGCAATAAGTGCCACAAACTGGGTAGCTTGAAAAAGCACAGAATGAATCTTTGACAGTTGAGGAAGGCAGAAGAGCAGAAATCAAGGCGTTGGCAAGAACTTGGAGAGAACTGACCTCCAGTGTCTCACCCCCACCGCCTTGTGGTTGCTGGCACTGCTGGGCATTTCTTGGCTTGTGAAAGCATCACTCTATCTCTGTCTTCATGGGAGCATCTTCTCTCTGTGTTTCCCTGTCCTCTTACATCCCTATAGGGACACTAGTCATGGGATTTAGTGTGCGAGCGTGCTGTTCTCCAGCTGTGTCTGAGTCTCTGCGACCCCGTGGATCAGCCCGCCAGACTCCTCTGTCCATGGAATTCTCCAGGCAAGAATCCTGGAGTGGGTTGCCATGCCCCTCCTCCAGGGCATCTCCCGACCCAGGGATCCAACCAGGGTCTCCTGCACTCGCAGGCGGCTTCTTTACCATCTGAGCCAGCAGGGAAGCCCTGATTGGACTTAGGACTCACCCTCAATGTGGAATGGTCCCATCTGGATATTTTTTTTAATGACTTGTATCTGCAAAGACCTGATTCCAAAGGTCATGTTCTGAGAGGCTGGGTGGACACGGATACTGGAGGGGTACTAGTCAACCCTCCACAGTTGTTTTATAGGCTTTCCCTCATTTGGCTTTCATCTGCTGTATTCTCAGGACTGGCAGGGAAATCGCATATGTGCCGCTAGCTTCTTACTGCTTCTCAGCAGATGAGAACTGACTCATCCTTAGTTAAAAGCAGTGTCTGCCAGGCTTCTTCGGTATGAAGTTACTCTGTTCCCTTTTATAGTAACTACCTTGTGGGCAAGTCATTTTACTCCATTAAACAGAAGAGGAAGCTATGGGTCTGTACAGGTATAAACAAATGAAAATCTTGGTAAAGAGCATGAATCTTGTGGTCAGTGATTCATAAACAAAGACCGTGTCGATATCATGGTCTCTACCAAGATTTTCGTTTGTTTATACCTGTACAGACCCATAGCTTCCTCTTCTGTCTAATGGATTATAATCTGTTACAATGATCGTGTATTTGGATGCTTGAATTTTCCTGTTTGGTCAGTGGGAGCCCGTGTCAGCTGATTCCTATGTTCTTTGTTTTTTTGTTGTTTTGTTTTTGTAATTAAAGTATAGTTTACAATGTGGTGCCAACCTCTGCTGTAAAGTGACTCACTTACACACATATAGACATTCTCTTTTTCAATATTCCTTTCCATTATGGTTCATCACAGGATATTATACATAGTAGGAGGTTGTTGGTCATCCATCCTATATATAGCCATGTATATAGGCTTACCCCTTGCCCCTCCACATAACCATGAGTCTGTTCTCTGTGAGTCTGTTTCCATTTTGTATATAGGTGCGTCCATGCCAAAGTTTCAATTCCACACATAAGTGATCCTAAAGGAAATCAGTCCTGAATATTCATAGGAAGGACTGATGCTAAAGCTGAAACTCCAATACTCTGGCCACCCGATGTGAAGAACTGATTCATTGGAAAAGACCCTGATTCTGGGAAAGACTGAGGTTAGGAGGAGAAGGGGACGACAGAGGATGAGGTGGTTGGATGGCATCACCGACTCCATGGACACGAGTTTGAGCAGGCTCTGGGAGTTGGTGATGGACAGGGAGGCCTGGCGTGCTGCCGCCCATGGGGTCGCAAAGAGTCTGATACGACTGACTGACCGACCTGAGCTGAAGTGCTATAATACGGCATTAGTCATTCTCTTTCTGAGTTAGTTCAGCTTCCTTCACTCGGTAATGTCTGGTTGCATCCATGTGGCTGCAGATGGCACTGTTTCATTCTTTTTCATGGCTGAGTAGTATTCCGTTGTATGTCTGTGCCACGTCTTTATCCATTCAGCCAGTTGATGGACATTTAGTTTGTTTCTTTGTCTTGGCTGTTGTGACGCTCTCTCCTGTTGACAGATCCTTGTCACTCTGAGCAATTCCTTGCTTTCTGGGACAGTAATCTTGAGGCTTATCTGGTACCTTCTCTGGAATCAGCTATGTCTCCAAAGGTTGCACTTCCTTCTAGTAGAAGATGGTATTTATATTCATGGTATGGATAAACAAGGGCTTCCCAGGTGGTGCTAGTGGTGAAGAACCCACCTGCCAGTGCAGGAGACACAGGTTCGATCCCTGGGCCGGAAAGATCCCGCAGAGGAGGAAATGGCAACCCGCTCCAGTATTCTCGCCTGGGAAATCCCATGGACAGAGGAGCCTGGCAGGCTACAGTCCATGGGGTCACAGAAGAGTCAGACGCTGCTGAGTGTCTGAGCATAGCACATGTATAAACAAAGTTGATCAGCAAAATAACAGTATTATTGGCATGATGCCACTCCCAGCTCTTCTCCATGAATAGAGCTATGGAATCTGGACATTTATGTACATGTCTGTGGGCATACCAACATTTACACCTATGAATATTTATTTCTGCATTCATCTCTGTATCTTTTTATGTAATATACGTAAGCTCTCCTTGCTTGTCTGCTTGGTTGTGATGCCAGTCCATTGTTCAATAACTGGATTCTGACAGCTGAATAAAATTCTAAATTAAGTCACTATGCAAATTGCCAAAAAGAACATTAAAGAACTGTCTGATGCATTAATTCGATAACTTTCAATAGGTATGCTGGATTAATAAAATAGTGACATTCAGCTTAGAATGAAAAGAGGTTTAAATTTTTAAAAAATCGTTAAAAAAATCTATGACTTTTGAATGACAAGCCGATTCTCAGTGATTAAGTGTGAAAGACATTCCATTTAAGCAGGAATAAGACCAAGCAAGTCTGGCGTCTCTGCTTCTATGCCAGTGGTTTTGGCAGCCGTAGAAAATAAATCTGAAGAAATGTGGTGGGGGAAAAAACAAAGCCCTTATCGTTAGTTAGTTGTGTCCACCAGCATGCACATGAGCTGACACACCACAGATGCTCAATGGTTGAGGAATCGTGAGTGACGCTATGCCAGGAAACCCAAGACAGTCAACTGAAAAAGTGTTATGAGAAGGAAAAGACTTCATTAAACATGGTATAATAATAGATGAAAATTGATAGTACTTTTGTAGCAGCAGAACTTGAAAAGTTGAGCAATAAGTCACTGTAGCAAAAGATGCTTGACGTATTTAAAATGCGGAAGACATACATGAAAAGTGTTCACGTTTGCCTGCTTATGCGATAATGCCGTATAATCTTCCGAGATGGGAAGATTGCACCCTGCGTGGTGTATAGCCGTATTAAGCCACACATTTTACACACTCTGGTCACATGCTCAATTATGTCTTTTTCACAATGTGACTAGTGTGGCGTTGTGGATCTGGCAGAATAAATGCTCAATGACTGCCAAGAAAGGCTGTTTCCTTCTTTATGTTTTTTTTTTTCATTTTTTTTTTTAATAGGAAGAGCCACTTTATTTTTTATCTCTTTATTTTGGCGGGGGGGCTGCAACACTCAGACTGTAGGATCTTAGTTCCCCAACCAGAGATAAAACCCATGCCCTTTGCATTGGAATCATGGAATCTTAATCACTGGACCATCAGGGATGTCTTATCTTTATATTTTATTTTTTATTAAAGTGTAGTTGGTTTATAATATTGTATTAGTTTCAAGTATATGGTAAAGTGCTTCCCTTTCACATGAATATGTACATACCTTTTTCCCAATTATTCTATAAGTTGTTACAGAATACTGAATATGGTTTCCTATGCTATTCAGTAGGTCCTGGTTGATTATCCATTTTAAGTATGTGTGTGTGTTAGTCGCTCAGTTGTGTCCAACTCTGTGACAGCCATGGCCTGCAGCCCGCCAAGTTTCTCTATCCATGGCATTCTCCAGACAAGAATACTGGAGTAGATTGCCATTCCCTTTTTCAGAGGATCTTGTCAACCCAAGGATCGAACCCTTGTCTCCTGAATCACAGGCAGATTCTTTACCGTCTGAGCTACAGGAAGTGTGTATCCCAATCCCAAACTCCTGATCTCTCTCTCTCTCCTTCCGCCTTTGATAACCATAAGTTTGTTGTCTGTGTCTGTGAACCTATTTCTGTTAGGATATAAGTCCATGTGTATCATTTCTTTCATATTCTGAGTGCTAATCATGTGATATTGGTCTGTGTCTGCCGTACTTCAGTTAGTATGTTAATCTCTAGTTCCATCTGTGTTGCTACAAATGGCATTTTTTTATGGCTGTGTAATATGCCCCTGTAAATATATTACCTCGTCTTTATCCATTCATCTGTTGATGGACCCTTAGGTTGTCTTTCTGTCTTGGGTATTATAAATAGTGCTGCCATGAATACTGGGGTACATGTATTTTTTTGAAATATGGTTTCTCTAATACATGCCCAAGAGTGGGATTGCTGGATCATATGCTAGCTCTGTTTTTAATCTTTTAAGGAACCTCCATACTGTTCTTCACAATGTCCGTACCAACTTACATTCCCAGCAACAGTGTAGGAGGGTTCCCTTTTCTCCACACCCTCGCCAGCATTTGACATTTTATAGATGTTTAGAATATGGCCATTCTGACTGGTGTGAGGTGACACCTCTTTTTAGTTTTGCTTTTCATTTGTCTAATAACTAAACAGTGCGGAACATCTTTTTTATGTGCCTGTCGGTCATCAGCGTGTGTTCTTTGGAGACATGTCCATTCCCATCTTCTGCCTACTTTAAAAAATTAATTATGCTTTTATATTTTAAAATTAATTTTTGTTGAAGCATAGTTACTTTCCAATATCATGTTAGTTTTTTTTTTACTGTACAACAAAGTGAATCAGCTATCCATAGATATATGTCCCGTCTTTTTCGGATTTCCTTCCCGTTTAGGTCACCACAGAGCACTGAGTAGAATTCCCTGAGTGATAACAGCAGGTTCTCATTAGCTATCTGTTTTATATGTAGTGTTAATAACGAACATCAGAGAAGGCAGTGGCACCCCACTCCAGTACTCTTGCCTGGAAAATCCCATGGACGGAGGAGCCTGGTGGGCTGCAGTCCATGGGGTCAAGAAGAGTCGGACACGACTGAGCGACTTCACTTTCACACACTGGAGAAGAAAGTGGCAACCCACTCCAGTGTTCTTGCCTGGAAAATCCCATGGACGGAGGAGCCTGGTGGGCTGCAGTCCATGGGGTCAAGAAGAGTCGGACACGACTGAGCGACTTCACTTTCACACACTGGAGAAGAAAGTGGCAACCCACTCCAGTGTTCTTGCCTGGAGAATCCCAGGGACGGGGGAGCCTGGTGGGCTGCTGTCTGTGGGGTCGCACAGAGTCAGACACGACTGGAGCGACTTAGCAGTAGCAATAATTAACGTGTGTTGATGCCAACCTCCTGGGTCATCCCACCACCACCCCTTTCTCCCTCAGTCCATGTGTCTCTTCATGTCTCTGTCTCTACTTCTGTTTTGCAAATAAGATCGTCTGTACCATTTTTGTAGATTCCACACATAGCTGTTAATATGCAACATTTGTTTTTCTCTTTCTGACTTAACTTCACTGTGTATGAAAGACCCTAGATCCATCCATGTCTCTGTAAATGACACAATTTCATTCCTTTTCCTGGCTGAGTAATATTCCATTATACACCTGTATGTATGTATGTGTATATGTATATATGCACACACACACACACACACCCCTTTTCTTCAGTTATCAACATATAGACATTCTTTTAATTCCTTTCCATTATGGTTTCCCACAGGGTATTAATATCAATATAGTTCCCTGTGCGTAGGACCTTGTCTCTTACCCATTCTCGACATCATAGGTTGCGTCTACCAATCCGAGACTGCAAAACCCTCCCTCTCTCCCTCCCCGTTGGCAACCACAAGTCTGTTCTGTGTATCTCTGAGCGTGTTTCTGTTTTGTAGGTAGGCTCATCTGTGCCGTATTTTAGATTCCACATACAAGTGATGTCACGTGGTGTTTGTCTTTCTCTGACTTACCTGACTTAGTATGATCATCTCTACTTGCATCCCTGTTGCTGCAGACTGCATTATTCCCTTCTTTTTAATGGCTGAGTAGAAGTCTATTGCATACAGGTACCACCTCTTCTTCATCCATCCATCTGTTGATAGGCATTGAGGTTGTTTGCAGATCTTGGCTGTTAGGATCCTGTGTCCTTTAGATAGATACTCATCACTCTTAGAGCAGTCGCTTGCTTTCTGGAACAGTACTTTCCAGGGTTTTCTTATACCTTCTCTGCCCCAGCTCTGGAATCAGCTGTTTCTGCAAAAGTTGTACTTAACTTCTAGTAGAAAATGGTATTTATCTTTATAGGACGTATAAACAAGACATAGCATCCCAGTAAGTCTTACTGGTGTGATGTTGCTCCTGGGTCCTCTCAGTGAGCAGACCTAGGGGATTTGGACATATATGTATGTATCGGCATAACACCATTTACAGCTGCTGCTGCTACTGCTAAGTCGCTTCAGGCATGTCTGACTCTGTGCGACCCCACAGACGGCAGCCCACCAGGCTCCCCCGTCCCTGGGATTCTGCAGGCAAGAACACTGGAGTGGGTTGCCATTTCCTTCTCCAGTTCATAAAAGTGAAAAGTGAAAGCGAAGTCGCTCAGTCGTGTCCGACTCTTCACGACCCCATGGACCACAGCCCACCAGGCTACTCTGTCCATGGGATTTTCCAGGCAAGAGTATTCTGGTTATCTAATACATATATGCTCTCCTTGTTGCCTGCTTGGTTGTGATGTCTGTCTGTCCATCATTTAATAATTGGATTCTGACTGTTCAGTAGAATTCTAAGTTAAGTCACCATGCAAATTGCCAAAGAGATAAGAAATTGCCTGATGCATTAATTTGATAACTTTCAATATGCATGCTAGATTATTTAAATAAGGGACACTCAATTTAGAATAAAAAGAGGTTTGAATAAAAAAAAATCAAAAAATGATGTTTTTTGAATGACAAACCTGTGCCTGTTAATAAAATATGAAAGACATTCCATAAAAGCAGGAGTGTGGCAAGTAACCCTGGCATCTCTGTCAAGTTTTGGAACCTCTAGAAAATACAGCAGCAAAAATAAATAAAAGCTGAAGACGTATACAGCAAATATATATGTAAAATATAGCAAAACAATTATCATTTATGGCAGAAAGTGAAGAAGAACTAAAGAGCCTCTTGATGAAAGTGAAAGAGGAAAGGGAAAAAACTGGCTTGAAACTCAACATTCAGAAAATGAAGATCATGGCATCTGGGCCCATTACTTCATGGCAAATAGATGGGTAAACAGTGGAAACTGGCAGACTTTATTTTTAGGGGGGCTCCAAAAATCACTGAAGATGGTGATTGCAGTCATGAAATTAAAAGATGCTTGCTTCTTGGAAGAAAAGTTATGCCCGATCTAATCAGCATATTCAAAAGCAGAGACATTACTTTGCCAACAAAGGTCCATCTAGTCAAGGCTATGATTTTTCCAGTAGTCATGTATGGATGTGAGAGTTGGACTATAAAGAAAGCTGAGTGCCAAAGAATTGATGCTTTTGAACTGTGGTGCTGGAGAAGACTCTTGAGAGTCCCTTGGACTGCAAGGAGATCCAACCAGTCCATCCTAAAGGAAATCAGTCCTGAATATTCATTGGAAGGACTGATGCTGAAGCTACAACTTTGGCCACCTGATGTGAAGAGCCTGCTCATTGGAAAAGACCCTGATGCTGGGAAAGATTGAGGCGGGAGGAGAAAGGGACGACAGAGGATAAGATGGTTGGATGTCATCACCGACTCAATGAACGTGAGTTTGAGTAAACTCCAGGAGTTGCTGATGGACAGGGAGGCCTGGCTTGCTGCAGTCCATGGGGTCACAAAGAGTCACACATGGCTGGGCGAATGAACTGAACTGATTATAATTTATAAGTTGTCTCTAGCATTATGCATACATGCTAAATAGTTGAAGAACCAGCGAATGATTCTATTCCTGAAAACCCAAGATAATCAACTGAAAGAGTATTACGAGAAGTTAAGAATTCATTAGAAATGCTTTAATAATATATGAAAAGTAATAGTGCTTTTATATCAGCAGTGGAACAATACGTTCACTGTAGCAAAAAAGATGTACAACCTCTTACAAATATTCAGCACACATGCAATAATGACATGGTAACCTTCTGAGATGAGATTACACACTATGTCATGTATAGTTTAATGCACACATTTTACAGTCTCTGACCACACGCTCAATATTTTTGTTTTCAGAGTGTGAGAAATGGATGGTAGCACTCATCTGGCAGAATAAATGCTCAATGACAGCTAAGACAGGATAAGTATTTTTTATGTTTTGCTTTATTTTTTATAGGGAGAGCCACTATATTTTTTACTTATATTTTTGACCTTATTCCCCCAACTCTGTTCTCCTGTCTCAAGATTGCTTTGGTTATTTGGGATCTTATTTTTTTGTTCTAGTACTGTGAAAACAGCCCTAGGAAATTTGATAGGGATTACATTGAATCTGTACGTTGCTGTGGGTACTACAGTGATTTTGCCAGTTTGAGTTTTCCAATTCGAGAGCATGATATATCTTTCCATCTGTTTGTGTTGTCTTTGCTTTCTTTCATCAGCACCTTAAAGTTTTCAGAGCACATGTGTTTTGCCTCCTTATGTAGGATATTTTATGCTAGATATTTTATTCTTTTTGATATGGTCCATAGGAATGTTTCCTTAATTACTTTTTCTAATTTTTCATTCTTAGTGTATAGAAAAGGAGCACATTTCTGTGTTTTAATTTTGTATCCTGCAACTTTACCAAATTCATTGCTGATCTCTAGTAGTTTTCTGGTGGCGTCGTTAGGATTTTCTTTGTATGGTGTCATGTCATCTGCAACCAGTGACAGTTTTATTTCTGCTTTTCTAATTTGAGTCCCTTATTTATTTATTTATTTTCTCTAATTGTTGTGGTTAGGACTTCCAAAACTATGTTGAGTAATATTAGTGACAGTGGACCTCCTTACCTTGTTCCTGATTTTAGAGAAAAACGCTTTCAGTTTTGCCCCATTGAGTATGATGTCAGCTGTGGGCTTGTCATTCTCTGTTGTTGTGCAGTTGCTAAGTCGTGTCTGACTCTCTGTGACGCCATGGACCGCAGCACGCCAAGCTTCCCTGTACTTCACTACCTCTCAGAGTTTGCTGAAACTCATGTCCATTGAGTCAGTGATGCCATCCGACCATCTCATCCTTTGTCATCCACTTCTCCTCCTGCCCTCAGTCTTTCCCAGAAAAAGCAAAAGTGTTAGTCGCTCGGTTGTGCCTGACTCTTTGCGGCCCCATGGACTGCTGCCCACCAGGCTCCTCTGTCCATGGGATTCTCCAGGCAAGAGTACTGGAGTGGGTTGCCATTTCCTTCTCCAGGGGATCTTCCTAATCAGAGATCAAACTCACGTCTCCTACATTGCAGGCAGATTCTTCAGTGTCTGAGCCACCAGGATATCCCTATCTTTCCCAAAAGCCTTTTCCAATGAGTTGGCTCTTCACATCAGGTGGCCAAAGTATTGGAGTTTCAACTTCAGCATCAGTTCTTCCCATGAACATTCAGGACTGATTTCCTTTAGAATGGACTGGTTGGATCTCTTTGCTGTCCAAGGGACTCTCAAGAATCTTCTCTAACACTACAGTTCAAAAGCATCAATTCTTTAGTGCTCTGCCTTCTTCATAGGTTTATCATACGTGGCTTTTATTATGTTGAGGTAGCTTTCCTTTCTGGAGGAACTTTTATCATAAACTTTCTGGAGAATTTTATTATAAATGCATGTTGAATTTTATCAAAAGACTTTTCTGCTTTTATTGAGATGATCATATAGTTTTTATTCTTCCATTTGTTAACGTGTATCATGCTGATTGGTGAATATTGAAAAAACCCTTGCATCCCTTGGATAAATCCCACTTGATATTTGTGTGAGACCCTTTTAATGTACTGTTGGATTCAGTTTGTGGGTTTTTTTTTTTTTTTTGAGGACTTTTGCCTCTATTCGTAAGTGATATTGATTGGCCTGTAATTTTTTTTCCTATGTGATATTTTTATCTGATCTTGGTATCAACATGATGGTGGCCTCATAGAATGAGTGTGGAAGTATTTTTTCCTCTGCAATTTTCTGGAATAGTTTCATAAGAATAGCTGTTAACTCTTCTATAGATGTTTGATAGAATTCACCTGTGAAGCCATCTGGTCCTGGACTTCTGTTTGTTGGGAGTTTTTAAATTACAGATTCAGTTTCAGTTCTTGTAATTGGTCTGTTCATATCTTCGGTGTCTTCCTGGTTCAGTCTTGGAAGATTATAGCTTTCTAAGAATTTGTCCATTTTCTTTCAGTGTCCATTTTATTGACATACAGTTCCTTGTGGTAGTATCTTATATTTCTGTGGTGTCAGAAATAATTTTCATTTCTAATTTTATTGATTAGGGCCCTTTCCCTTTTTCTCTTTATAAGTCTAGCTAAAGGTTTATCAACTGAATGATTTTTTTTTTCTCTTTTTTCCTAAGGTAAGCTTGTCTTAATATAAACTTCCGTCTTGGAATTGCTTTTGCTGGAACCTATAGGTTTTGGCCTGAGGCTCATACAGTATGGAAAGAGGTAAATACTGAAATATTTTTTATTATTGGCTTTTTATAAAGAATAAAATCAAGATTTGCACAGGAGTAATGCTGTGCAAAAGAATCGCTTCCTCCCCTGAAGCCAGAGTTGTACATTTCCATTGTACCAGTAGCCCACTATGTTGAATTCAGCAGAGTGGTCTAGTTAAAATACAAATGGGAAAGCCCCTGGAAGTGACGTCACAGAGACAGACCAGCACTGAGAGCTGATTCTCTCATCCAGGTACTAACCAGGCCCGACCCTGCTTAACTTCTGAGATCAGACGAGATGGGGTGTGTTCGGGGTAGTATGGCCGCAGACAGGAGCCAGTTCTGTAGAGACAGACTCAGCAAACAAATAGCATCAAGTCGAAGAGTCACAAGAGAACAAAATACAAAGACAAGGTTCTAGTCTTCATCCTCAAGTGACAACTTGTTGGGGGAAAACCCAGCTTGTCTTAGAGTAATGAAGCTTTAGGTCCTTGCATTTCTTTACCTTTGTATTTTGTATTGGGGTGCAGCCGATTCATAATGTTGGGATAGTTTCAGCTGAACAATGAACCGTCTCAGTCATACATACACCTGTATCCATTCTCCCCCAAACTGCCCCATAATCCTTGCCTTTCTAACTGCGGTCTGATACTGGGTGTCGCCCTTTTGCAGGAAGGGGGACCCCTTCCAGGGCTTGAGAGGGGGCTCACGTGTAACAGTTGGAAATGACTTGTCCCAGGAGACACCTGTGCTGACCAAGCAAGAGACTTGATTGGGAAGGGGACCCCTCGGGAGGAGGGCAGGAGGGTGAGGGAACCCGGGAGGACTGCTGCGCCACGTGGCTCAGAGTCTTAGGTTTAATGGTGATGGGACTCCTTTCCTGGTTGTCTTCAGCCAGTCGTTCTGACTCAGGGTGCTTCCTGGGGGTGCCTGCATCGCTCAGCCAAGGTGGACGCCAGTGTAACCATTTAGACACTTGTGACGCCATTTGTCTCTCTGATGTTATATCCAGGGGCTTTCCCATTCGTCGTTTAGCTGGCTGTGCCCCAAAGCCATGGGGCTTCCCTCGTAGCTCAGTTAGTAAGGAATCCACCTACAATGCAGGAGACCCTGCTTTGATTCCTGAGTTGGGAAGACCCCCTGGAGACGGGAAAGGCTACCGACTCCAGTATTTGGCCTGGAGAATTCCATGGACTATACAGTCACAGAGAGTCGGACTGAGCGACTTTCATGTCACTCACCCCAATTCTGGGAGGTGAGTAGCACCCATGGCCTGATGCTGCCTCTCTCCTCTTGATCTTTCATGAATTCTTCCAGTTGGTGGTACTTTCTTAGTTTGGAGTTCTGTACTAGGACCTACCACGGTAAGATGAGTCCTGCCCGTGGTTATTATCCTGCCTGGCCAGGGAGGGCCGTTTCAGTCAGTGGCTCCCCTGACAGAAATGAGATTATTTCTTTTTAAGGGCTGAGTGATGTTCCATTGTATATTTATACATCTCCTTCCTTCGTATAGGCGATGGCATACGATATTTGTCTTTGTCAAGCTGACTGACTTCACTCAGTATGATAATCTCTAAATCCATCCACATCACTACAGATGTCATTATTTTGTTCTTCCTTATGGCTGTGTAATATTCCATTGTATATATGTACCACCTCCTCTTTATCTATTCCCCTGTCGATGGACGTTTAGGTTGCTCCCATGTCCTGCCTGTTGTAAATAATTCTGCCGTACTCTGGGGAAATGGAAAGTGAAAGTCACTCAGTCGTGTCCAAGTCTTTGTGACCCCATGGACTAAACAGTCCATGGAATCCTCCAGGCCAGAACACTGGAGTGGGTAGCCTTTCCCTACTCCAGGGCACCTGACCAACCCAGGAATCGAACCCAGGTCTCCTTCATTGCAGGCGGATTCTTTACCAGCTGAGCCACAAGGGAAGCCCAAGAATACTGGAGTGGGTAGCCTATCCCTTCTCCAGCAGATCTTCCCAACCCAAGAACTGAACCAGGGTCTCCTCAGGCGGAATCTTTCCCAACTGAGCTATCAGGGAAGCCCTGTACATTGGGGTGCCTATATCTTTTTTTGAGCCATACTTTTCTCTGGCTGTATGCCCAGGAGTGGGATTGTTGGATCATATGGTAGCTCCGCATTTTGGTTTTTTAAGGAACTTCTGTACTGTTCTCCATAGTGGCTGCACCAGTTTACGTTCCCACCAGCATGTAAGAGAGTTCCCTTTTCTCCACACCCTCTCCAGCATTTCTTGTTTATAGATTTTTTGATGATGGTCACTCTGAGCAGTGTGAGGTGATGACTGATTGCAGTTTTGATTTGTACTTCTCTCATAATTAGTGACGTTGAAGCATCTTTTCATGTGTGTGTTGGCCACCTGTATGTCTTCTTTGGAAAAATGTCTACTCAAGTCTTTTGCCTGTTTTCTGATTTTTTTTTTTAAAGTACTGTTTCTACTGTAATATGAGAATATTTACATTTTAATGTGATGCTTTCCAAAAGTGTTTATTGATCTGACTAAAAACGTTACAGTTGGATTCCTGGCGATGTCCCAAGTTGCCTTCTGAGGGCAGTGTTCCTAGACTCTCCTTCTAGATGCATTTTCTTTTGTTAATTGACGCGTTACAGTGAGTAGTTGCAGGTATGGTGGGAATGTGGGCTGGCTACAGTGAGTGGTTTCAGTCAGGGGTTTCCCTGAAAACTTGGCAACTTGTGAGACATGCAGAATCTCAGGATTCATCCCCAACATCGTGAATGCAGTCTGCCTTTGAACTACATTCTCAAGGGATTCATGGCACTCAGTCACGTCCAAACTCTTTGCAGCCCCATGGGACTGTAGCAGTCGGGCTCCTCTTGTCCACGGCATTTTCCAGGCAGGAATACTGGAGTGGGTTGCCACTTGCTCCTCTAGGGGATCTTCCTTCCGCAGGGACTGAACCCACCTCTCTTCATCTCCTGCACTGGGAAGTGGATTCTTTACCACCGAGCCACGTGGGAACAGATTCGCTGGGTATTGAGAAATGCCACATCTTCGGTGCATTCTACGGTGATGGGCATAAGAAATGGTTCTGTGTGGGTAAGAAGTGGCAGGTTATACAGACTGCATTGCTGTATTTTAGACAGATATTATTTTCCAAGATATTAAAGAGATGAAGGGAAGACAGTCAACTTGGAAGCCAGATGTGTGTTGATGGGTATTATTTTGGGGTTGGATTCAGTAGGGAAGTTGGGAAAGAAGTGTCTGGTGTCTTGGAAAACATAAGGAGGATGCAATCGATGGTGGAAAGGAAGAGAAAGACAGGAGGGCCTGTTTAAGGAGCAGCTTTCTGGTGAAGGTTGGAACGGGCTGGGTCAGAGGCTGCTGCAGGACCGAGGAGGAGCTCCTTTTTTAATTTAATTTTATTTTTTTGATGTGGACCATTTTTTAAAAGCCTTTATTGAATTTGTTACCATCTGTTTTATGCTTTGTTTTTTTGACATGAGTCATACGGGACCTTAGGTCCCCAACCAGAGAGGATTGAACCTGCAATTCCAGCATTGGAAGGGGAAGTATTAACCCCCAGACCACCAGGGCAGCCCTGAGAAGGAGCTGCTTTACAGAGACGAGCTCTCACTGAAGGCAGGCGTGGGCTCAAAAAAAGCGGAACTGTCGAGCAGAGAAGAGAAGGTGAACAGGCTGTTGGGTTCCATTTCAGAATAGCAGACAAAGCATCTATGACTCAAACAGCTATGCAAAAAAATGTTGACTCTGCCAGGCTGTTGTTGTTGAGTCGCTCAGTCGTGTCCAACTCTGCGGCCCCATGGACTGCGGCACGCCAGGCTTCCCTGTCCGTCACTCTCTCCTGGAGTTTGCTCAAACTCATGTCCATTGGTTTGGTGATGCCATCCAGCCATCTCATCCTCTGTTGTCCCTTTCTCCTTTTGCCTTCAGTCTTTCTCACCATCAGTGTCTTTTCCAATGAGTCGGTGCTTAGCATCAGCTGGCTAAACTATTGGAGCTTCAGCTTCAGCATCAGTCCTTCCAATGAATATTCAGGGTTGATTTCCTTTAAGATTGATTAGTTTGATCTCCTTGCAGTTCAAGGGACTCTCAAGAGTCTTCTCCAGCACCACAATTGGAAAGCATCCGTTCTTCAGTGCTCAGCCTTCTTTATGATCCAACTCTCATATCCATACGTGACTACGGGAAAAACCATACCTTTGACTCTACAGAGTCTTTGTTGGCGGAGTAATGTCCCTGCGTTTTAATACGCTGTCTAGGTTTGTCATAGCTTTCCTTCCAAGGAGCAAGGCTAGCTGAGATCATTTATTTCGACTATTTGTGAAACCAGTAAATTGCTTTGTACCACCATTAAAGAGCTTGCAGTGAGACCTGCGAAGAGGATATGGAATCTGATGGTGAAGAAGTAGACCCAGGAGAGTGGAAGGTCGTGGCCTCCGGGTGCTGTGGCTGGGTGGAATGGTGCATTAAGAGACATGAGGCGAGGGCCGGCGAGAGAAACACAGAACTCCCAGAACCACAGGACACTTTCTTTCTGATGCGAGATTCCATGAAACATCCTGTACACAGAACTGGAGTGCTGGTGATCCCATTTCTAAACTCATTAGAGAAAACTGCTTTCCCTTTGACGTTAATTGAAAATAAATATCCCAATTCCATTATCAGTTGAGGAAAAAGTCTGTCCATCTGCAGTAACTTCCTTTGTTGCTGTTCAGTCACTAAGTCGTGTCCAGCTCTTTGCCACCCCATGGACTGCAGCACGCCAGGCTCCTCTGCCCTCCACTGTCTCCCAGAGGGTGTTCAAACTCTTGTCCACTGAGTCGGTGATGCCATCCAACCCTCTCATCCTCTGTTGCTCCGTTCTGCTCCTGTCTTCCGTCTTTCCCAGCATCAGGGTCTTTTCCAGTGAGTCCACTCGTTGAAGCTCAAAGTATTGGAGCTTCAGAATCAGCGCTTCCAGTGCATATTCAGGGTTGATTCCTTTCACATGGTGGATTTCCTTTCACAGGGCTTCCCTGGTGGCTCAGATGGTAAAGCCTCTGCCTGCAATGCAGGAGACCTGGGTTCCATCCCTGGGTCAGGAAGACCCCCTGGAGAAGGAAATGGCAACCCACTCCAGCATTCTTGCCTGGAAAATCCCATGGTCAGAGTAGCCTGATAAGTTACAGTCCATGGGATCGCAAAGAGTCGGACACGACTAAGAGACTTCACTTCCTTTCACATGGACTGGTTTGATCTTGCAGTCCCAGGGACTCTCGAGAGTCTTCAGCATCAATTCTTCCGCGCTCAGCCTTCTTGAATGATTAGTAATGACACTGTTTCTCTGTCTACTGCCAATGGAAGAATCACGTAAGACTTCTCTGTGAAACATCTTATGTGTTATATATATATTTAATATTTATTTTTGATTGTTTCTTTGGCTGTGTTGGGTCTTAGTTATGTTGCGCCATGGCTGATTCATGTCAATGTATGGCAAAAAACCACTACAATATTGTAAAGTAGTTAGCCTCCAATTAAAATAAATTAATTAATTAAAAAGACATTTTTGCAACTTGTATTGGTTTCCGCCATGTGCATCCAAGTCGCTTCAGTCATGTCCCAGCTTTCTTTTGCAGACTGGGTAAGATCCACCCTTCCTTAACCATCTTATTTACCTCTTGTCTTTGTTCGTGAGCAAAGAGCTTAACTGCGTGTTAAGTCGCTAAGTCACATCTGACTCTTTGCAACTCCATGGAGTGTAGCCCACCAGGCTCCTCTGTCCATGGGATTCTCCAGGCAAGAATACTAGAGTGGGTTGTCATTCCCTCCTCCAGGGGATTTTCTCGACCCAAGAATCAAACCTGTATCTCTTCTGTCTCCTTCATTGTCAGGCAGGTTCTTTACCACTCATGCCACCTAGGAACCTTTTTTAAAAAACATTATTTTTACCTGGAGGATAATCGCTTTCCAATAATATTGTATTGGTTCCTGGTATACATCAATATGAATCGGCCATAGGTATACCTATGCCCCCTCCCTCTAGAACACTGGGGCAACTCAGATCATCTTGCCAGCCCTTACACTTTCTCACTCATTCTTCCCAGTCAGTCAGGGCAGCTACAACTGGAGTCTGTTGGCTGATGACCGCCCCCCAAGCTCTATCTCCAGTCCAGACATCCCATTGTCTGACTCCTAGGCCCATGGATCGAACCACCTACTGAATGCCTCAACATGCTGGGCTCTGAGGCACCTTCAAACTTATCTTTATTCCCACCATCACTTTGAAACCCTGAGTTATGTATTTTGGGGGAGGGTATGTTTTTTTTTTAATTAATTAATTTTAATTGGAGGCTAATTACTTTACAATATTGTAGTGGTTTTTGCCATACATTGACTTGAATCAGCCATGGGTGTACACGTGTCCCCCATCCTGAAACCCCCTCCCACCTCCCTCTCCATCCCATCCCTCAGGTTCATCCCAGTGCACTGGTCCTGAGCACCCTGTCTCATGCATCGAACCTGGACTGGCGATCTGTTTCACATATGATAACATACAGGTTTAATGCTATTCTCTCAAATTATCCCACCCTCGCCTTCCCCCACAGAGTCCAAAAGACTGTTCTTTACATCTGTGTCTCTTTTGCTGTCTCGCATATAGGGTCATCATTACCATCTTTGCAAATTTCATATATATGGGTTAATATACTGCATTTGTGTTTTTCTTTCTGACTTACTTCACTCTGTATAATAGGCTCCAGTTTCATCCACCTCGTTAGAACTGATTCAAATGCATTCTTTTTAATGGCTGAGTAATATTCCAGTGTGTATATATACCACAGCTCAGTTAAGTTTCTCTGTTTCAAGTGGCTCCCGCCTCCTATGCAGATGTAAGGTTAAGCATGAAAGAAAGAAAGTGAAAGTCACTCAGTCATGTCCAGCTCTTTGTGACCCCATGGACTGTAGAATCCATGGGATTCTCCAGGCCAGAATACTGGAGTGGGTAGCCTTTCCCTTCTCCAGGGGATCTTCCCAACCCAGGGATCGAACCCAGGTCTCCCGCATTGCAGGCGGGTTCTTTACCAGCTGAGCCACCAGGGAAGCCCAAGAATCCTGGAGTGGGTAGCCTATCCCTTCTCCAGGGGATCTTCCTGACCCAGGAATTGAACCTGGGTCTCCTGCATTGCAGGCGGATTCTTTACCAGCTGAGCAACAAGGGAAGCGTATATAGGTTTTAATTTTACTTATTGTGCTTCATCTTTTTATTTTTTCACATTATTCTTTCAATTGCTGAATTATACCACCTACTTTCCTTTCGATGGTGAATATCCCCATTAAGTGTGTGCGTGCTCAAGTTCCTCAGTCGTGTCCAACTCTTTGTGATGCTATGGATTATAGTCCACCAGGCTCTGCTATCTGTGGGATTCTCCAGGCAATACTGGAGTGGATTGCCATGCCCTTCTCCAGTCTCCATCAAGACTTAATTCTATTAAGAACCAACAAATACTTCCATGGAGTGACCGTGGAGCTCCTATTACCTAATTTCAATATTTTTAGATCCCATATTCTCAGTTACTGATGACATCCTCTGTATTTTCCGGATCATATTTACCATATTCCAGAGGACACTCTATCCTTTACCACCATCTGTTTATAGGGTTTAATTTTAATCCTGCCCTTTCTTTTTTTTTTTTTCTTTAGGCAATCTTTTTTTTTTTTTAATTTATTTTACTTTACAATACTGTATTGGTTTTGCCGTACATCAACATGAATCCGCCACGGGTGTACACGTGTTCCCAATCCTGAACCCCCCTCCCACCTCCCTCCCCATTGCCCATTTCTACTAGCTAAAGATAATGTGAGATATTGATGTATCTGTCCTTTTTCACTTTGATAGATTCCTTAATATAAAAACCAGTTAGGTACATGAAAAATACCACCGTTTCTACTTTGATACCTGACTCACTTTATAGCGTTCTTCTAAGTAGCCATATTTCATTGATATAATCAATAAAGCAAACGCTTATTAATTAAACTAATTCGATTTCTATAGGCATTTCAACATTGATTACACACCTAGTGAATTTTCTCTGTTTAATTCAAATCGGTCTGACATATCTGATTCTCTTAAATGCTTTTAAGCACTGTATGAAGCACAATACACACAGAATATTAAACTTATTGAAAATTGGATTGGTTCACTTAGGCTAATCAGGTCAAAAGTGCTTATATATTTAATAGTGTTTCTCTGCTGTCTATATTCTTCTTCCCTCTTGTGTGCTGTGCTTAGTCTCTCAGTCGTGTCCGACTCTTTGTGACCCCGTGGACTGTAGCCTGCCAGGCTCCTCTGTCCCTGGGATTCTCCAGGCAAGAACACTGGAGTGGGTAGCCTTTCTCTTCTCCAGGGGATCTTCCCAACCCAGGGATCGAACCCAGCTCTCCTACATTGCAGACGGATTCTTTACCAACTGAGCTACCAGGGAGGCTTTTCCCTCTTACTCATTTTTAAAATAATATTTATGTTCATTTATGTATTTGGCTGTGCTGGGTCTTAATTGTGACATGTGAGCTCTTAGTTGCAATATGTACGATCTATTTCCCTGACCAGGGATCGAACCCCAGACCCCTTGCATTGGGAGCACAGAGTGTCAGCCACTGGACCACCTGTGAAATCCCCCCTCTTCCTCCTTTTTAAGGCTGTCTTTGGTTTCATCCATTTTACCTACTGTATATATATGTCCAGTGTTCCGATGGTCCTACACACTGTAAAGATGAGGCATATTCTCTAGCTGCCCACAGCTGAAGGATTTGGCTCACCAACCAGTATTTATTCCTGATCTAGGTCCTAAGGATTGTTTGCACCTTCCAAGATGCTTTTTCCTAAGTGGATTACTCAACAAGAGAGGTCCTGCTTTTACAGTGCTCTGCCGCCCTTGACATGAGTGAAATGTCCAAATCACTGCTTCCGACAGTTGGTCAGTTTTATTTTCTGGTACCCTTAGCTTTTCTCCCAAGCTGTCACTTGATCTGGACACCTCAGCTTCTTCACATCATACAGTTCATTATAAGCTGCAGTTAGTGCCACGTGCATGCATCACACAGGCCAGAGTCGCCTTCTCTGCCGTTGTTGGTCCTGAGGGTGCCTTAGTCACGTCCAGTCCCATGAGAGTCTGGGTCAATGCAGCTCTTGGAAACTCCTACCGCTCTTGCCCATCTGCCATTTAGTGCTGGGTACTGAGTTCTGTCTGCCGTCTGATGCAGGTCCGTCTAGTCAACAAAGGTCCATCTAGTCAAAGCTATGGTTTTTCCAGTAGTCATGTATGGATGTGAGAGTTGGACCATAAAAAAAGCTGAGTGTCAAAGAATGGATGCTTCTGAACTGTGGTATTGGAGAAGACTCTTGAGAGTCCCTTGGACTGCAAGGAGATCCAACCAGTCCATCCTAAAGGAAATCAGTCCTGGGTGTTCATTCAAAGGACTGATGCTGAAGCTGAAACTCTAATCCTTTGGCCACCTGATGTGAAGAACTGACTTATTGGAAAAGACCCTGATGCTGGGAAGGACTGAAGGTGGGAAGAGAAGGGGACGACAGAGGATGAGATGGTTGCATTCCCGACTCAATGGACATGAGTTTGAGTAAGCTCCAGGAGTTGGTGATGGACAGGGAGGCCTGGTGTGCTGCAGTCCATGGGGTCGCAAAGGGTCGGACATGACTGAGCGGCTGAACTGAACTGAACTGATTGAGTTCCGTGACTGTTGACCATTATAAGGATGAGGTTGTTGTTCTCAGTGTTTGGTTCTGTCGACTCGTACATGCTTGTGATTATCCCTCGCGCATACAAACTGAACATGTGTCCTCCACCATTTTAACTCAAAGTACTGCCAGTTCTGTCCCCAGGAGTCTGTTCATATTTTTGAACGGTGGCTAGAAAAATAAAATTATGAAGTTGCGTTTTGATTGCCATCTGCCTAGCTCAAGAAATAGTAGCTGAATACCCTCACAGAAGACCACCAGCCGTGACTGGAGAATCAGACTGGTCCGTTACAAAAAAAAAACAGGTGCTGTACAAGCCATAAATACAGATAGACAGATGGAAAGTTTAGCATAGAGCAAAAATGCACCTCACCTACTATTTTCGCTCCCATTATCTTGTCCTTCCCAAATAGTCTACAAGTCTGTAGAAGGTTGTTTACGGCAGAACAGGCATGAAAAAGCAGGAAGAGACAAACTTTTATTTATGGGTTATGAAAATGTGGAAAACTGAATACAGAATAATACCAAGCAGAAGTAATGGCTGGGTACTGAATTACTGCACGTAGATAATTCACATGGTTGGATGGCATCACCAACTCAATGGACACGAGTTGCAGCAAACTCCAGGAGATAATGAAGGACAGGGAAGCCTGGTGTGCTGCAGTCCAAGGGGCCACAAAGAGTTGGACACGACCGAGTGACTGAACCTTAGCTGCGTACCGGTAATGCCTTTTGATTGTGATGGCATTTTCATAAATGTGGTATCTTCATACTCATGATGAATTTGCTAATTTAAAGCATGGTCTACATTTTGCACACTTCCTGTTTCCTTTTACCTTTTCTAACACCAGATAATCTGTGACAACGTTCACAACAATATCATATTTCTGAAACTTTGCAGAGAAAAAGTTGCTTATTTTTACATTCCCCTTTTGCATGCACAATCACTTCCAAGCTGTTATTATGTGGGCTGAAGTATTTCCCCCTCAAGGTTATTCGGAAGACAAGAGAAGTTTCTGAGCCTGTCAACACATGACACGTTAGTTTCAGGTGAGTTTAGTTCCTTCACACGAGCCAGAAGACTTAGTAAGAATCAAACAAAACATACAGGAAAACCTCTGAAACCATCAAGCCACAAATTTTGCAGTGGGTAACTGCCTTCTTGGAGAAGGAAATGGCAACCCACTCCAGTGTTCTTGCCTGGAGAATCCCAGGGACTGGGGAGCCTGGTGGGCTGCCGTCTATGGGGTTGCACAGAGTCAGACACGACTGAAGTGGCTTAGCAGCAGCAGCTGCCTTCTACAACGTGGATTCTGAGTGTTTTAGAACCTTCACATCTCTGGCAGTAAAGCTTACTTGAAAATGTGTGTGGTATTTTCATTGCAAATGGTATAGGCACATAGTGAAAAATGTGTATGCACATTTAAAAACAGAGGAAAAGTTATTCAAGTCATCCCCCATATCCATATATTAAGAATAGTCATTACTATCTGTTTGACATCTGATTGTTTCTTTCAGAGGAGAAATCCAGATGCAAAAAGTACATCATTTTTTTTTTAAGTACAAAAAGAGATTTGGTTCATACTTTCTATTAGAATATTCCCCATTCAGTAGCAAATCAAAGAAATAATTCTTTAAGTTTTTTTTTAATTGAAGATAGTTAATTTACAATGTTGCGTTCATTTCTCTTGTACAGGAAAATGATTCACTTATACATCTATATATTTTCCATATTATTTTCCATTATACGTTATCACAGGATATTGATTATAGTTCTCTGTGTTATACAGTTGGACCTTCTTGTTTATCTGTTCTATACATAATAGTTTGCATATGCTAACTCCAGGTTCCCAGTTCATCTATCCCCTCCCTACCTCCCCCTGGCACCCACCAGCCTGTTCCCCATGAGTGTGTTTCCATTTGTGCCATACTGTAGATTCCACATACAAGTGATAATCGTGTGATATCTTTCTCTTTCTGACTTCCTTCATTTAGTATGATAATCTCTGGGCCCATCCATGTGGATACAAAGGGCATGGTTCCATTCTTGGTCTTGGCTCAGTAGTGTTCCACTGTGACATACATACATGTCTTCTTTATCCATTCATTTGCTGGTGGACATTTAGGTTATTTCCGTGTCTTGGCTGTTGGGAATAGTGCTGCTATGAACCTTGGGGGCATGTATCTTTTCACATTATGCTTTTCCTGGGTCTGTGCCCAGGAGTGGGACTGCAAGGTCATAACGTAGTTCTAATTTTAGTTTTTTTTCTGAGAAACTGCTATCCTCTTTTCCAAAGTGAGTGCACAAACTTTCATTGCCACCAACACTGTAAGAGGGTTCCCGTTTCTCTACACTCTTTCCAGCATTTGCTATTTGTAGATTTTTTTTTTTTTAATGACAGCCACTCTGACTGGTGTGAGGTACTACAACTGGTACCTTATTGTAGATTTGATGATTTGCATTTCTTTAATAAATAGCGGTATTGAGCACCTTTTCGTGTGCCTATTGTACATCTGTTGGTCTCCTTTGAACAAATGTCTATTTCAGTCTTCTAATGGGTCCGTCGGAAAAGAATCTGCCTGCAGTATGGAAGACCTGGGTTCGATCCCTGGGTCGGGAAGATACCCTGGAGGACAGCATGGAAACATACTCTAATATTCTCTCCTGGAGAATCCCCATGGACAGAGGAGCCTGGTGGGCTGCAGTCCATGGGGTCACAAAGAGTCAGACACGAGTCTGAGTGACTAAGGACACGGCACAACCATTTTTCAATTGGGTTGTTTTGTTGTTGTTGCTAAAGAAATAATTCTCTTGAATTACTGCCTTTAACTTGCCCTTGTTGAAGAACATGCTCACTCATAGGTTCATTTCCTACTCATGGTCCCTTAGATTCTCTTTGCATCCATCTTTGAACACTGCAAGTATTTCCATAGGAGAAGCCAGTTCAGGAAGGATTGTTGGCTCAAAGGGAATGCACAGTTGAAACTGTGAAAGGTTCTAGGCAAACTCGCCTGCAGAGAAGGCTGTACTAAGATACACTCTCTAAAGAGCTTCTGTGAACATTTTTCTCCCCACCTTTATCAACAATGGACAGTATCAATCTTTTCAAATTTTGGTGATCAGGAAGGCAAAAATAAATGGGAACCGTACCTAGTATTGATGGGAGAACACATTAATCTTCAAGTGAGTCTGTTTTATCATAGTAAAGATCCACATTGTCCACATTCAGAAACTCATAAGCCAGGGCTTCCCCACCTCTGGAGTCTAACGCCTGATGATCTGAGATAGAGCTGATGTAAAACATCTCTGCTCCAGGGTTTTAAAGGGGTGGGTCTTGGGGAAAAGACTTGCAATGCCTCTTTTCTTTTTTTCCTGCTTTCACATCTGAGAGAGTTTTCTCCAAGATGACCTCCAGGTAGCCATTTGGGGTGGCCCCAGGTTCAGACTGTCATTCCTTTTCTCTCTCTCAGAAGCTTACCCTGCCTGCAAAGAGAGGCTGACTCCTAGCTCCTCCTCGGCTGCATCCAGGCACGTGAGGACCACCCCCTTCTGGTTCACTTCGTTGTGTGAAAGACGTCACGAGGACTGTTGAGTTTTCACATGTCCAGCTTCAGCAGCTGTGTTTGTAACTTCTGCTGGCTCCAGTTTTTCCAGAGGTGGACTCTAAAGTTTAAGTGGGGTAGGGGTGCTGGGGGGCGGGGGTGGGAAGATTCTTGCAGGCTAAGTCATCTTCAGATGCATAAGACATCCTGCAGTTCAGAGATACAGACTGTATGTGGATCTTCTGTCTGTGCTTTAGCACGTATCCCTTGTTCTCTTAATTGCTATCAACCCTGATCCTGAAAATGTTTGAGTCAAAAATTGTGCTTGTACATGATTAATCTCATTTGTGACATTTCACAGTGTTGAATTTCTTTTCCAAAGGTGGCCAACTGGAGGAGAATTTCCTATTGGGCTGGCCAAAAAGTTCATTTCAATTTTTCCCATACCATCTTATGGAAAACCGCCAAACAAAGTTCTTGTCCCACCCAATATATTGTTTCAGATTGTGTAGATATGACCAAAAATTATAAGCATGATGTGATATTTGAATTAATATTGCAAATTTTAGCTGTATTGCTATTAATAAAGGGACTTCCCAGGTGGCGCTGGTGGTAAAGAGCCTGCCTGCTGATGCAGGAGACATTAAGAGACCCAGGAAAAATTCCTGGGTTGGGAAGATCCGCTGAAAAAGGAAAAGGCAACCCACTCCAGTATTCTTGCCTGGAGCATCCCATGGACAGAGGAGCCTAGCGGGCTACAGTCCATGGGGTCACAAAGAATCAGACACAGCTGAAGTGGCTAAGCCCACAAAAGCACGATTAATAAGATGGAGATCACAAAGAAAACCTTTTACATGACAAAGGGAATTTGCCAGTTTCCCAAAATTTGCCTTAAAATATGAAGACAGACTTTTGATAAAGACGTTAAGTTTCTGTGTAAACAGACGTTTCTCATGCAGCTAGGTCAGCTCACCGTTAAGTCTGCTATGCATTCTACATAATTCTAAACCATCTCTGTCATTCAGAAGGGAAGCCATGTGTGTATGTCATATTTACACAAATAGTAGGCTCTGTCAATGTGTGTTTCACTATGAATGCACGTTATACAAATAATCAGCCTAACAGTTTAGTATTTGTTTAGGGTTCCTCTAAAATTTACTCACAGAAAGCTGTGGACAGAATTAGAAAGCAGAGCCATGTCCAAAAAGATAATAAATCCAGCTTCTCTGCTAATTTAAATCTTACTTGAGGTGTAGGTAGGATCTAAAGTGGTGTGTTTATGCTAAATCTCTTCAGTCGTGTCTGACTCTTTGCGACTCCATGGACTGTAGCCCTGCCAGGCTCCTCTGTCCGTGGGATTCTCCTGGCAAGGATACTGGAGTGGGTTGCCATGCCCTCCTCCAGGGGATCTTCCTGACCCAGGGATCAAACCTGAGTCTCTTATGTCTCCTACATTAGCAGGTGGATTCTTTACCACAAGCGCCACCTGGGAACAAATGCAACTAAGACATTCATAAAACATGCCATTATTCATTCATTCTCTATATGTTGATCCCATGCCAAGGTTTATCGTCCACTCACTAGACAATGAACGTACATATAGTGAATGGATTCGGTATACAGTCAGTGTGTCATGAATGGATGATAAACATAGAAACGTGCGGAATACTTTTGGGATGCACAAGGGAAGACGTCTGGGATGATTCCAAATTTACCATTAAAATAAAAGAAGCCAGCTCACTGCCTTCAGGGCACGTTAATGACGTCAGCATAGAAGCAAGGTGAATTCTCTCACGGATGGCCATTTTCCCATCTCTTGCTCTTGATACCTGCTTCACGACTGTCCTTCCCTGTAGCTGCAGGTTGACGCTTAGGAGTTGCGTCCTTTATGGTAAACGAGGGACATCCTTTTCCTTTCTTTCCCTCCAGCCAGCTGCTCCTGGTCTGAGCTTAAGACTTGCAGTTGTTACGCTTTGTCTACTGGCTCCCACTACTATAAAATCTGTGAAGGTTTAAAATAGACCAACAACCAAGTGCATTTCTTTTTCTTCTTCTTCTTCTAAGAATGAAGTATATCTTTATTTTCCCTACTAGAGTATAATTGCTTTACAATGCCGGGTTGGTTTCTGCCATACAACAGCATCCATCAGCTCTAAGTAGACAGAGATCCCCTCCCTGTTGAGCCTCCCTCTCCTCCCCACATCCCACCCCTCTGGGTCATCACAGAGCCGAGAGCTGAGCTCCCTGTGCTATCCGGCAGCTGCCCACTAGCTGTGCGCTTTACACCGAGTGTTGTGTATATGTCAGTGATATTCCCTCAATTCATCCCATTCTCTACGTCCGCATCTCTATTCCTACCCTGCAAACAGGTTCATCAGTACCACATTTCTCGATTCCATATATATGTATGAACATATAAGTTTTTCTCTTTCTGACTTCAGTTCAGTTCCATCGTTGAGTCGTGTCTGACTCTTTGTGACCCCATGGACCACAGCACGCCAGACCTCCCTGTCCATCACCAGTTCCAGGAGTCCACCCAAACTCATGTCCATGGAGTTGGTGATGCCATCCAACCATCGCATCCTCTGTCATCCCCTTCTCCTCCTGCCCTCAATCTTTCCCAGCATCAGAGTCTTTTCCAGTGAGTCCATTCTTTGCATCAGGTAGCCAAAGTATTGGAGTTTCAGCTTCAACATCAGTCCTTCCGATGAACACTCAGGACTAATCTCCTTTAGGATGGACTGGTTGGATCTCCTTGCAGTCCAAGGGACTCTCAAGAGTCTTCTCCAACACCACAGTTCAAAAGCATCAATTCTTCGGTGCTCAGCTTTCTTCACAGTCCAACTCTCACATCCATACGTGACTACTGGAAAAACCATAGCCTTCACTAGACAAACGTTTGTTGGCAAAGTAATGTCTCTGCTTTTTAATATGCTGTCTAGGTTGGTCATAAGTTTCCTTCCAAGGAGTAAGGGTCTCTTAATTTCATGGCTGCAATCACCATCTGCAGTGACTTTGGCACCCCCCAAAATACAGTTGGCCACTGTTTGCAGTATTTCCCCACCTTTCTGACTTACTTCCCTGTATAGCTAGGCTCTCAGTTCATCCCCTTCCGTTCAGCTGGTATCTTCAAAATGTGTGTTTCTGTTTATTCATTTGGCTGTGCAGTGTCTCAGTTGCAGCAAGTGAGATCTTTGATCTCCGTTGTGACATGTGGGGTGTAGATCCCTGACAGGGACTGACCCTGGGCAGCCCCCTGCATTGGGAGGATGGAGTCTTAGCTGCTGGACCACCAGGGACGTCCCAGTGCAAAACTTTCTCCTCCTCGGCCTGCAATTCCAGTTTGTCTGAGAGCCTTCTGCCCATGCTGACTAAGAGCTGACACACACACGCTCAGTTCCCCGTCTTCACATCTGACCATTTTCCCTCCTGATGGAGGAAGACAGCTGTGAGACCCTGATTTGCTTCCTGTGAGCCTCTGACTCCTTTCTCCAGGTCTGCTCTATTATAAAAGCTCTTCTCTATGGAGGCTTCTCTTTTCTCCCTGACACCCCTCTTAGGAATTTTTTGAGCAGCTGGTTCGCTTGGCTCTTAACGAGGTTAATGCCTTATTAACCCTGGTCAGAGTGACAGTGAACTGCAATGAGAGTTTCATACATAGAGGATTCTGTATGTGCTAGAATGGTTTTCAAATTAAGAAGAAGAGTTTCAATTTAAGGATGGATCAGTCCGTGCGTCTTATTCACTGTGTCCTAGGGTGTGTCCTGAGCTGGCCTGTCTGGCCTGAGCTCTGTGTGTGGAGTCCCTGGGCATAAAGCGACATCACTGGTTCCTGAATACGGCAGCAGGAGGCACTACTATTATACTGGATTGGCAAAAATGTTTGGGTTTTTCTGTAAGATGTTATGGACAAACTTGGAATGAACTTCTTTGCCAACCCAATATTTCAGGATGATAAATCTGAAATCACAGAGCGAAAGTGAGGAAAACCTTAAGGAAACAACTGTATTAGTTCAGTTCAGTCACTCAGTCGTGTCCAACTCTTTGCGACCCCAAGGACTGCAGCACACCAGGCCTCCCTGTCCATCACCAACTCTGGGAGCTTGCTCAAGCTCATGTCCATCACATTGGTGATGCCATCCAACCATCTCATCCTCTGTCATTCCCTTCTCCTCCTGTCCTCAATCTTTCCCAGCATCAGGATCTTTTCCAGTGAGTCCGTTCTTCACATCAGGGGACCAAAGGGTTGGAGTTTCAGCTTCAGCATCAGTCCTTTCAATGAACACCCAGAACTGAACTCCTTTAGGACAGACTGGTTGATCTCCTTGCAGTCCAAGGGACTCTCAAGAGTCTTCTCCAACAACACAGTTCAAAAGCATCAATTCAAAAGCAAATGATTGATTACAGTTCTGTGACAGGATTTGAAGGTCTGAATTAAAGTAATGCGGGAGAACAGATATACACTTAATGCCCTTTTAAGGACTTCTTAAGAGCATCACAGAGTGGTAGTGGCCCTCTGAATCTATCAACAGTGGAATCAACACAGATGATGGTGTGGGGATGGAAATGGAATATTACTCAGTCATAAAAAATGAGATAAGGCGTTTGCAGCAACATGGATGGACCCAGAGATGATCACACTAAGTGAGGTAAGTCAGCCCCGTCCCCACAAAACCAACTGGTGTGTGACATGACTTATATGTGGAATTTTAAAAAATGGTGCAAGTGAGCTTTCTTACAAAACAAACAAACTCAGAGCTAGGAAACAAACTTTTGGTTACCAAAGAGGAAAGAGAGAGGGAGGGATAAATTAGAGGATTTGGGGATTAACAAATACACACTACCCCTGAAACTAACACAGCATTGTCAGTCAAGCACATGTGTGTGTGTGTCTGTGTGCACTCAGTCGTGTCCGACTCTCTATGACCCCATGGACAGTAGCCCAGCAGTCTCCTCTGTCCACAGGATTTTCCAGCCAAGAATGCTGGAGTGGGTTGCCGTTTCCTCCTCCAGAGGATCTTCCGGAACCATGGATAGAACCCACGTCTCCTGCATTGGCAGGCGGATTCTTTTTCACAGAGCTACATTGGAAGACCCAAATCAAGTATACTCCAATATAAAAAAATTTTTTTAATTGGAAAGAAAAAAACCTATGGAATTGCCAGACCACTCATTCTGGGGAGAAGCCAAACCCTAGGTGAGTAATGGAGCTTTCAAGCTGCCTTGGTTCAGTGACGATGGGCTTAACCACACATTTGGGATCAGGTTTGACGGCAGATGGCAGGGCTCCCTGAGGTCTAGAGTCTCATAAGGGATGCTCCATCTCTATGGTGGAGTCTAAGGTAAAGGAGGCTTCCCAAGTGGCTCAGTGGTAAAGAATCCACCTGCAAGGCAGGAGACCCGGGTTTGATCCCTGGGTCGGGAAGATCCCCTGGAGGAAGGCATGGCAACCCACTCCAGTATTCTTGCCTGGAGACTCCCATGGACAGAGGAGCCTGGTGAGCTACAGTCCACAGGGTTGCAGAGTCCAACGTGAGTGAGCACACCCAAGGTAAATGCAAATGAGCTGGCTGAGCAGAACCCCACTCCAAACTCAGCAGTGGGGTCAGAGAAGAGGAAGGACATGATTAACAACAACAGGGCGTCCTTGGGAAGCTGTGGTCTGGATGTGATGGATCTGCTTTCCTACAAAGGCGACGTGGGAACCCTTGGCACATGGCTGAACGCAACCCAGTCGGGAGCTTTGAGAGAAAGGTAAGGTTCGGGGAATCTATTTAGGACGTGGCAGGACTCCCCTGGTTTTTAAAGGAGAAACAAAAGTGTAAGAACTGAAGAGATAACAGCAGGAGGAAGCTCCCAGGTGGGTTATTCAGCCACGCGATGTGGTGGCAGGATGTTCTGTCTTGAAGGGATATTTGGGGAAGAGTTGTCCTCCGTGAAGTGCAGCTGAATAGGTCTACAGGCAGAGAACTCACATAGGCACTGTTGCATTGTGGCTGGAAAGAATTCTTAACTGAGCAGCATTCCATAAGGGCTCAGCGCGTCTTATCGGCTCCAGGAACCACAGGACCAGGGGACCCTCTGGCCTCCAGAAGCAGCTGACTGTGCATGTGTCTCTGACCCGCCGTGAACTGGGAGGGAGCCAGCTCCACCTGCAGGGGCCACAGCAGCATGGACGTCTTCCCAAGAGAACGAATACATCATTTCAACCTCCAGAACATCCCACTGAGAAGTAACCAGAGCCAAACGACAGTTTAAATATATGCCTCCCTTTTTCCTTTTCCATAGGTGGTCTGTCTTGATTCTGTCCAATCTCCCCTAGCTTGTGAATTACAGCTTAGTTGGTAAAGAATCCGCCTGCAACGCAGAAGACCCCGGTTCTATTCCTGGGTCAGGAAGATCCCCTGGAGAAGGGATAGGCTACCCACTCCAGGATTCCTGGGCTTCCCTTGTGACTTAGTTGGTAAAGAATCCGCCTGCAATGCGGGAGACCTGGGTTCCATCCCTGGGTTGAGAAGATCCCCTGGAGAAGGGAATGGCTACCCACTCCAGTATTCTGGCTTGGAGAATTCCATGGACTGTATAGTCCGTGGGGTTGCAAAGAGTCAGACACGACTGAGTGACTTTCATTTGCACAGTATCTTATATGTTTCTTGCACACAATGGCTAGCAGGTAAGTTTTCAAACTAATTAGAGAACAGGGTTGGCAAAAGTGAAGGGATTTCTGTTATTTTAAAAATTCTCCCATCCATAAAATTCCATTTGATACAAAGCTGAATAATCTGCTTAGATTTTAACTTATTGTTAATGAAATCACATCATCTTTGATCCACTCAAATTGTGATCAGATTTATTTTTATCTCTCTCCATTTATTCAAGGAGTATTTATCAAAGCTGATAAGCTCTGAGTAGGATTAGCAACTTGAAGAAGATCCCTGTTCTTAGGAGAAGTGAAGGTAGGAAGATTTCAGATGATAAAAAGAGAGAAAAGGAAAACAAATCTCCCTAAGAGCAGAAAGAACAACTGTCCATCAGTAAAGGAATGGATACAGAAGATATGGTACATGTATCCAGTGGAGTATTACTCACCCTGGAGGAGGAAATGGCAACCCACTCCAGTATTCTTGCCTGGAGAATCCCACGGACAGAGGAGTCTGGTGGGCTACAGTCCACGGGGTCACAGAGTCAGACACAACTGAGCAACTAAGGCATAAAAATGAATGCGATGATGCTACCTGCATCCACACAGATGTACCTGAAGATAATCAAACCCACTATCCTTATAAAATTAGAATGCAGGTGATTAGTCGTAAGCCCTTTCTGCTGGGATCCACAACCCAGCAACACGCCTTTCCCCAACCTCTGGTTTCCCGGGTAACCAGGCGGAGCATTGGGAAATGCTGCCTCTTGTGGCCACTTCCTGTAACAACAACTTAAAACCACGCCTTCTGGACGCTTGGCCCACAGCGCTGTAAAAGACAGCTGCCCTCAAGAAATGTCCTGGGGAAGAGCACCGCGAAAGAATTCCAAGTAAGGCCCATTTTTAAGCATCCCAGGTGGTGCCCGAGGTAAAGAATCTGCTCGCCAATACAGGAGCCACAGGTTCGATCCTTGGGTTGGGAAGATCCCCTGGAAGAGGAAATGGCAACCCACGCCAGGATTCTTGCCTGGAGACTTCCAAGGACAGAGGAGTCTGGAGAGCTACAGTCCCTGGGGTCGCAGTGAGTCAGACACGAGTGAGCACACACATGCATGCATGCAAACTTAATTTGCGGTATATATCGAGAGAAATACCCCTTCCTTGAGCTGTTGCCAAACAAATTCTGGATGTGCTACTCCCTGCAAAATAGAGTTAAGTGTACTGAATCTCCAGGATATAGACTGCCGTTGACTTGTTTTCAGTTTCATTCAACGGCCAATAAAATTGGGACATTTACCTGGCGCCCTTGAAAATGTTTCTACCACCCATAAGGCTCCCTCGCCTCCTCCCTTCTGCCCGAGCTCCGTCGGTCAGCACCACCTGCACCCAGCTCCCCGTCTGCGTCGTCTTTGTCCTCCTAAGCTGCCTTCCCTTTCGATTTTCTTTCTTTTTTTGTTGGTACGGGAGGAAAGTCTGCAAGTAGTGCTATGTCTCAGAAAAGCATCTCATTACAGTGCTGGGTATGCATAACAGTTCTAGAAGTTTCCCTCTGTCCTTTTTATATCTTTAATTACACTTAAGCGTTTCAGGAATCCATTATGTATCGTAATCAAACATCATCTTGCCTTGTGCGTCTACTCCTGTTTCTTATCTAGACGTCTAAGACGACTGGTGTATTTTTCCCTGTTGTAACTGCATCCTCTCTGGTTGTCCTGGAAGAAGAGAGAGATCTCCAGGGCCTTGGAGCCGGCCAGTGGAGTGAGTTGCCCAGTTAACCATAGTGATTCTCTGACAGTAAACGAGAGAGAAGATGGACACACAAGCCCAGACTTTTATGGACAGACAAACCTAGCTTCTGATCCTCTCTCAGCTGGTAAGACACTGATCTCCCGAAACAAAGTCTATTCGTCTCGTGAATATTAAGAGTTATTGTGAAGTTGTTATGAGGATGACAAACACGAGAAAGGCTAACAGCCCAACAGATGTGTTGTCTAGCCGCTCGGTTGTGTCCGACCCTCTGTGACCCCATGGACTATAGCCCGCCAGGCTCCTCTGTCCCTGGAATTTCCCAGGCAAGAATCCTGGAGCCGGTTGCCACTTCCTCCTCCAGGGGATCTTCCCCACCCAGGGATGGAACTCGCGTCTCCTGCATGTGGGTTCTTTATTCCTGAGCCGCCTGGTGAGCCCCAACAGACTTGTAATCTTTCCTGTAAAAATAGCGAATTATTCAGGCTCCTCTTCAGGGAGGGGGCAACAACCAGGACAGACACGGCCTCCTTTGCCTTTTATCCTAAAATGCATGTCGGTGCCTTTGTACGTTTATCAATCATAAATGCCATCTGGACGTTTAGGGGCCAAAATTCCAATCAACTTTTTTCTCTCGCAGAAATTCATTATCTATACAGACTTCACTGTTGAAGTCACCTTGACGTAAGGAGGAGAGGGGAAGAATGGAACCTGAAAATAGGTTTAAAGTTCCTTTAAGGATAAGATGCCTTGTAAAGGGAAAGGTTTTTGTGGACTTGCAAAACTCTGATGCCTTTGTTTTGAGATACAGGCAAAGACAAAGTAGAGCAGGGATTGTCACAGAGACAAAGCGTCCTTGCATACTTACAGGTGCGGTGGGCTTGTCCAAATGTGACTTCAGGAGGGAGACAGACCAGCTGATTAAGTAGTGTGTGTATGTTTGTATTTTGTTGTTATTGTTCAGTCGCTCACTCGTGTCCGACTCTTTGTGACCACAGCCCACCAGGCTTCCCTGTCCATCACCAACTCCCGGAGTTTACCCAAATTCATGTCCGTGGAGTCGGTGATGCCATCCAACCATCCCATCCTCTGTCACCACCTTCTCCTCCTGCCCTCAGTCTTTGCCAGCATCATATATGTATGTGCGTGTGTGTTTGTGCACAGTAATTCAGGAATCCATTATGTACCATAGTAAAACATCTTCTTGCCTTGTGTGTCTATGAAAGTGAAAGTGAAGTCGCTCAGTCATGTCCAACTCTCTGCGACCCTGTGCTACGTAGCCGACCAGGCTCCTCTGTCCATGGGATTCTCCAGGCAAGAATATTGGAGTGGGTTGCCATTTCCTTCTCCAGGAGATCTTCCCGACCCAGGGTTTGAACCGTCTGAGCCACCAGGGAATCCCTTGCATGTCTATATGTATTTCAAATCTAGATTTCGAAAATGACTGCTATTTTCACCTGTTTAACTCCATCCTCTCTAGAATTATATATAAATGTATACATACACACAGAGACACATACACAGATAGACACCCTACTTGATACAAGTATAAGGAGCATTTCGAAGAGAAAAGGGAACATCATCTTTTTCCTACGTGGAAACTTTCTTACCAAAGTTAGAGACGAGAAAAGTACATTTTCCTCCTAAAAGAAAAAAATTCTGGACTTTCTCAAGTGGAGATTCCATGTTACCGTTTATTTCCTCCTGTGATATCTTGGGTGTGGGTTGTGGTTAAGTCACTCAGTCGTATCCAACTCTTTGCGACCCCATGGACTGTAGCCTGCCAGGCTCCTCTGTCCATGGGATTCTCCAGGCAAGGATACTGGAGTGGGTTGTCATGCCCTCCCCCAGGGAGTTTTTCTGACCCAGGGATCAAACCCGGGTCTCCTGCTTTGCAGGCCTATTCTTTACTGTCTGAACCACCAGGAAAAGCCCAGTTATTCCAACACCAGCTGCTAAAACAGAGGCAAAGCCAGCAGTCATATCTACTCAACACTGTTTTGAAGCTGAGCATCCGCTGCTACCAATAATGTCTTTTCCTATAACACACCCGAATGAATCAATGGAGTTGTTGTGGTCATTTGTCAAACTCTCAGATGTAAATAATGATATTACATAATATGGTCCAGACAGCGTGCTAATAGGAAATAAACGTGGAACTTCATAATATTTTTAAATTGTACGAATAGTTTTGACAGGAACTAATTTTTTTTAAGCAAGAAGACTAGAGATACAAACACACAGAGAGAGAAGGGGCTGCCTTACCAAGTCCCACATAAAATAATGAAATCATTGATTAAATGAGAAGATTCAATGATGCCTAAAGGAAGTCATTATCTAGGAGTCTTCCTGCCAACTTGAGACGTGTGCTTCATTTGATTAGTACTACAAACTAAAAGAAAATAAGACAGCGCAAAAACGAAGGTATTGCCCTTGCATTTCGGTCCAGCCATGACGCAGGTGTGAGCAGGCAGTGACAAGAGGAGAAGGAGACGACAGAGGATGGATGGGATGGTTGGATGGCATCACCGACTTGATGAACATGAGTTTGAGTAAACTCTGGTAGTTGGCAATGGACAGGGAGCTCTGGCGTGCTGAAGTCCATGGGGTCACAAAGAGTCAGACACGACTGAGCGACTGAACTGAACTGAGGCTTTAGTGAGGACTGGACTAAGTGTTCTGAAGACCAGTTGAGGCTGTAATGAGTACCACAGGCTATATTGCCTCAGGGTCAGGCTTTAGTATAGACTAACAGTCGGTCTTTCATGAGACTAAGAGCAATGCTTTAGCGAGGATCAGGCTGAGGGTTTTGTGAGGACCAGAGTAGACTTTGTGAGGAGCAGAGTCAGGATTTATTACGGATGAGAGTCGACCTTTAGTCGGACCAGACTCAGGCTACAGTGAAGTCCAGAGTCAGATTTTGCAATGATCAGATGGAAGCTGTTAGTGAGGACCAGAGCTGGTCTTCAGTGATGAATCGAGTCAGGATTTAGTGAGGGCCACAGTCAGGCTTGAGTGTGGACTGCAGTAAGGGGGGAGTTAGGTCCAGAGAGAAGTTTTAGTGAGGAGTATCAGGCTTGAGTCAGGGCACAAAGAGGGTACAATGTGGACCAAAGTCAGGTTTCCCTGAGAACCAGGGTCAAGTCTGACTGAGGACCAGAGTCAGGCCTTACTGAGGACAAGTGTCAGGCCTGAATGAGGCCCTCAGGAGGCTTTATGAGGACCAGGGTCGGCCTTATTAAGGACCAGAGTCAGGCCTCACTGAGGACCAGTGTCAGGCCTGACTGAGGACCTCAGGAGGCTTTATGAGGACCAGGGTCGGCCTTACTGAGGACCAGAGTCAGGCCTTAATGAGGACCGGTGGCAGGCCTGATTGAGGACCTCAGGAAGGTTTATGAGGACCAGGGTCAGGCCTTACTAAGGACCAGAGTCAGGCCTTACTGAGGACCGGTGTCAGGCCTGACTGAGGACCTCAGGAGGCTTTATGAGGACCAGGGTCGGCCTTACTAAGGACCAGAGTCAGGCCTCACTGAGGACCAGTGTCAGGCCTGACTGAGGACCTCAGGAGGCTTTATGAGGACCAGGGTCAGGCCTTACTGAGGACCAGAGTCAGGCCTTAATGAGGACCGGTGGCAGGCCTGATTGAGGACCTCAGGAAGGTTTATGAGGACCAGGGTCAGGCCTTACTGAGGACCAGAGTCAGGCCTTACTGAGGACCGGTGTCCGGCCTGACTGAGGACCTCAGGAGGCTTTATGAGGCCATGGTTAGGCATTACTGAGGACTGGTGTCAGGCCTGACTGAGGACCTCAGGAGGCTTTATGAGGCCATGGTTAGGCATTACTGGGGATGGGTGTCAGGCCAGACTGAGGACCCTAGGAGGCTTTATGAGGAGCAGAGTCAGGCCTTAATAAGGACCCACGGTGTCAGGCCTGACTGAGGACCTCAAGAGGCTTTATGAGGACCAAGGTCAGGCATTACTGAGGACCAGAGTTAGGCCTTACTGACGACTGGGGTCAGACCTGACTGAGGACCTCGGGAGGCTTTTTGAGGACTAGAGTCAGGCCTTACTGAGGACCAGAGTCAGGCCTGACTGAGGACTGGTGTCATGCCTGACTGAGGACCTCAGGAGGCTTTATGAGGATCAGGGTCAGGCCATACTGAGGACCAAGGTCAGGCCTGACTGAGGACCAATGTCAGGCCTGACTGAGGACCTCAGGAGGGTTTATGAGGACCACG
>NW_024070207.1:126611836-126616534 GCF_014754425.2 Oryx dammah
CAGGCCTTACTGAGGAGGAATGTCTGGCCTGACTGAGGACCTCAGGAACCTTTATGAGGACCGGTGTCAGGCCTTACTGAGGAATGGAATCAGGCTTTACCCAATCCAGTACTCAATAAAGCCTCAATTGGACATTACTGAAGCTCAAATGTGGTCTTCAGTAAGGTCTGGCTTTGGTCCTCAAAAATCCCTGATTCTGGTCCTCAGTAAGGCCTGATGCTGGTCCTCAGTAAAGACTGACTCTGGTCCTCACTAAGGACTGACGCTGGTCCTCACTTTGGACTGACTCTGGTCCTCGGTAAGGCCTGACTCTGGTCCTCAGTAAGGACTGACTCTGGTCCTCAGTAAGGCCTGACTCTGGTCTGCACTAAGGCCTGACTCTGGTCCTCGGTAAGGCCTGACTCTGGTCCTCAGTAAGGCCTGACTCTGGTCCTCAGTAAGGCCTGACTCTTGTCCTCATAAACCCCTGATTCTGGTCCTCAGTAAGGCCTGACTCATCCTCATTAAGGCCTGACGCTGGTCCTCACTAAGGACTGACACTGGTCCTCAGTGCACATGGAACATTCTTCAGTACAGATCACATCATTGCCCACAAATGAAGCCTTGGTAAATTTTAAAAATACTGATCCCATTTGAAGCATATTTGGTGTCCACAGTGCTTTAAGATTAGATAGCTACTACACAGAAAAAAACTATAAAAACTGAGGCACACGGAGGCTGTATAATAATAAAAATAATACTTCTGAATAACTAAGGGGCCACAAAGAAATCAGAGAGGAAGAGTAAAAATACCTGGAAGCGAATGATAAAACATAAGCACTGAAAACCTTCGGGATTCATCAAGGCAGTACTAAGTGGGAAGTTTATCTTTTTTTACATTTCTTAAAATCTTGTTTAAAATTCATAGAATGAATGTTCCAAGTCTTTACCCAATTCATCTGCACAAACAGAAGTTTTAAGAAAGTCTCTTAGATGGAAGTAAGCTTGATTTGCTGAAACATTTGATACTGAAATATGTCAAGGACAAAATTTGAAAGCACTCATCAATTAAGATAAAATGTCAATGGAGGTATCACAGTCATGCATATGTATGAGGTGAATGACAATGCATCTGAATATATTTGAAATGTACTTACAAAGGGTATTTTGAAATGCAAAGATCCTGTTTGCCTTCCTCAGTCTTTGACAGAATGAGTCCACGGAAATAAATGAAAATGTAGAGAATATGTACACAGTGATCAATAATCTTTGTTAATAGATTAAAAATTAACTTGTCTGCCTTTGAAGCAGAAAATATAGTTTCTGTTTTTACAAGTATATGTGCGTAGATTCATGAAAAGAATGATGCGTTAGGTGATAAAGAATGTTATAGTCATTTTTTCAGCTCAGTTTTTGAAAAGAAATAATTCTGAAAGTGTTCTTTGATCTGAATATACACACACACTTTGATGACAATATAGTAATCACAAGTGTACCATCATCACACTGAGCAGGAGGAAACCAAATCCCCCCAGAACAGGCATTGAAATACCCTTAGAAGTCTTCCACCAAAAATACTTGAGTGGGGTGGTAGGGATGCCTTTCAGAGTGGGTAAGAAATATGTTTCATGTTACAAACCAAAGTTATAGGCTGAGAGTTTGAATCCCAGGCTGCCTGACTCTCATCTCCAATTCCATCACTTTCTCTGCTGTCGAACCAAGAATAAGCCAACAGAGAAGACGATTAAGGCAGCAGATACTATGAGGCTAATTCACATAGATGTAGGCAGAGTGGAAGATCCCATGGACGGAGGAGCCTGGTAGGCTACAGTCCATGGGGTCGCAAAGAGTTGGACATGACTGAGCAGTACTTTGGCCACCTCATGCGAAGAGTTGACTTATTGGAAAAGACTCTGATGCTGGGAGGGATTGGGGGCAGGAGGAGAAGGGGACGACCGAGGATGAGATGGCTGGATGGCATCACCAACTCAATGGATGTGAGTCTGAGTGAACTCCGGGAGTTGGTGATAGGGAGGGAGGCCTGGTGTGCTGCAATTCATGGGGTCGCAAAGAGTCGGACACGACTGAGCGACTGAACTGAACTGAACTGAGCGACTTCACTTGGGCGGATGGTATCCATACATACAAGCATAGGAAACAGGGGCCTCCCTGGTGGTCTAGTGGTGAAGACCTAACCTTCCAATGCATGGGGCATGGCTTCCATCTCTGGTTGGGGACCTAAGATCCCACATGCCACGTGGCCACACACACAGACACACGCAATAAGAAACATCTTTGCAGGTAGTGATCAAATGTCACACAGCCACTCTCTAATGAACTGCTGGCCACTCCCTCTTCCTACATGTACACATGTACTAGAAAGAGGCTATATATAATTTTGAAAAATTTCATAAAAATGAAAGAGAAATCTGAATGATTGTAAGCCCAGGAAATCCATCTTTGAATCAATCAGGAAAACAGACAAGGCTCTGCAAAACTCGACGAGAAGGCCCAAAAAAAGGCAGAAAAGGGCACCAAAATTAGGCATGAGAAAGTGACATGGGCAGACCCGGAGATCAGATTCAAAGATTTACAAGGCAATATGATACACATACCCCCTAGGGATAAATCGTGAAATTTTAGCAAAGTGGAGAATATCCTTGAAAAATATAAATGACTAGAATTAACTGAAGAATTCTAGAGGAAGTGGGAAATCTCTGCAAATTAAAAAAAAAAGGGTGGGGGGGATGAACCCAAAAGGTGGTGGGGAGGGGATGATGGTCAAGGCCCTGGGGTCACATAGATTTAATGATGAGGCTTTGAGTTCCTTCAAGTTCAATGTAATAGACACACACACATACACACACAGGATGGGGGATTCCACTATGTTATCAGAGGTTTGCATATCTGATGGGAAAATCCAATGAATACAGAGGAGAAAGCAGAGTTCAAAGCAGTATATTCAACTCTGGGGAAAAAAAAAAAAGTCCTTTTTTATCTTCTTCAGAAAACTAAAGAGCAGAATAGCTACAAACTGAGCTGGTCCCCTGGGAAGGGGAGCGAGAAGGCAAAGGAGCAAGTGGAATCCCACCCCACCCTGTTCTCAGTTACTCGTGCAGCAGAATGGTCCACTGAAAAGCAGGGTCATTCCCCTCATGGGCTTTCCCCGAGCTCATCCACTTGTCTACATACCCAGAACCCTCCATCATCACAACTGGTTTCACACGACGGTCTTCTGGGGGCCTGGAGAGCATACTGATGCTGGCATCTCACCATCAAAAACTCTGTAGACTGTAGCCCACCAGGCTCCTCGGTCCCTGGGATTCTTCAGGCAAGAATACTTGAGTGGGTTGCCATGCCCTGCTCCAGGGGATCTTCCTGATCCAAGGATCAAACCCACGTCTCCTGCACTGCAGGTTGATTCTTCACTGATGAGCCACCAGGGAAGCCCCTATCTGTTTTATACATAGTGTCAGTAGGGTATATATGTCAATCCCAATTCATCCAGCACAGGCAACTCTACTCAACACTCTGCGGTGACCTAAATGGAAAGGAAATCCAAAAAAGAGGATGTTTATGGAAACAAAGTGAATGTCTCATTCACTTTGCTCTACACGGAAACTAACACAATATTGTAAACCAACTATACTCCAATAAAAATTAATTAAAAGCATAATAATCCTCACGGCTACCCTATGAGGTAAGTGTCATTATAAACTTCAAAACAAACAAAAAAAAAACATCATGGGGAATAACCTGGAGTGTGGTCTGGGGATCCAGACTATTGAATCGGGTATGCAAGTCTGAGAACAGCTGGCTTAGAACTCACCCAGACACGGTGAGGAGGTGCAGGTTCTGGTGTGTTGACTGCCTGGGAGGTTGTGTCCTAGCACGCTAAGTTGCTTCAGTCGTGTCCGACTCTTTGCAACCCCAGGGACTGTAGCCCAGCAGGCTCCTCCCTCTATGTGACTCTCCAGGCAAGGATACTGGAGTGGGTTGCCATGCCCTCCTTCAGGGGATCTTCCCCATCCAGGGATAGAACCTGCGTCTCGTTGGCAGGCGGGTTCTTTACCACTAGCTTCCCTGGTGGTTCAGATGGTAAAGCATCTGCCTGCAATGTGGCAGACCTGGGTTCGATCCCTGGGCTGGGAAGATCTCCTGGAGAAGGATATGGCAACCCACTCCAGGATGCTCGCCTGGAAAATTCCATGGACGGAGGAGGCTGGTGGGCTACAGTCCCTGGGATTGCAAAGAGTTGGACAAGACTGAGCCAGAGAGGGTGGTGATAGGTAAATAACTCCCAGTTCCTACTGTCGCTGCTGGTCTGCAGACCACATTTCCAAATGGCAGGGGACTTGGAGATCCTTCCTTCTCCTCCCTCCTGTGGGGTCCCGTGGCGACATTCCTTCTCCCCAGCCTGGGTCTCAGTTCATGACAGTCATACCTCAGTGGAAAACCCATGCTCTCAGTACAAAGATTCCACAAGCTTCACCTTGCAATCTCCCCACTTAGCAATACCAGTCTTCAAGCCTACACATCCACCCTTCTGTCTTGTAGCCACACACCACCCAAAGAAGTGGACTTCTTTGCCCCCCACCACAATTATCCCCCTCTCTCAACCATTATCCATAGCCATGGTGAACTAAACCCCTCCAGGCAGGAGGAGGCTATGTCTCGTTACAAAGAATGAAATAATGCCATCTGCAGCAACATGGGGTG
>NW_024070207.1:126616544-126641031 GCF_014754425.2 Oryx dammah
CATGGAGAACCAGCAAGGACCTGCTGGACAGCTCAGGGAACTCTGCTTAATGCTATCAGCCAGCCTGGATGGGAGGGCAGTTTGGGGGGAGAATGGATAAGTGTGTATGTATGGCTGAGTCCCTGTGCTGTTCACCTGAAACCATCACAACATTGTTAATTGGTTATACCTCATTACAAAATGAAAAGGTTTAAAAGAAAATTAAATGGAAGTAGGCTATGTGTCTCCCAGCATAACCCACCACCAAGGAGGGAAAACATGAATGTCTATTTCTGTCTTCTCTTTCAGGGACTGCACCCAAAAGTCCCTCCTGGCATTAAAACACCTCAGGTAAAATAAGATTCACTTTCTCATCTTTCAGCTCTTCCGTTTTCCTCTTAAAGCAGGATTTCTTCACATCTCTGCAGTGACAAGGGTCTTTTCTAGGTCCCCATTGACATCCATGCTGCTGTTGGCAATGCGAAACTCGGTCTGCAGTCAACCAAACCTTAACACACACACACGCATGGAAAAAAAAAGTACAGATGGTCTTCCATGCCGAGCATAGAGACACAGAGAAGAGATCAAAGGTATGGGTACCAAGGGAGACAGGGAGGGAGAGTGGGATGAACTGGGAGGCTGGCACAGAAACATATGCAATATTGATGCTATGAATGAAACGGATAACTAATCAGAACCGGCTGTATAGCACAGAGAACTTTCCTCAGGGCTCTGAGGTGACCTAACCGGGAAGGAAATCCGAAAAAGGGAGGAATATATGTACACATGTCGCTGACTCACTTTGCTGGAAGGCAGAGACTGACACAGCATTGTAAAGCAGCTATATACTCCAGTAAAAAGTTTTTTTAAAAGAGATGACATCTGTTGGAGTGAAGCTTCTCAAACTAATGGTTCACTGCCCTTTCCTGGATGCCCAGTGGTGCAGGCAGTTAGTTACCTGTGCGTTAGTTCCCCTGAGGTCGGGTAGTTAGCTGTCAGTTAACTGTCCCCTAAGGTCAGTTAGATATCCGTCCGCTTTGTACAGGGCGTCCCTGGTGGCTCGGCGGTAAAGGACCCACCTGCTGATGCAGGAGACGCGAGTTGGATCCCTGGGTCAGGAAGATACCCCCGGAGGAGGGCATGGCAACCCACTGTAGAATTCTTGTCTGGCGAATCCCATGGACAGAGGAGCCTGGCGGGCTACAGTCCCTGGAGTCGCAGAGAGTCGGACACAGCTGAGCAACTAAACACAAGCACGTGAGTATATAAAAATAAGTGGAGACTCAGTTTCCCTGGCCAGTGCGTTTAAGACGTGAATGAAAGAGAGGACAGACAGAGCGTAACAGTTCAGCTCCCACTGCTAAGACGAGACAAGCATGGAACTCCACGTAAACAAGTGCACTTTCATCTCCACTCAACGCTCCCTTCCCATCCATTAAAAAAAAATCAGACACATGTCACAATAACTCATACCAACTGGAAGAACTTTGCACGTCATTTCCCCATAACATTCAGAAATGATTTCTATCAGCGATATTCCATCTCTGGAGTGAATAATTATAGGGCAGAGGCAGAGCAGCGACAAAGCACGCGTGATGTCTCAGGAAAGGTATTCCAGGAAGTTCAGTCTCAGGGAGCACGCACCTCTTGTGGCGTTTTGTTTGATTTCCGTTACAGAAACAATTTTATTCTGTGGATAGACACAATTACTTCGACTGTGACCACCATCTCATTACAAAGGCATTATGTTTTAGCAGCAAATTGCATCTTTTGGGACTTGATTAAGGAGCTAATTTATTTCTGTGTTTGTAAAAACAGTCTTTGATGAATGGTTTGTATCTTTGTTGCGTTTTTGTTTGTTTGTTTGTTTTTTCCTTTCTTAATGTTTTCTTTCCGGACACTGCCTGGATAGAATTAGAGGTACAAGAAGAATCACGACCCCTCTCTCCTTACAATCACTATGTGGAGCCTGGTCATTTGGCCACTAACCTACTTATCGGATACTGACGTACTCTGTATTCACGACTGCGCTTCTGCGAAGAGCCTGATACTGTGCTCCGCTGAACTTGGGAATACAAAGAAGATGAAGGCTGCTGCTGTTTAGATGCAAAGTCACGTCCGAGTCTTTTGCAACCCCACGGACTGTAGCCTGCCAGGCTTCCCTGTCCGTGGGATTTCCCAGGCAAGAATACTGGAATGGGCTTCATCTTCTGACCCAGGAATCAAACCCACATCTCCTGCATGGCAAGCGGATTCTTTATACCACTGAGTCACCCGGGAAGCCCTTAGGATGAATGCTGTTATTGCCTGGACAACAGCCTCTTGCATAGAATCAAACCTGTGTTCTCAGCAGGATGTGAATCCCCTTGTCATCCTGAACCACTGGGCTGGCTCCCCACTAGGCATGCTATAATAGCTTCCACTCCAATATTTTTCTTCACAGTAACTCTTAGAATCCCTTTCACTTCTCTGTCATCTTGGCATTGCTATATCTTTACCCTCCATTGTTTCTCTTTTGGTCAGGCACAAATCTTCAGGACTTTCTTCAGAAAAGAGGTACATTTTTTAGGTTTTCAGTATCTACAAATATTAGTATTTCACATTCATAATTGACTAATAATTTTGCTCAGTCTTGCACTATATGTGAGACCTAATTTGCCCATAGGTTTTCTTTTTTTTTTTTTAATTATTTAAAATTATCTCTTAACCTGTGCTGGGTCTTAGTCATGCCATGTGACCTGTTAGTTACAGCATGTGGGATCTAGTTCCTTGACCAAGGATGGAACTCGGGACCCCTGTGTTGGGAAGGAGGAGTCTTAGCCACTGCGCCACCAGGGAAGGCTCCTCACATAGTTTTGGAAGGTGTTGCTGTGTTGACTTGTAATCTCAAGCATTTCTGTTGCAAAGTTCCTATATGATTATTGGTTATTCTTATTGTCAGCATGGCATTTCTTGACCTTGAAATTGTGAATTAGACTAAGTCATTCATTCAGCATGCCGAGTTGTCCAGTTCTTCCCCCCCCAGCTTCCATTGCCCGTACTGCTGACAGCCAGTATTCTTTTCTCAAGAAACTCACCAACCCACAGGGGAAGAGCTTGAGATTCTGTGCATGCCAGCACCCCAGGGAAAGCTCATGGTCTCTACTGAGTCATCTTATCGTCAAGTCCACTGCTTGCTGTTGTTCAGTTGCTCAGCCGTGTCTGATTCTTTGCAGCCCCATGGACTGCAGCACACCAGGCTTCCCTGTCCTTCACTGTCTCCAAGAGTTTGCTCAAACTCATGTCCATCGAGTTGGTGCTGCCATCCAACCATCTCATCCTCTGTCGTCCCCTTCTCCTCCTGCTTTCAATCCTTCCCAGCATCAGGGTCTTTTCCATTGAGTTAGCTCTTCGTATCAACTGGCCAAAGTATTGGAGTTTCAGCTTCAGCATCAGTCCTTCCAATGAACACTCAGGCCTGGTCTCCTTTAGGATGGACTGCTTGGATCTCCTTGCTGTCCAAGGGAGTCTCAGGAGTCTCTTCCAGCACCAACAAGAGCTACCAGCTGACATTTTACTGTGTCACTCTCCAAATGGATTGGACAGTTCAGAATGACCGGTTAGCCCAAGTTTTAACATGATGAATAAACCAAAGCAAACAAAAAGGAGATAAAAATGGAACTCTGAGGAAAGACAAATGTATTCTCATGTCTCTACTATTTCTTCGACCTTCTAAAGTTGGGTGCTTTGTGCATTACTTTTTAGTCACTCTTACAAAAAAAAAAAAAGACAGAATTAACTGAACATTAGGGATTCCCCTGTGGCGCTAGTGGTAAAAAGTCACCTGCCAATACACGAGGCATAAGAGACTCAGGGTCGATCCCTGAGTCAGGAAGATCCCCTGGAGGAGGAAATACAACCCACTGCAGCATTCTTGCCTGCAGAATCCCATGGACGGAGGAGCCTGGCAGGCTACAGTCCATGGGGTCGCAAAGAGTCAGATACGACTGAAGCAATTTAGCATGCAAGTGAACATTATATCAAATATTTAAATTGGACATGTTTGTGTTTATGGACAAAACTGAAGAAGGAATGCCGACTAAAATAATATCAGCATAAAGATAAGATGCATTGAATTATCAAATGAGAATTCATTCCGAAATCTTACCTACTACCAAATTTCACTAATAATTTCACACAGGCAAAGCAGGTCTCAGATCGTTAAGTCCTCTAGAGTCCTTTCTTGTTTCATTTGACACTCTGACCCAGGCTGGACACATGAGGGCTCAAAGCCATGTTTGTGGAAACAATCTCGATGCAGAAGGGAGCAGGTATGTTCATCAGCCATCTCCACTTATACTGAGATACTTACACCTCTGGCTTCCCTGGTGGCTGAGTGATAAAAAATCCACCTGCCAATGCAGGAGATGTGGGTTGGATCCCTGGGTCGGGAGGATCCCTGGAGAAGGAAATGGCAACCGACTCCAGGATTCTTACCTGTGAAATACCATGGACAGAGGAGCCTGGTGGACTACAGTCCATGGGGTCATAAAGCGTCCTACACGACTTAGCTACTAAATAATAACAACAACAAAATTTACATCTCTTATGTAACATCTTCTGGGGAGCCATGTCCCGAAACCCATAAACAATACCAGGTAGACCAGTTACATTCTGCTACAAGTCAATGGATAGGGGCTCTCCCACAAGGAGCTAGTGTTTGCCAAGACATCTGACCTTGACAAGCTCACAGGAAGAACTACTCTGATCACTTTTCTTTCTGATTTTGAACCAGTAAAAAGAAGAAAAGGGATTCCCAAACTGCCACTAACCCTTTTTTACCCATGTGTGTTAAGATTTTGACATTTTAAAAAACTGCTCTATTTAAATTTTATTTATTTTTAAACATGCAGACATCAAAAAATACAAAATGAGCCAAGATTCTAATATTCAGATAACTTTAGGAGAGGATAGATGAGCTACTGTATTTTAAGACCAAAGAATTCCTACTTTCGAACTGTGGTGTTGGAGAAGATTCTTAAGTGTCCCTTGGACTGCAAGGATATCAAGCCAGTCAATCCTAAAGGAAATCAAATCCTGAATATTCATTGGAGGGACTGAGCTGAAGCTGAAGCTCAAATACTTTGGGTCTCTGATGAGAAGAGCTGACTCACTGGACATGACCCTGATGCTGGGAAAGATTGAAGTCAGGAGGAGAAGGGGACGACAGAGGATGCGATGGTTGAATGGCATGACCAACTCAATGGATGTGAGTTTGAGCAAGCTCCGGGAGACAGTCCTTCACTGCTGCAGTCCACGGGGCTGCAAAGAGTCAGATACGACTTAGCAACTGAACAACAGCAACAAATGGATATCTCATTAAGGAATAGGCATTCTCTAATACAAAAAATGGGACATAATTGAGGATGTATCCTATTTCCTTATCTCCACTGTCTAAAGCTCTAGAAATACTATAACACCTTCAAATGTCTTCATGTCAGCACCGGTGATGAAATCATTTGTTTCTATCTCTCTGTGTATCTAGATCTATCTCTTTCTTGATTCGTGAATTGTGGCATGAGGATAGTTGATTGAAGGGTATGGGATCTAGTTCCCTGACCAGGGATAGAACCCCAGGCCCCCTGCATTGGGACTGCAGAGTCTTAGCCACCGGACCACCAGGAGAGTTTCCATTTCTTGTTCTTTTTCTAAGCCTTCTAAGCCATTTCACTCTTTAATAGTTATAGTTTCTTTTCAGTTCTTCCCCTATACCTAGAGAATGGATTCGCCAAACTGTCCACACTTGCTTTAGGTAATTATACCTACATAGCATTTGTGTTTGGCCCAACCATATGAAACCCATTACTGCAGCTTCAGGCACAGGGAAACAGTCTTCTCGCAAACGGTACCTCTTCCTGTAGTCAGACTGAATACGGGGCGAATGAATCACCAGACTTCTGACCTAGGAAAAGTTGTATAAATCAATGGTACCCTGTAAATAATATATGAGACTGGAGGCTCAATAAGTCTCATGGTGAGCTCTGGGAAGAGAAGAGCCCTGGGTCAGGCAGAGTGGAGATTAATGAGGCTGTGTATATTTCCTGCTCTGCGGGTAAATAACTCAATATTTGCCAAGGAAGCCATCGATGGGAAACAGTAGACCCTGCATTGATGTGCCGGGTTTTCTGAGACCACGGTCAATAGAAATTAATTAAGTGCTACAATATCTATGATTAAATATGTCTCTAGGGAGAACTAGAAAAGTCACGAAAAAAGGAAATGGAAGAAAGAGGAAGCAAATTCTAAGAAGCAGTGGCAGAAACAATGATAGACGAAGTTGTAAGTAGTAGCTAAGAACAACAAAAAACTAAGTTGTAGGCACAGCTCATCTGTGGAGTGGGAAGGAGAGACCTGGGTCCCTTAAGATTTTTCACATTCATGTATCATCCAGTCAACATTTGTCGCGGCTTCTTCCTATGAGCAATGACACTTGAGTCTTCAAGTAGGGGAGCGAGTTTGTTAGAGAGAAGTCCAAGGCTGATAGGATGGGGGTTCTTGGAAGAGGGGAGCAGTGATTACCCAGTGAGAGTGATGGAGGCATGGGCAAGAGGCTGGTGAGAAGGGGTGAAGGTGTTCCTGTCTGGGTTGCCAAGAGCATGGGACAAAGAGATTCTTATAAAGATATTGTGTAATGAGCGTCTGAGCGGAAATCTATGTGGATTTGCTCAGAGGCCCCAGTGTCAGCTTACAGGCACGAGCCAAGTGTGGAGAACACCATGTCTGTCTGTGATGAAACAGGAATTTGAGAAGGGCGAGATGGAAGTGTCTCACAGAAAAATGAAAGGGGTTCCCCTCTTGGGGAAGATGATGATTCATTAAGACAGGAAACAGGCGTGAGACGTGTGACAAGGCAGAAAATAGGAAGGAGTGAATGAAGATGTGAGCAAAGACATCTAGACCAAGAGATGACCTTGTTCAAAGGTCTCGCACTTTGGGGCAGGGGTTCCCTACTTAAAGGATCTAGTGTCTGCTGGTCTGCGGTGGGGCTGATGTCATAATAATAACATAAAGTGAACAACAGATGCGGTGTGCTCCAGTCGTCCGGAAATCATCCCACCCTACTCCCGGTCTTCCATGAAAGTGGCCCCTGGAGTCAAAAAGGCTGGGCACTGCTGCTCTAGGGAAAGACTGACTTTAACTGAATGTGACCCGTGGGCTCTCCAGAAACTAGACCCTGCTGGGCTTTCAGCATCTTTGAGCATCATCTCTCGTCACTCACCCACCTGCCCAGTCTGAACTTCAGCCACACAGCCCTTCCTGACCCTGGCTCCACATCCACGAATAGGAGTGCAGCAGTTGCTTGGTGATGGCCAGAGGGGGCGGGGCTTCGGCGGAATCCCCCCACCTCCACCTCCGTGGCCCAGGAAGGTTGTCAATCACTACTGCTACTTTGAAAGGCAGTTTGCATTACAGTATGACAGAAAATGAGGAGGAACTGAGATGAAAGGGAAAGAGGAGAGCGAAAAAGTTGGCTTAAAGCTCAACATTCAGAAAACGAAGATCATGGCATCCGGTCCCGTCACTTCATGGCAAACCGATGGGTAAATAGTGGAAACAGTGGCAGCCTTTATTTTGGGGGGGCTCCAAAATCACTGCAGATGGTGACTGCAAGCAAGAAATTAAAAGACGCTTACTCCTTGGAAGGAAAGTTATGACCAACGTAGACAGCATATTAAAAAGCAAAGATATTACTTTGCCAACAAATGTCCGTCTAGTCAAGCCTATGGTTTTTCCAGTGGTCATGTATGGATGTGGGAGTTGGACTATAAAGAAAGCTGAGTGCCAAAGAGTTGATGCTTTTGAACTGTGGTGTTGGAGAAGACTCTGGAGAGTCCCTTGGACTGCAAGGGGATTCAACCAGTCCATCCTAAAGGAAATCAGTCCTGAATACTCATTGGAAGGACTGAGGCTGAAACTCCAATCCTTTGGCCACCTGATGCAAAGAGCTGACTCATTTGAAAAGACCTTGGTGCTGGGAAAGACTGAAGGTGGGAGGAGAAGGGGACGACAGAGGATGAGATGGTTGGATGGCATCACCAACTAAATGGACATGGGTTTGGGTGGACTCCAGGAGTTGGTGATGGACAGGGAGACCTGACGTGCTGCTGTCCACAGTGTCACGAAGAGTCGGACACGACTGAGCGACTGAACTGAACTGAACTGTGAAGTCTTTTTCTCCCTGTCCCACAGAGGATGGAAAGGCAGCTTAGGGAAACAAATGGGTTGACTTAAAGGCCCACAGTCAGAGCTCGCTTCTTAACCACACCTGCCCAGCTCCTAAGCTGTTGTTTCTTTGCACCTCCCTCCCACCAAAGCAGAGAGACAAATATAAAATACAGTGTTATCAGGCTTCAGGTTTGGCTATATAAAAATAGGACTTTTTTATCACGCAAAAACTATGTACTAGAATGCACATCTGTTTTTAGGAATAGCTATTATATACCAAAACTAATATGAAATATCATGGTTTGTATTCATCTAAGAAATGAACAGGGCTTCCCAGCTGTTTCAGTGGTAAAGAATCCATCTGCCAGTGCAGGAGATGAGGGCTAAATCCCTGGGTTGGAATGCCGGTTGGGTAATGAAATGGCAACCCACTCCAGTTTTCTTGCCTGGGAAATCCCATGGACAGAGGAGAATGGTGTGCTGCATTCCATGGGATCGCAAAGACTTGGACATGACTTATTGACGAAACAGCACGAAGAAATGACATTATGGAGAGGTGAGTGTGGTCATGGCATTCTGATTCCTTGATAATAATGTTTTTTGTTATTAAAATGTGTTCCATAGACAATGTCTGTATTCCTGCTGCAAGTCAAACCCAAATGTTGGAATCCTAACCTGCTATGTACAGGGATTAGGATATGGGGCCTTTGGGAGGTGGTGAGTTCATGAGGGTGGGGCCCTTATGAATGGGATGAGTGCCCTTAATAAACAGACCTTGTTATTGAGTGCCTTGTTTAATGAGAGCCCTTAACAAACAGAAGAATACATCTTCTCACACAGTGAGAAGATTATGAACTTGGAAGCAGGTTCTCATCAGACTCTGGGTCTGCTGACAATCTAATTTTGGACCTCCCTGCCTCCAGATACCTGAAAAATAAATGTCTGTTGTTTATCAACCACGTAGTATACGGTATTCTTTCATAACAGCCCAAAATGAACTAAGACAAAGGGTTTGGGGTTAGGATACAAACCATCTGTGAAGAGGTTTAGACCAACACTGGGCTTATATGTTCCAAGTGGACTTAGTTTCTATCCATGTCTAAATCCATACTGGAAAAGAAAGGCACAAATTCCAGAAAATGAAGCTAATATGGCTAGTTCTCTAAACATGAAGCCTGTGAAAAATGTATTTTTACTTTTGTACCCCACTTAAAGATGCACAAAAAACAATGCAGATGGAGGAGTAATAAAAAAAGAAAAAGTAGTTGGAAAACAGAGGAAGAGAATGAATTTAGCTAAAGGTGGGCAGGTGACGTTGTTAAGAGTCTGATTAAACACTGAAAGTGAAGTGCCAAACTAAAAATAATCAGCAAACTTACAGATTAACTGGGACAGCGAGTTTACCACATAACACGTGCGCAACTCAGGTCAAGTATCTTGTATTGGCAAACTGGGAGGATGTATTCAAATATAACACAGTAATAGAATTGATCATTCTAGGTCCTAATCATAGAAGGTCACCTGTAAGGATTTCTGTTTTTGGAGATAGACAAAAAGTGGTCTGAGAGTCAGTGGTTATTTTATACCACAGGTTTTGCAATTCTGTCTCAAAACACACGTTACTATTATTCACAACTGTTTTCAAAATATTCGTTTCTCTTAACTGAATAAAAGTATTTGTCTACGTGAAGAAAATGGAAAATAATTTTTTTACCTAAGGAATCAATGTTGAAGCCAAATGAAGGTGATAATGCATCCACATACAATCAAAACCCACTAAAACAACTAGAGAATATCACCTTGTCGTTTGGTTATCTGTAAACTTTACAGATAGTACAATCAATATGAGCATTGCAGCAATATCATCACTGGATGTGATACATTAAAAGTAGAAATGGGCAGTAGCTATCACTGTGACATTCCAACCTTCTGGTAAATCTCCCTTAAAAGATGTTCACCTTCAGCCTAATGATATATTTATGTGGATTCAAAATTCCTATGAGCATTAATAGAACCTTTGATGACTTAACAAATGGAAAAGCAGGATGTTAGGATGAGCTATGAGATGATATATTTAATTTATTCCTAAAATATATAACACTGCTTGCTGTGACGGTTCCAACTGGAGTAATTGGTTGCAATTAAAATAATGAGATATTCTAAATAATGATACATGCAATACAAATGCAGAGGGATATGTAATTTGTAATTCCTTTATCATTTTTATGCTGATACATTTCTTCCTAATTATAATAAGCTTCTGAGCTAATAGGAATACATTTTGTCCTCTGGACTATATATTCTGGAGGAATTATTTCTCAACATTGCTAATGTGAAAACCACCTGATGGAACCTAAAATATATATAAACTTGTAATTTGGAAAATAAACATTGGGAAACTATTGGGAGCTTTCTACAACCTGAAGACATGCTTACTCTCTGACTCAGCACTTCTGCATCTGGGTAAATATCCGATATGTTTTTTCAATGTGTGTTCACCAGGAGACATGTGCAGGAAAGCCTGTTACGAGTGCCATTCTGGAGTGTTTTCGGTGACCAAGCAGTCCCACTTCTGGACATATACCCAGAGAAAACCATAATTCAAAAGGACACATGTACCCTAATGCTCATAGCAGCACTATTTACAACAGCCAAGACATGGAAACAACTGAAACGCCCCTCAACAGAGGAACGGATAAAGCAGGTGTGGTATGTGTATACAATGGAATACTACTCAGCCGTAAAAAAGGAGTGAAGTTGGGTCATTGGGAGAGACACGGATGGACCTGGAGACCGTCGTACAGAGTGAAGTTAAGTTAGAAAGAGAAAAACAAGTATTGTATGTTAAGGCATATATGTGAAAATCTGAAAAAAAAATTTGTATAGACAATCTTATTGATAAAGCAGTAATAGAGACACAAACATAGAGATCAAAGGGAATGGGCACGAAGGCAGAAAGGGAAGGAGAGTGGGATGAATCAGGAGTTTGGGACTGACACACACACACTTTTACGTATAAAATAGATAATTAGTGAGAACCTCGTGTATAGTACAGGGAACTCTACACAGTGCCCTTTGGTCATCCAAATGGGAGAGAAATACAAAAAAAAAAAGAGAGAGAGAGAGGATTTATGCATACATACAGCTGATTCACTTTGCTGTATAACAGAAATTAATACAAGACTGTAAAGCAACTCTACTCCAAGTAAAACTTTTTAAAACTTCAAAAAAAAAAAATTTCTGAAAAGCTACAGACATTTTAGAATAAAGTTAAGGCCCTGGCTATGTGACCTGCTTGAGTTTGGAGGCAATGAGCATGATTTGGAAATTAGATACGGGACCTTCATGGCAGAATTATTCCTCAATTATTAGGTGTGATTCGAAAGAAGTAAGTTCAAACTGCTAGGCGCAACATAAATACAACACGGGGCGTATACCTAATACTTTATAACTTTGAGTGGAGTATAACCTATAAAAATGCTGAATCACTGTTACACACCTGAAACTAATGTAATGTTATCCATCAACTGTACTCAAAAAAGTTAGTTCCAATGTTTGATAATATGATACTTAATATTAGCCATTTATTGAAGTCTCTGAGTACAAACAAATGTATTGATTGCCTGTGTGAATACTGTTCTAATAAACTTATGTGTATGGACTCCTGTAGTCCCGAGGGTAGCTTTTCTTCTCCCCCGATTCTATTTGCCATGAAGTGATGGGACCGGATGCCATGACCTTAGTTTTTCGAATATTGAGTTTTCAGCCAGGTGTTTCTCTCTCCTGTTTCACACTCTTCGAGAGGCTCTTTAGTTCCTCTTCACTGGGCTGGCTTTTGGGGAGTGGATATAAACAAATGAAGGAGTCAGACAGGTGGACACACTGGGGAAGAGGATTCTAGGCAGAGGAAGCCCCTAGTGATGGGGTCTATGGGTGGGAATCAGTGTAGCATCCTGGAGCAACGAGTGGAGCGAAAATATCACGGTAGAGGGATGAGCTTGCAGAGGTGAGTTCAGGCAGGTCCCGGAAGGGCTTTTAGGATGAGAATTTCCCTTGCACGGAAGTGTGACTCAAGTATTGGAGGGCTTGCAGCAAGAGGGATAACTTCTCACTCCAACTGTAATTTTTGGTAAACTGGCACTGGATTGTATAACAGTGATGATGAGAGACCCCCAGGGAGCTCTCCTAACGACAAAGATGGAAACGACATTGACCTGGAGAAAAATGCCACTGGAACGAATGAAGAAACCCAGGAAGAATGTAAAAGTAGGGAGGACAGGGCTTATGAATGGAGTCTACAGATGGGTGTGACAACAGAGAAGCAAAGGAATCCCGTGTGTGAGTCTGGGTTCCCACCTGACACACAGATGCTGGGGAAAAGAGTGTGTGAGCGTTTGTGAGTGATGGAGTCCTGTAGCTTTGTCTCCGACATCTTCCTGTTGGGTTGCCCTGCAGGCATTCTGAGGGTTGAGATCAAGTAAGTGGCTGGATACAGGATGTAGGAAACAGGTGAGAGCCAAGAATTTGGGCGTTCTCACAACGTAAATGCTATATATAGCACTGCCTGTGGAGACAGCACAGACAAAGGGAAAATGAGAGGCTACCCAGGTGGCTCAGACAGTAAAGAGTCTGCCTACGATATAGGAGACTCAGGTTTCGATTCCTGGGTAGCGAAGATCTCTGGAGGAGAAAATGGCAACCCAGTCTAGTATTCTTGCCTGGAGCATCCCATGGACAGAGGAGCCTGGTGGGCTACAGTCCACGGGGTCGCAAAGAGTCGGACATGACTGAGCAACTAACACTTCCACTATGACGACAAATGCTATGCTATCACGATAAATGTTCTGTTTGAACACCCAGACAAGGACAAAGTTGAAGCCCTAAGGGAGTCCACCATGAGAACTCGGACAGAAGAGGGGACAGTAAAGGACATTGGAAAAAACTGCAAGCATGTGCTACCGCTGGAGTTGAGAAAATGTGTGCAGTACAGAAACGGTTTCATGAAAAGAAGATTAAAACTGAATTAGAGCAGCTAAAGAGTTTAAGAGGACTTCCCTGAAGGTTCAGTGGTTACGAATCTGCCTTCCAGCGCAGGGGACATGTGTTCAGTCCCTGGTTGAGTAACTAAGATCCCACATGTCTCGGGGCAACGAAGTCCGTGTGCTACAACTATTGAACTTGCATGCCTCAACTACCAAAGCCCTCGCACCCTAGAGTCTGTGCTCTGCAAGAAGAGAAGCCCCTGGAATGAGAAGGTCACACAACACAATACAGGACAGCCCTCACGCAGCAAAGATGACCCGGCACAGCCGAATAAGTAAATATTTACGGCTTCCCTGGCGGCTCAGCTGGTAAAGAATCCACCTGCAATGCAGGAGACCTGGGTTTGACCCGTGGGTCAGGAAAATCCCCTGGAGAAGGGAATGGCTCCCCACTCCAGGATTCTTGGGCTTCCCTGGTGGCTCAGCTGATAAAGAATCCACCTGCAACGCTGGAGACCTGGGTTCCATCCCTGGGTTGGGAAGATCCCCTGGAGAAGGGAACAGCTACCCACTCCGGTATTCTGGGCTGGAGAATTCCATGAGTTTTAAGATGCTTTTTAAAAATAAATTCCGTAGATTGAACCAAATAGAAGTGAAAAGTATAACATGAAAATATAAATACATCTCTGTTTTACGGGTGTGTATGTGTGTGTGTGTGTGTGTGCGCACATGTATGTGTGTGTGAAAGAAAGGAAATCTCCACTATTTGCAAAGCTTTTGAAAAAAGTGTCTCTCGTGCAGCATGAGGAGTCTAATTTTCCTGGTAGCCTTCCAAAGAGAGATCGAAGTTATGAAATGGGTGTCTTATTTTCTGGAGCCGACAGAAAAATGTCAAGGGCAAGGTCATGCTTCCAAATCCACCCCCCACCCCCGCCATCGTCTCCACACCTTTCAAGTTCATCTTTCTTTTGCTTCAACTCCAGAGAGGCTACCTGAGAGCTAATGGTCCCCCATCACCCGATTTACTGCCAGGTGGGTTGATACCTTTGGTTTCCCGGGTGACCATGTCAAATGAAAGCCAGATGGTAACTCAGTCTGCTGGAAGACATCACAGAGGGGCCCTAAGAGGGCCTGCCTGACAATTATGCATTTGCTAAAGTCTCATCAACATCATCTAACTTTCCTGCTAAAACACCACCTTGGAATAAAAATACTGTACAGTCAGCACGAGCTGTGTAAGAACAGAGTCTTCTGGGTACACGGTTAAGCCCCAGATTGAACAACTGGTATTTACCTGATACTATTTAACCATCTCATCCTCTCCCACCCTCTTTTTATTTTTCCTTCAATGGTTAGACCAACTAGGAGGTCATGACTCTGAGCAAACTCTAGCAGACAGTGAAGGACAGAGGAGCCTGGTGTGCTGGAGTTCATGGAGGTCACAAAGAATCTAACGTGACTTAGTGACCAAACAATGATAGCAACATTTTCCTGACATGTGTCCCCAAGTGCACGTGGCTATTGTCCTGGACAAACAGGACAACATGCACTTCTCAGGGAGACACAGAGGACACCATGTCATCAGTGTGCAGGAATAATCAGGTCTACAGCAGCACTAGGTGGATTCAAAGAAGTGAAAAGTGAAAGTCGCTCAGTTGTGTCCAACTCTTTGCGACCCCATAGGCTATACAGTGCATGGAATTCTCCAGGCCAGAATATTGGAGTGGGTAGCCTTTCCCTTCTCCAGGGGATCTTCCCGACCCAGGGATCGAACTCAGGTCTCCCGCATTGCAGGCAGATTCTTTACCAGCTGAGCCACCAGGGAAGCCCAAGAATACTGGAGTGGGTAGCCTTTCCCTTCTCCAGGGGATTTTCCTGACCCAAGAATCAAACCAGGGTCTCCTGCATTGCAGGCGGATTCTTTACCAACTGAGCTATCAGGGAATTCCTCGCTGGCTTCTGAACACACCAAATGTCCCGTCTACACTGAGGTGGGGTGGTGTCATTCCAGGACTGGTTTATACTCTGACCTTCTGAGCCTCCAGACTGAGCACCAGGAGCTTGCAGGGGAGGCAGGGGCCAGTCTTCGCCCCAGGACACATGGAAAGGAAGCCTTAGTCCCTGACCGTGATGCTTAGATGAGCGTGAGGGTCCTGCCCTCGATTACGGAGAGAGCGAGGGCAGAAACTCGCACCCGGTCTGTAATCACCAGTGTCATACTGATCACGAAACACCAGCGCTCTCACGCTTGGGACAGGACTTTTTTCCCCAGCAGGCTTCTCACAGCTTTGGAGTTTCAGCACTGATGTACACATGTGATGTTCCAAAATAAGAAGCCACATGGCATTTAACTGTATTGTAGAAATCCCGAAAGGCAAAGAAGGAGGTAAAAGGAATCTATGATATCTTTACCAGAGACACTTTGTTTTTTTGTTGTGTAGTCCCCCAGTCCTGTCCGACTCTCTCCGACCCCATGGACTGTAGCCCACCAGGCGCCTCTGTCCACAGAATTCTCCAGACAGGAATACTGAAGTGGGTAACCATTCCGTTCTCCAGGGGACCGTCCCCACCCAGGGATCAAACCCAGGGCTCCCACATCACAGTCAGATTCTGTACCATCTGAGCCACCGGGGAAGCTCATTTATTAAGCCAGTACTCACTCACAGAAAAAAAATATATATGAAGAGCTCTCATCAGCTCAACCCAGTGTCAATCAGGTCTACGATTAAGAGGAAGATTTAGTGCATGGGAAAATGGCAAGGCTTTTTTAGAAGTCAGAGGCAACTGACAGCAGCTTAATTTACAAAATACACAAACAGCTCATACAACAACAATAATAATAAAACCCCACAGAAAAGTTGGCAGAAAATCTAAACAGACATTTCTCCAAAGAGGACACACAGATAGCCAATAGGCACATGAAAAGATGCCCAATATTGCTTTTTATGAGACGTGCAGATCAAAACTGTAACGACATACCCCCTCACACCAGCCAGAATGGCCATCGTTAACAAGTCTGCAAATAGGAAGTGCTGGAGACGGTGTGGAGAAGAGAGAAGCCTCCTCCCTTCTTTGTGGGAATAGAAATCGCTGCAGCCGCTGTGGAAAGTAGTGTGGAGTTTCCTCCACAAACGAAACACAGACTTACCATGGGATCCGGCAGTTCCACTCCTGGGCAAATCTATGATTCAAAAAGATACGTGCACCCCTATGTTCCCTTGTTGTTCTGCCACTCAGTGCTGTCCGACTCTGTGACCCCATGGACCGCAGCACGCCAGGCCTCCCTGTCCTTCACCATCCCCCAGAGTTCACCCAAACTCATGTCCATCGAGTCGGTGATGCCATCCAGCCATCTCATCCTCCGTCGTCACCTTCTCCTCCCGCCTTCAATCTTTCCCAGCATCAGGGTCTTTTCAAATGAGTCAGCTCTTTGCATCAGGCAGCCAAAGGATTGGTGCTTCAGTATCAGTCCTTCCAATGAATATTCAGGACTGATTTCCTTTAGGATGGACTGGGTTGACCCCATTGTTGTCCAAGGAACCCTCAAAAGACCACCACCATATTGTAAAATAATTAGCCTCCAATTAAGGTAAATAAATTTATTTTTTTAGAAAAGAAGAAGAGTCTTCTCCAACACCACAGTTCAAAAGCATCGCTTCTTCTGCACTCAGCCTTCTTTATGGTCCAACTCTCACATCCATACAGACTACTGGAAAAACCGTACCTTCACCTTGACAGACCTTAGACAGGAAAGTGATGTCTCTGCTTTTTAATACACTGTCTAGGTTTGTCATAGCTATTGTTCCAAGGAGCAAGTGTCTTTTAATTCTGTGGCTGCAGTCACCACCCACATTGATTTTGGAGCCCAAGAAAATGAAATCTGACTCTGTTTCCACATTTTCCCCATCTATTTGCCATGACGTGATAGGACCGGATGCCATGATCTTAGTTTTTTGAATGCTGAGCTTTAAGCCAGCTTTTTTACTCTCCTATGTTCATAGTAGTGCTATTCATGACAGCCAAGACATGCAGGAAACCTAAATATCCATTCAGAGAGGAATGCTTAAAGATGATGTGGTACATATATATATATATATATATACATATACATATATATATATATATAGTTGACTACTTCTCAGCCACTATAGAGAACAAAATAATACCATTTGCAACAGATGGCTGGACCTAGGGATTATCATATTGAGTGAAGATGTCTCAGAGAGAGACAGATACCATATGATCACTTATAAGTGGAACCCAAAATATAACCTAAATATAAATATAATCTAAATTTAAAAATATATCCGCGAGAAAGACTCTGGATAACCCAAGACACTTGAGACTCTGGGAGATGAGGTACAAAGAACTTCAAGAAAAGACAATCCTGTTGATTCATGTGGTGCTGGTGTTTGATGTGATGCCATCATGAGTCAACTGCTAGATGGAGACATAACATAGAATGAAAACATAAAGAGAAAATCAGGGGGTTTCCCTGGGGGGGCTCAGTGGTAAAGGATCCGCCTGCCAATGCAGGAGACAGGGGATCAACCCCTGGTCCGGGAAGATGCCACAAGCTTCAGAGCCACTGAGCCCACGTGCCACAACCACGGAGCCTGTGCTGCAGAGCCTGGGAGCCGAAACTGCTGAGCCCATGCTCTGCAACAAGAGAAATCACCGTCATGAGAAGCCCGCACACCTCACCGCAAGAGCAGCCCCCGCTCACCCCAGCTAGAGGAAAGCCCCCGCAGTAACAAAGACCCGGCACAACCGAAAATCAATCAATCAATGCAATTATTTTTAATTAATTAATTTATTTTAATTGGAGGCTAATTACTTTACAATATTGTGGTGGTTGTTGCCATACACTAACATGAACCAGCCATGGGTGTACATGTGTCCCCCATCCCGAACCCCCTCCCACCTCCCTCCCCATCCCATCCCTCAGGGTCATCCCACTGCAACAGCCCTGAGCACCCTGTCTCATGCATTGAACGTGGACTGGTGATCTGTTTCACATATGATAATATACATGTTTCAATGCTATTCTCTCAGATCATCCCACCCTCGCCTTCTCCCAGAGTCCAAAAGACTGTTCTTTACATCTGTGTCTCTTTTGCTGTCTTGCATATAGGGTCATCATTACTATCTTTCTAAATTCCATATATATGTGTTAATATACTATATTTGTGTTTTTCTTTCTGACTTACTTCACTCTGTATAATAGACTCCAGTTTCATCCACCTCATTAGAGCTGATTCAAATGCATTCTTTTTAATGGCTGAGTAATACTCCATTGTGTATATGTACCACAGCTTTCTTATCCATTCATCTACTGATGGACATCTGGGTTGTTTCCATGTCCTGGCTATTATAAACAGTGCTGCGATGAACATTGGGGTACACGTGTCTCTTTCAATTGTGGTTTCCTGGGTGTGTATGCCCAGCAGTGGGATTGCTGGGTTGTATGGCAATTATTTTTTTAAAAGAATGACCCAGGATGCAATTCATCAGAAAGCCTTGCAAAATTCAGTGCTCCTAAGAACAAAGATTCAGTTACCTGAGAAGCTTGGGTTCTGAATTTAGCCTGACATGTGTGATTGTGATTGATTTGTTGACTGTGGCTCAGACGGTAAAAGCGTCTGCCTGCAATGCGGGAGGCCCGGGTTCGATTCCAGGGTTGGGAAGATCCCCTGGAGAAGGAAATGGCAATGCACTCCAGCACTCTTGCCTGGAAAATCCCATGGACAGAGGAGCCTGATAGGCTACAGTCCATGGGGTCGCAAAGAGTCGGACACGACTGAGTGACTTCACTTTCAAGCCAAAGAGAGACTACAGCACAATATAGTGTTAGTCGCTCAGTCGTGTCCAACTCTTTGTGACCTCAAGGACAGTAGCCCACCAGGCTCCTCTGTCCGTGTCATTCCCCAGGCAAGAATACTGGAGTGGGTAGCCATTTCCTCCTCCAGGGGATTTCTCTGAGCCAGGGACTGAACCTAGGTTTCCTGCATTGCAGGCACATTCTTTTCCGTCTGACCCACGAGGGAAGCCCTAAAGAGACATTCACGGGGCTCATATTTGGTTTTGCTCATAAGAGGAAATACACGTTTATTTAAAGACACCTATCTGTTCCTTCCCTTAGCCCCTGCCAACCTCCAGGTAAACTTCTAGGAATGTTTTATTATGTGAGCTTTTATGAGTGACAGATGACCTGGACACGGATTCACTAGCAAAGTTACAAAAACTCTACTGAAACAGGGATCTCGCTGGGAAAGAGAGGGCAAGAGGAGAAGGGGGCGACAGAGGATGCGATGGTTGGATGGCATGATCGACTCGATGGACACGAGTTTGAGCAAACTCCGGGAGATGGTGAAGGACAGGGGAAGCCTGGTGTGCTGCTCTCCGTGCGGTCGCAGAGAATCAGATAGCACTTAGCAACTGGACAACAACAACAAAAGACACACGTAGAGTATCAGCCTCTCGGTTGACACATTCTTGAAGATCCAGGAAGCGCGCGTCGGTGAGATCCAGAGACAGCCTGCTGACTCCACCGAAGACGGCACACTTTTCACCCAAGCATCTGCAATGTCTCACCCTCTTCCTTTTTTTTTAGCCTATGTTTTTCAGTCTCCAGACACACGTGTCTAACCAGGTACAACATTCCCCTTGGCAACAACAGAGTTCAATCTTGCCTCTGTTTCAGAGATTTCTCTATCTGGTATTTGGGGAAGCCGTTTGCCAGGGAGGAAGGAGAATCACAGGACAACGTCTGAGTGTCTTTCTCTCGTCTTTCATCCCTTCGGAGAGACTCCATCCGCAGTGAGCTGGGTGACTCATTCTGGACAACTCCACAGGATTGCAGCGGGGTTGATTTTCTGTCTTTGCTTCGAGGATTCCCTTCCTTATTCAAACTGCTCTTTTCAGCCAGGGCCAGAGAATTCATGATATTCACCCCCAAACGTCCCCTTCTGTGTGAATACGGAACATAACGAGGACACTCTTATCCATGGCTTCTGTACACGTTCCTGGTTTCATCAGCAGCCCGACAATACTTCCTTGTTCTTCTTTGATGCATTAGAAAAAAAAATCCCTATGGAAATGACTCATTCCTCAAGCTCTGTGTCATCAGCGTGGCCCCCAGAGCCCACAATAGCATTAACGTCAGGAACAAGGATAGACATGTCCTCATGCAAAGCACATCTTAGTCTGTGAGAGACCAGATTCTCTAAGCCTCAGTCAACTGCCTTCTGGGAAGAACCGATTAAAAAAATAAATTTTTTTACAAAAAGGGCAAAAGTGTTACAAATCTCTGCCTCCAGACCAGGCAGTAGGAAATCATTTTACTGTAGTTGAATGCACAGAACAGAATACTGTTAAATGTGGAGCTGGGAATGAGAAATTGGAAATAAACCTTGGGACCTGAGCTAGTGTAGGAAATGGGATGACAGACCGCTATGTAATGACTCCAGGAGTATCTGAGCTTTTCTTCAGCACATGGAAAGAAAGGGGAGTGGCTGGCCACGGTGACAACCTGGTCCATTCATAGATGACGAGGAAGACTAGAGTAATATTCAAACTGTAAGTGACAGTGGGGTCTGGCGGCTGGCTGCTCAAAACCCAATAAAGAGCCAGGCTGGTGGAAAGGACACTTAGCTATATTTTGGATACCGGCAGTGGTGGGGTTGGGTGGGTAGAGGAATGGACTTCTATCCAAATGGCTCCCGGTCACTGACAATTGGGGGCAAGAGCTTTTATAAACAGAGGGAGGGGGCTTCGTGTGGAAACACCACAGTCAGCTGTGACAGTCATCCTGGAATGGGTCATCGGTGGTCTGCCCGGCGTCATCTTTATTGTCTCAAGTACAGTTAATCTTCAGGTCCTGGCATGGCAACCCACTGCAGTATTCTCGCCTGGAGAATCCCAGGGACAGCGGAGCCTGGCGGGCTCTAGTCCATAGGGTCGCCAAGAGTCAGAGAGGACTGCAGCGACTGAGCAGGCAATCTGCGGTTCCCAGGTCACTTTGTTCCCCTCTCTTTTGAGGCCAGTTCTCGGAAATGAGGCCGCTGACGTCATGGCTACAGTCTGGTCATCTCGGAATTCACTTCTCCACCTGGTGGGGCTTCAGTGTCTACAAGGCAGCTCAGAGGATGATCCACAGCCCCTGAGGAGCAACCCAAGCTCCTTGATTTGGCTTAACAACTAACCTATTATTATTTGGTCCCCTTTGACTGTTTTCCTTTGTTTCTGCACGGTCTCATTTCTATGATTAAACTTTTTCTTTTAATCTCCAGCTCAAGAGCAGACTCTCCTCAGCATCTCATCAGCGGTTTGCGAGTTGACAGCCATCCTCGTCTCAGTCCTGGATACAGCTAAGTTTTTATCCAAAAATAGAGCTAAGGTTCCTTTCCCCCAGCCTTGCTCTTCATCGGCTTTTGAGCAGCGAGCCGCCAGACCTCCACTGTCACGAGCTATGAACCTGTGCCGGGGTGTCGATGAGGAGTCATCACCCTTTCCCCAGGAACGCACGTGTGAGTCTGTGAAAAGACATTTTAAACTGCAGGCACTGTGTCCACACAATAGGGTTCAAGTGCTTCATCAGTAGACAGCTGAGCTCGTGGTTTTGTTTTGTTTTTTAATTTTCTAATTGAAGGATCATCGCTTTACAGAATTTGGCTGTTTACTGTCAAATCTCAGCGTGAATCAGCCATAGGTATACACATGTCCTCTCCCTCTTGAAACTGTCTCCCACCTCCCTCCCTATCCCACCCCTCTAGGTTGATACAGAGCCCCTGTTTGAGTTTCCTGGAGACATACAGCAGAGACAGCTGGGCATCTTGAAGGCATTTCTCGAACGTTCACCTCTCTCAGTCTGTGAATGAATTTGGCAACACAAGAGCACTTCCATGCGTGGTGAGCATGTTCATGGAGAAGGCACCTAACCTGCTGTTTTAGATGAGAAAAATTACAGCACATTTTCCAACAGGCTGTCCCAGAATTCTCGTATCATCATTTCTAGAGACATGTTCGTCCTTTATTTTCACTAAAAGCCTTTTATTTTTATTTTTTTTAAAGATTTTTTTTTAATGTGGACCATTTTTAAAGTCTTTATTCAATTTGTTATGATATGGATTCCATTTTGTGTTTTGGTAGTTTAGACGCAAGGCATGTGGGATCTTAACTCCCCGATCAGGGATGGAACCCACACTCCGGGCACTGGAAGGTGAAGTCTTAACCACAGGACCCCCAGGGAAATCCATGCAGGCCCTTTAGACCATGGTAATACCCTCAGTAACGTTCCCTTGTGGAGCTTCCCTGGTGGCTCAGCAGTAAAGAATCGGCCTGCAAATACAGGAGACGAGGGTTCGACCCCTGGGTCAGGAAGATCCCCTGGAGGAGGCAATGGCACCCCTCTCTGGGACTCTTGCCTGGAGAATCCCATGGACAGAGGAGCCGGGTAGGGCTACGGGGTCACAAAGAGTCGGACATGACTGAAGCGACCGAACGCTCCATCTTCAGCTCTGAGGTCACATTGTTCCCATCGCTTTGACGCCAGTTCTCGGAAATGAGGCAGCTTATGTCACGGCTACAGTCTGGTCGTCATGGAATTCACTTCTCCACCTTGGCAGGGTTTCCAGCAAGCACGCCTGCACACACCTGCATGACATTTTCAATACAGACGAATTCCGGCTTCTCACCTTCTTTAAGAAATGTCTGAGCGAAAGGAAATCCTGGGGCAGGGGGAGGGACGCTGACACAACCTGCACCTGGTCCAGCACGGGGAGAGTCTGTTAGAGAGGCATGGCTTCTCCCAGGAGGCTGCCAACACATCAATTCCCCGTCTTCAAACGAAACCACTAAAAGAGCGTGCAGCAGAGCCACACCTCCCATGTTCTGGAAGGGTCTAGGCTCCTCCTCCAGTGTGTGGGCTGCCCCCTCAGGGGGGCATTCAGCAATCAGCCTGGGTATCCCACGTCCCCCTTGGACTCTGCAGCAAACACATCAGGGGAAGGCTGGTAAGCTTTCCTCCTTCAGCTCCTCAGCCCAGGCAGCCCACCCCCTTGCCCACACTTGAAACCCACCACCATCATGAACTGCCGCCCTCGGCCCTGTGCTCACTTGGTCTCCAGAAATGACTTTCTAATTTCCCGTCTCTTAGAGCTTCCCTGGTGGCTCAGCGAGTAAAGAATCCGCCTGCAATGCGAGAGGCCTGGGTTCGATCCCTAGGTTGGGAAGATGCCCTGGAGAAGGGAAAGGTCACCCACTCCAGTCTTCTGGCCTGGAGAATTCCAGGGACTGTATACTCCATGGAATCACAAAGAGTCGGACACGACTGAGCGACTTTCACTTTTCATTTACATTCTTGCACACCCAGAGTTTCCTTCTTCATTTCAAATGCAAGGAATCAGTACTACACACCGATTTCATTAATTTGAACACTGTATTTGTCCAGAGGGAAAGGCAAGTAATAAAAATAAGGTTAGGACAGGTATATTTTGAGTCTGTCTCTTTCCTGTGTGGCTGCGAGGAGCCATGGACGGTACAAATAAATAGTTAATAGAAATTAATTCTGTTGTTTGTAAGATATTACTTCATTAAATTTTATTGGATTTTCAAAACTGTGCTGTTAACCACAGGAGTATAAGACAATCTCCAGTGGATGCCTGCTGTGTATTAAGGGAATTAAAGCTTAAAATCATGGGCAAGGTTTAAATTCTGTGACTGGAATGTACTCACTGTTTATTCATTTAAATGGTGAGTCTTTAAGTAAATTATGTACACGTTGTTCAGTTGATCAGTCATGTCTGACTCTTTGCGACCCCATGAATTGCAGCACGCCAGGCCACCCTGTCCATCACCATCTCCCGGAGTTCACTCAGACTCATGTCCATTGAGTCGGTGATGCCATCCAGCCATCTCATCCTCTGTCGTCCCCTTCTCCTCCTGCCCCCAATCCCTCCCAGCATCAGAGTCTTTTCCAATGAGTCAACTCTTTGCATGAGGTGGCCAAAGTACTGGAGCTTCAGCTTTAGCATCAGTTCTTCCAAAGAAATCCCAGGGGTGACCTCCTTTAGGATGGACTGGTTGGATCTCCTTGCAGTCCAAGGGACTCTCAAGAGTCTTCTCCAACACCACAGTTCAAAAGCATCAATTCTTCGGCGCTCAGCCTTCTTCACAGACCAACTCTGACATCCATACATGACCACTGGAAAAACCATAGCCTTGACTAGACAGACCTTTGTTGGCAAAGTAATATCTCTGCTTTTGAATATGCTATCTAGGTTGGTCATAACTTTCCTTCCAAGGAGTAAGCATCTTTTAAT
>NW_024070207.1:126641431-126689141 GCF_014754425.2 Oryx dammah
TCTATCAGATCTAGTCCCTTAAATCTATTTCTCACTTCCACTGTATAATCATAAGGGATTTGATTTAGGTCATACCTGAATGGTCTAGTGGTTTTCCCTGCTTTCTTCAATTTCAGTCTGATTTTGGCAATAAGGAGTTCATGATCTTTATAGTCCGTACTAATATTTTGGTGCCATATAATTTAAATTTTATCATATAATAAATATACATAAATTTTTAAGTTATACAGATGTCCTATGTGTATCCATATACCTACATACATGTTTATTTTACATAAGTATGTACACATACCCACCTACATATCACGGGATTAGATTCATTAGCTCATATACTATACGCAAAATGGTATTTTAAATATATTTAAATACAGTTTTACTGCTGGTGTTGTTGTATTATTCCTTCAGTCGTGTCCAACTCTTTGAGACCCCATGGACTGTAGCCCATCAGGCTTCTCTGTCCATGGGGATTCTCCAGGCAGAAATACTGGAATGGGTTGCCATTCCCTCCTCCAAGGGATCTTCTCGACCCAGAGATCGAACCAAGGTCTTTTGCATTGCAGGCAGATTCTTTACTCTCTGAGCCAGCAGGGAAAGCCCTAGTTATATTACAAGTTGGTGCATATTCAATATAGGTATATTAAGTATGTTCATTCTCAACAGTACATTAAAGTAAGCTAATAAAAATATAACCGGATTCCTTACTCCAGGGCACAAGAAAAATGTTATCATAATAAGCAAACAAGACATAAGTCAATAGAGGCAGTTATAAGAATGATCTGACATGCACATCTGATATCATAGTATTAAGTACCATGATTTATCTTGGTTTTTTTTTTTTTTAACATGAATCTCTAATAGAGGAACCCTAGATTTCTGAAGAATAAAGGTTTACCTACAAGTATTTTTGTGTGCTGCGTATGTTTTCCCTAGAGGTTTAGAAAGTATGCTTTCACTGAATACTACATCTGAAATATGACTAGTCAAAAAGCTGTCAGCCAGTTTCATGGTTATCAGTAAGAAAATCAATAAACATGTGAGACAAGTACCTGTAATTTTTAAGGCTGCTCGGATTGATCGGCCACCAGACAAGTTATGAATTGTAAAAGGCAAGCCATGATGATTCATGTTGATGTCTGGCAGAAACCAATGCAATTCTGTAAAGCAATTATTGTTCAATTTAAAAAATTCATTAAATTTAAAAAGAGGCAACTATGACATATTAGAAGATGTTATTGAACAGTACAAGGAGAGTGGTAGATTGTTTAAGGAAAGCCAAACGAAGGTCTTTCTCGGTTGATGGCTATGAGGAGTGAATGAGATTCTCCTAATGAAAGAAAAAAGAATTCAATCAAATAATGCCTTTAGTGGAACTCGAGAAGACTCTTGAAAGTTCCTTGGACTGGAAGAAGATCAAAGCAGTCCATCCTAAAGGAAATCAACCCAGAATATTCAATGGAAGGACTGATGCTGATACGTTGGCCCCCTGATGCAAACGCATTGGCCACCTGATACAAAGAGCTGACTCACTGGAAAAGCCCCTGATGCTGGGAAAGATTTAGGGCAGGAGGAGAAGGGGATGACAGAGGATGAGATGGTTCGATGGCATCACCAACTCGATGGACAGGAGTTTGAGTAAGCTCCAAGAGATGGTGAAGGACAGGGAAGCCTGGCATGCCCCAGTCCATGGGTCATGAAGAGTCAGACACAACTGAGCGATTTTCACTTAAACCAAGAATAGTTCAATTGAAAAAATACTATAAGAAATGAGTCTAATTTGCTTCTGAGTTTCCTGAGCGGCACTGTCCTGGGCCATGTGAACACACAATTTCCACAGAAATACCTGTCATTATGTCATAAGTAAACCCACATATATTAGTCCATGCTTTGAAGGTGCAGCTCCAAAGCTGCCTTATCCACAATATCTGCCATCTTCATAAACCCTCATGGGACTCTCTTGCTCCACTGGAAGGCACACTTCGTAGCTCTATACTTAGCATCACCACCTGGGGATGTGACTTGATTCCTCATGCCTGACATCCAGGTCACAGACAATCCTTATCACATGACCAAGTGTAACCACTGCTGACCCCATAATAGCTTCCCTGGGGCCTCAGATGGTAAAGAGTCTGCCTGCCTGCCTGCAATGTGGGAGACTTGGGTTTGATCCCTGGGTCCGAAGGATCCCTGGGGAAGGGAGTGGCAACCCACTCCAGTATTCTTGCCTGGAGAATCCCAAGGACAGAGCAGCCTGGTGGGCCACAGTCCATGGGGTCCTGAAAGAATCAGACACGACTGAGCAACTAACACTTGGACTTTTCACGTCATAATGCCTCTCGCCTGGCCCTCCTCAAATAGAGCTGATTCTTCTTATTGTTATCTGTTCTACAGAGTCATTGCAAATGCTGAACAAATGCACACTGGATCATTTCTCCTAGGGAAGTACAGGTTTCTGGGAGCCACTGCTCACAACATTTTCATCAAGAGACCAACACATAACCCGGTGTTAAGTGTGTATCTGTTTATTTCATACGTTCAATACTTCACATTTCATAACTCCAATACTTTGGCCACCTGATGTGTCGAACCAACTCATTGGAAAAGGCCCTGATGCTGGAAAAGATTGAAGGTGGGAGGGGAAGGGGACGACAGAGGATGAGATGGCTGGATGGCATCACCGACTAGATGGATGTCTGAGCAAACTCCAGGAGATGGTGGTGGACAGGGAGCCCTGGAGTGCTGCAGTCCATGGGATCGCAAAGAGTTGGACACAACTGAGCGACTGAACTGAACTGAACTATTTCATATGTATTTTTGGGTCATCCACCTGGGACTCGAGGCCGGCAGCATGGCAACTCAAGCCTGCAAGGAGCTTGTCTAAGTGAAGTATTGTCCCCCTCATGTCACTGCAGTCTTCTTGGGCTTCCTTCCCTACAGCAGACAGTATTAAAACACCATAATTAGGGGCCGTTTCCCACAGTGACACCATTGCTAAAAGACACATAAATGAGAAAAACGCAGCCCTACATAGTCCACAAAAAGACACCAGTTTACAGCCTGAAAGCTGAAATCAGAAGGCAGGGCGTTGCAGTGTCCAACCCCCAGCTGAGCCAAGTCCATGAATGACCCCCAAAAGAACCAACCTCCAGGATTGACTTAACAGTTAACAGATTGTAGTGGAGCGGATGAATTTGCAAATACAGAGCCCAAGAATAACGAGGCGCGATCTTCAGTCTGCTCCCTGGTCTCCCCGTTGATTCCTCCCATTCTGGTCCAGCCACCATGCATGTGATAGTCAAGTCATGGCTAAGCGACGTCCAAGAACAACTGAGACTCTTGCCTGCAACGCTTGCTAGAAGCTTCTTCTTGGAACCACAGCAATACGATTCCAGAATCTTTCCCCAGCCTGGAGGGACCCCAGAAAAGTCTCCTTGTCCAGCTCCTTCCCTCGCTTCCTACAGCTTTCTTTCCCCCAAGTCTCCCTCCTCCACTGGTCTCCTTGACCCATCCCCACCCTGCTGGTCCCCCTTCCACCACAGGTCTCAGCTTCAAGGCCACCTTCTCACAGACTTCCCTGGTACTTCCAAGGTCTGGGTTCCCTTCAGCCCCTCCACCTGGCTGTGATCTGCACTTTTTTTTTTTCTTTTGAAGCTTTTATTTATTTATTTATTTTCTGGCTGCATCGAGTGTTTATTGCTGTGCGGGCGTTTTCTCTAGCTGTGGGCAATGAGGGCTCCTCTCAAGCTGCAGCACACGGGTTTCTCCCTGCAGTCATTTCTCTTGGCCTGAGGCACAGGCTCCAGGGCTCCCGGACTCCAGAGTACAGGCTCAAGGAACAGCTGTGATAGAAAGGTTTAGTTGTTCAGCGTCACGTGGGGTCTTCCCGGACCAAGGATCAAACCCATGTCCTCTGTACTGGCAGGGGGATTTTTACCCACTGGACCACCAGGGGAGTCCCTGTAGGTTTCTTTGTCAGAAGCAGTTTATTTGTTTGCTACCATGTTGGTGGCCCACACCTATAGGAATATAAGCATCCTGATCGCAGGGTCCTTGCGATCCCAGCTGCATGCAGAGCACAGAGGTCAATGTGCCCAGTGCTCAGTTCAGTTTGGTTCAGTCACTCAGTCGTGTCCGACTCTTTTCGACCCCATGAACCACAGCATGCCAGGCCTCCCTGTCCATCACCAACTCCCAGAGTCTACCCAAAACCATGTCCATTGAGTCAGTGATGCCATCCAACCATCTCATCCTCTGTCATCCCCTTCTCCTCCTGCCCCCAATCTTTCCCAGCATCAGAGTCTTTTCCAATGAGTCAGCTCTTCACATCAGGTGGCCAAAGGATTGGAGTTTCAGCTTCAGCATCAGTCCTTCCAAAGAACACCCAGGGCTGATCTCTTTTAGAACGGACTGGTTGGATCTGCTTGCCGTCCAAGGGACCCTCAAGAGTCTTCTCCAACATCACAGTTTAAAAGCATCAATTCTTCAGTGCTCAGCTTTCTTTATAGTCCAACTCTGACATCCATACATGACCACTGGAAAAACCATAGCCCAGCACTCAGCAGTTCCCCATATACAAGTGTTGGATGAATAGCTTGCAGAGTACCCCTGGGTGCTACTTTATGGGGCTAATTTATGCCTCTGTCCCCATGTTCCCTTTAATAATGTCAGCTCCTGGGCAGCGGGAATGACTTAGGCTCTGGTTTCACGCCAAGATGTTTATGCGACATCTCCTTTCCCTTCTGCATCATGGACAAGTCAGTAGGATATGGTGGCAACAAAGCCACATGTCCGCGTAGCTCTTGTACCGTATAAGCTAAAAATACACTTACTGAGTAAGTGGCCTCAGTTCTGGTGCTTGGGTGTTTGTTATGTCTAGCTTCCCAGCAATCGGCTCCAATAGGAATGGGCAGGAAGCAATAGACATCATTTATTTTTTGGCTATTCTGCAGAGAAAGCGATGGCACCCCACTCCAGTACTCATGCGTGGAAAATCCCATGGACGGAGGAGCCTGTTAGGCTGCAGTCCATGGAGTCGCTGAGAGTCCGATACGACTGAGCGACTTCACTTTCACTTTTCACTTTCGTGCATTGGAGAAGGAAATGGCAACCCACTCCAGTGTTCTTGCCTGGAGAATCCCCCGGGACGGGGGAGCCTAGCGGGCTGCCATCTGTGGGGTCGCACAGAGTCGGACACGACTGAAGTGACTTAGCAGCAGCATGCTGTGCTCAGCTGTGTCTGACACTTTGCAAATCCCACGGACTGTAGCCTGCTGGTTCCTCTGGCCTCTCCACGCAAGAACACTGGAGTGGGTTGCCGTTTCCTCCTCCAGGGGATCTTCCTGACCCAGGGATCAAATCCGAACTTCCTGCACTGGCAGCCGGGTTCTTTACCACTGAGCCACCCGGGAAGCCAAAATAGGGGAGAGGGTACATTAACCAGACTGAGTGTCCTGAGAACATGACCAAAGACAGTCTGCATCAATATGTCACGGGACAGTGGACTTTCACCTGGACAAAAAGGTGCGCACCCAGCGCTTTCCTCCTTTGGCTTCTGGTTTGTGTATGCGCGTCTGGCTCACGGAGGCAGAAGGGAAGCTGAGAGAAACAGTAACTGATTCTGACCTCCCTTGAACCGAAGGGTTGTTTCAAAGCAGAGCGAAGGCTAAATGCAACGGACTGCAGACTTCCATCTCAGAATGCGGCAGGGCCCCGACAACCCCCACGTTCGCCCCTGAGTTGGTTTTCTAGAGACCTGCACCAGAATGCTGGTGTACTGTAAACTCTTCCCAGCGCCTCTTTGGATACTTAGATGTGGACCGACAAGCCCGAGTTTTACCACCTCCAGAAACTCCCTTTGTTCTTTTGCTGCGGCTTCCCAGGTGGCACTAGTGGTAAAGAATCCGCCTGCCAAGGCAGGAGACACAAGAGACCTGGGTTCCATGCCTCGGTCCCCCAGATGAATGCATGCAACCCACTCCAGTATTCTTGCCTGCAGAATCCCATGAACAGTGGAGCCTGGCACTACAGTCAATGGGATCGCAAAGAATCACTAGCACGCACATGTGTGTATATGTGTACGTGTATGTATGTATTGGAGCAGGAAATGGCAACCCACTCCAGTATTCTTGCCTGGAGAATTCCATGGACAGGGGAGCCTGGCAGGCTACAGTCTATGGGGTCACAAGAGTCGAACACAACTGAGCGACTAAGGACACACAAATATGTATGTATAAAATGGCTACGCTGAAGAATTATTGGAATCGGGCCATATCTATTTCCATAACATTTTCTTCTTGGGTAGAAATGTCTTACATCTTTAGGCAAACACTTCCATGAAAATTCAGGTGGATGGGCATTTGGCCCCATCTTTGGCAGCTTTCTTTGTTGTTCTGCTTTGATAAACCATCACCAAACTTCTAGATGAGGCCCCATCTTTTGAACTAATTGAATATGTTAACTTTTTTCCTCTGTAGAGCTCGTGTGTCATTATATTTTCTATTCTGTGCCTTGCTTTTCATGCATTTAAAGTGCTGGAGCAGCTGTTTATTTGGAAAGTTTCCATTATGGCCATAATATTCTCCAACTAATTGCACATCAAATATTTATTTCTTGCATGTTAGATTAATGAAGTGGCTTCAACAAGAGAAAAATTGGATCAGGTTGGCAAATGGTGCCTATAAATTCATGAAAGATTCCCAGTTCTTTTTTTGGCAGGACTCCTTTGATACAGATGAACAGTTTTTAAATGGAAAAAAAAAATTCCCATTATCTGGTTGAGAGTTTTTAAATAGGCAAGCTCTCTTTATCAAAATACTTTTCCCAATGTTTCCTTGTGAGATCATATTATAGCTTTCAGAAATGAAAGAAAAAAAATCCATGCTATTGATTTTCATATAAATTATGTGGTATCTTTTTTTGCCTTGAATTTAATCTGCTGTTTTTCACTCTTTTTAAAAACTTGAAGTAGAGTTAATTTACAATGTTATGTTAATTTCAAGTGTACAACAGTGATTTATACATTTATATACATATATAGATGTATGCATATATATTCTTTTCATTTTTTTTTCCATTCTAGCTCATTACAAGATGTTAAATATAACTCCCTATATAGTAGGTCTTTCTTGTTTACCAATTTTATGTATGGTAGTATATATATATGTTGATCACAAATGTATAACAAAATTTATTTTTCAGATTCTTTCCATTATACTCTATTACAATATATTGATTATAGCTTCCAGTGCTACACAGTAAGTCCTTGTTAACCTCTTTTTATATATAGTCACTCAGTCGTGTCCAACTCTTTGCAACCCTGTGGACTGTAGCCCGCCAGGCTCCTCTGTCCATGGGATTTTCCAGGCAAGAATACCGGAATATGGGTTGCCATTCCCTTCTCCAGGGGGTCTTTCCCACCCAGGGATCAAACCTGGGTGTCCTGCATTGCAGGCAGACTCTTTACGGTCTGAGTAACCAGGCAAGCTGTAAATATAGTTATGTATATATATTAATCACAGTCTCCTAATTCTCTCTCAAGTCATTCTAGTTCTGATACTTTAAATGCTTTCAGTGGATAAACTTCTCCCAGCATATTTATTTTTACATGGCTCACACACAAAGACCTCCACATACTGCAAGTGTATAATCTGAGGAGCTCGGACATATGCAAACACCTGTGATATTATACAACAATCAAGGTAACAGTCGTGTCGACCTCCTCGTACGTCTTTGTGTCCATCTTCTGTGTGTTTCTGTGGTAACAGCACTTGACGTGAAATCTCCTCTCAATGACTTTTGAGCGCACAATTCCATATTGTTCACTGCAGGTGCTATATTTTACAGAGGATCTACAGAACTTACTCTTCTTGCATACCTGAAACATTATTTTCCCATTTCCTCATGGCCACCACGACTGTATTCTCTGCTTCTATGAGTAGCACTACTGAAAATACTTCACGAAAGTAGAGTATTTGTCCTATAACTTTGGCTTATTTCAATCCAACAGACATTTGTGCAAGGAACAGATACAAACAGCCAACTGGCTGAAGCTGAAACTCCAATCCTTTAGCCACCTGATGTGAAGAGCTGACTCACTGGAAAAGACCCTGCTGCTGGGAAAGATTGACGCTGGGAGGAGAAGGGGACGACAGAGGATGAGATGGTTGGATGGCATCACCGACTCGATGGACATGAGTTTCAGCAAGCTCCGGGAGTTGGAAAGGGACAGGGAGGCCTGGCGTGCTGCAGTCCATGGGGCACAGAGTCGGACACGACTGAGCGGCTGAACTGAATTGATATGAAAAGATGCTCGCCACCAGTAATTGTCACAGAAATGCAAATCAAAACTACAGAGAGATATCATCTCACCCCTGTTAGGATGGCTACTGATCCTAGACCAACCCAAACAATGTCATGTGGATGAGGATGCTGAGAAACTCACCTCTTGAACACAGTTGGGAATGTATAATGGTGGACACTATGGAAAACATACTATCCTCAAAAAATTGAAAAGGGAACTGCTATAAGGACCCAGCATCCCCCTTCAGGATATATGGAAAAGAACTGAAATCAGGATCTTGAAGAGGTGGTTACACTCCCACTTTCTATATACGTTGTGTGTATGCGCATGTGAGCACCCTTGGTTGAGTCCGACTTCTTGTGACCCCATGGACTGTAGCCCACCAGGCCTCCCTGTCCATCCCCAGCTCCCAGAGCGTGCTCAAACTCATGTCCATGAAGTCGGTGATGCTATCCAACCACCTCATCCTCTATTGTCCCCTTCTCCTCCTGCCCTCAATCTTTCCCAGCATCAGGGTCGTTTCTGATGAATAAGCTCTTCGCATCAGGTGGCCAAAGGATTGGAGTTTCAGCTTCAGCATCAGTCCTTCCAATGAATATTCAGGACTGATTTCCTTTAGGATGGACTGGTTGGATCTCCTTGCAGTCCAAGGGACTCTCAAGCACCTTCTCCAACACCACAGTTCAAAAGCATCAATTCTTTGGTGCGCAGTCTTCTTTACGGTCCTGGGAAAACCATAGCTTTGACTAAACATACCTTTGTCAGCAAAGGGATGTCTCTGCTTCTTAATACACGTCTAGGCCTCTGAAGATGTTACTATATCTTTTTGTAGGTGGTGCTGCCCAGTATCTTGAGACCAGTTCCACCCGGCTCCCTTTGTCATCTGCTTTGTCTACCAGGGGACTTAGAGATGCTTCTTTACTTTTATTTCAGCACAGCATGCCTAGATTTGATTTCATTCTTATTAACTTCGCCTGAAACCCAAGTGAAGCCATTCAAGCTGGTATCATGTCCCTTTCTCACTTGGGTAAAAGTTTCTTCTGTGGACAAACCCTGACTATTGTTTCTGCTCTATTTGCTTTCAAATGATCTTCAGGAACACTAATTAGAAGTTGATCCTTTTCTTTCTCATTTATAATTTTAATCTCTCACCATTTATATCTATTTCTTCCGATTGTTCAGTATTCTGGGAATGTGTCCCATCTTTTTACATGCCAGAAAACTGATTGTTTTCTTTGTGTTAGTTGCATTCTTACATAATCTTGCTGCAAATTTAAATTTGGTCATCGAGTTTTGTGTTTTTGTTTGTTTGTTTTTAAGTAACTAAAAAGCCTCTTGATGAAAGTGAAAGTGGAGAATGAAAAAGTTGGCTTAAAGCTCAACATTCAGAAAACAAAGATCATGGCATCTGGTCCCATCACTTCATGGGAAATAGATGGGGAAACAGTTGGAAACAGTGTCAGTCTTTATTTTTCTGGGCTCCAAAATCACTGCAGATGGTGACTGCAGCCATAAAATTAAAAGATGCTTACTCCTTGAAAGGAAAGTTATGTTCAACCTAGATAGCATATTCAAAAGCAGAGACATTACTTTGCCAACAAAGGTCCATCTAGTCAAGGTTATGGTTTCTCCAGTGGTCATGTATGGATATGAGAGTTGGACTGTGAAGAAGGCTGAGCACAGAAGAATTGATGCTTTTGAACTGTGGTGTTGGAGAAGACTCTTGAGAGTCCCTTGGACTGCAAGGAGATCCAACCTGTCCATTCTAAAAGAGATCAGTCCTGGGTGTTCTTTGGAAGGACCGATGTTGAAGCTGAAACTCCAGTACTTTGGCCACCTCATGCGAAGAGTTGACTCATTGGAGAAGACTCTGATGCTGGGAGGGATTGGGGGCAGGAGGAGAAGGGGACGACAGAGAATGAGATGGCTGGATGGCATCACTGACTCGATGGACGTGAGTCTGAGTGAACTCCGGGAGATGGTGATGGACAGGGAGGCCTGGCGTGCTGCAATCCATGATGTGACTGAGCGACTGAACTGAACTGAACTGAAGCTATGTCCATGTTAATCTTATTCTGTTCTCTTCTTATATTCCACAAACGCCTTTGTCTTTGTGGAACTGGAGGAATAAAATAAGTCTAAATACTCTAAATTCCCAAAGAAAATCCTAATTGCTTAGAAAACTCAAAACCTAGAACATTTTCCAAATGATCCTTTAGGAAGAAAATCTCTTTCAAATGCCTCTCCGTTTCAAAGTTAAGTGTGTACCAGTTGCTCAGTTATGTCCAACTCTGCAACCCCATGGACTGTAGTCTGTCAGGCTCCTCTGTCCATTAGGATTCTCTGAGTAAGAATCCTGGAGTGGGTTGTCATTCCCTTCTCCAGGGGATCTTCCCGGCCAGCCACTGAATCTGGGTCTCCTTGACTGAATCTGAGTCCCTTGGAATTGAAGGAGATCAAATCAGTCAACCCTAAGGGAAATCAGTCCTGGATATTCATTGGAAGGACTGATGCTGAAGCTGAAACTCCAATCCTTTGGCCACCTGATGTGAAGAGCTGACTCACTGGAAAAGACCCTGATGCTGCGAAAGATTGAAGGCGGGAGGAGAACGGGATGACGGAGGATGAGATGGCTGGATGGCATCACTGACTCGATGGACGTGAGTTCGAGCAAGCTCCAGGAGCTGGTGATGGACAGGGAAGTCTGGCGTGCTGCAGTCCATGGGGTCACAAAGAGTCGGATGCTACTGAGTGACTGAACTGCACTGAAGCATTGAACAGGGTGCCAGGCAGTGAGAAAGGTGTGTTTTCTGTGTGTGCATGCTCAGTTGAGTCCAACTCTTTTCAACCCCGTGGATTGCAGCCCGCCAGGCTCCTCTGTCCATGGGATTTCTGAGGAGTGGGTCACCATCTCCTCCTCAAGTGGATCTTCCCAACGCAGAGGTCGAACCTGAGTCTCCTGCATTGGCAGACAGATTCTTTAGCACTGAGCCACGTGAAAAGCCCCCAGAAAGGCCTGAATGTGAAATAAAACCAGGTCCACACCATCGGAAATTTCAGCTCAACCTGGTAAAGGTTAAGAAACACATGTAAACTTGTAAATAAACCCATAAAAGCTCCATATTGTGTTGTGAATCTTGACTTGGGCTATAGGAACGGATTGAGAAAAATAGATTTGTTTGGGGAGAAAACAAATGGCCAATGTACAGATCCATCTGAAGCCTGGCTCATATTCCCTCTAGACAGATTCTCCTCTGCTCTCTCTCTCCTCCTTGGCTCCAAAGCTCCTAGAAAGGTGTGACTTCTGCTTCAATCATTAGGGACAAGAGAGGACAGTGAATCACGTGTTGACTAAATAGGGTCCACATACCTTAGCCCTCACCAGACCTCACGAGGTGCTTTCAATTTGCAAACCACGAGGTTTTGTGAGAACGATACACCGGACCACCTGTTGCCCAGCTGCGACTGGAAACGTGGTTGAATCTTGTTTTCTTTTTTTAAAAATATAAATGTATTTATTTTAATTGGGGGCTAATTACTTTACAATAATGTAGTGGTTTTGCCATACATTGACATGGATCCTCCACGGGTGTACATGTGTCCCCCATCCTGAAACCCCCTCCCAAATCCCTCTCCATCCCATCCCTCTGGGTCATCCCAGTGCACCAGCCCTGAGCACCCTGTCTCATGCATCGAACCTGGACTGGAATCTTGTTTTCTTAAGAAAACGAGAACACTGTTGCTCTTCACGCCTAAGGTGGCATACGGGGCTATGGATGCTAACGCAGCCACCAGGATGTCACCTGGTTACAAGATGACCAAGAGTAAAATCACTTCGTGATGACAGGCTAGAACCCAGACCAGAAAACTGGCAGCTTCTTTCCAAGTCCCCTTGCCACTGGGTGTTTGAAAGGCTCAGATCCACAACCTAGGCCACTCACAGTTTGCCTAAGATTTTGAACCAAAATATCAGGTTGGTGCAAAAGTAATCGCCATTTTGCACTGTTGACCTATGCCATTTGATACTGGAATGCATTCTTAAATAAATGTGGTTATAGTATATTGTCATTTGAATGCACATTTCTTGCTTTATGGTTTTTTTTATTTTGCTAATATTAGCTGCTTATTTTATATATTTTTTAATATTTATTTTAGACTATAGAAACAATGATAGACAAAAAGCAAAACTGAGTGATTCTTAAAAAGCAATTATTAATCTGGCTATCTATCTATGTATCTACCTCTCTGTTCATTTATTTTTTGCTGTGCTGGGTCTTCGTTGCTGCTCACAGTTTTTCTAGTTGCAGCCAGTGAAGCCTACTCTATAGTCGCAGTGAAGGCTAGTCTACAGTCGCAGTCACGGGTTCTCATTGCGGTGGCTTCTCTTGTTGCAGAGCATGGGCTCTAGGCAGGCAGGCTTCAGTAGTTGGGGCTTGTGGGTTTAGCTGCCCCCTGGCAGGTGGAACCTTCCAGAACCAGGAAAGGAACCCATGTTCCTCTGCATGGGCAAATGGACTCTTAACCAATGGACCACCCAGGAAGTCCCTGAGTGCATTTTTAATTCAAGTTCAAAATGGGTCGTAAAGCAGCGGGGACAACTTGCAACATCAATAACACATTTGGCCCAGGAACTGCTAACGGATGTACAATTCAGTGGTGGTTCCAGAGGTTTTGCAAAGGAGATGACAGCCTAAAGTGTTTCATCAGTAGACAGCTGGGCTCTGTAAGGCACTTTGCTAGAGTTCACGGGCTTACACAAAGGTAAAACACAATGAAGACACTTGGCCTTGGAGACACAGCTCAGCCAAGCGAGGATCCACCACCATTTATAATACTTTTTCAGATGTCAGCCTCAGGGTGTGTTTGCTTTTAGTTTCTTCCTCCAGAGGCCCAAGCCCCTTGCTGGAAGATCTTCTGTTGAAAGAAAGCTTTTGGGATGAAAGACTGGTAACGGTGTGAAGTGTTAGTCACTCAACTGTGTCTGGTTCTTTGTGACCTCATGGACCATTGCCCACCCAGTTTCCTCTGTCCACGCAGTTCTTCAGGCAAGAACACTGGAGTGCATTGCCATTCCCTTCTCCAGGTGATGGAAGATGGGGATCGCCTATCAAGGATGGAACCTGGGTCTCCTGTATTGCAGGCAGATTCTTTAATGTCTGAGCCACCAGGGAAGTCCAACTGTGTGAAAGTGAAAGTGAAGTCGCTCAGTTGTGTCCGACTCTTTGACCCAGGGGACTGTAGCCTATCAGGCTCCTCCATCCGTGGGATTTTCCAGGGAAGAGTGCTGGAGTGGATTGCCATTTCCTTCTCCACCAGGGAAGTCCAACTGTGTACGAGTGGACAATTCATGAATTTGAAATTTTGATGCTGCTGGTAAGAGAAATGTTCAAAGTGAAGTCAAAATAAAACACATCTTCTCTTGGTTTAAAAGAGTTATATTTCGAGACTTTCCTGGTGGAGTGTTTAATACTCTGCCTTTCAGTGCAGGGGGCACGGGTTGGATCCCTGGTTGGGGAACTAAGGAACCATATTCAGTGGTCGTTGCTATTCAGTAGTTCAGTCATGTGACCTCATGGACTGTAGTGCGCCAGGCTCCTCTGTCCATGGGATTCTCCAGGCAAGAGTACTGGAGTGGGCTGAAACACTGGGATAGTATATTTCTACATACTTTATTGTTATCATTGAGTATTATTCAGTTAAATGTTTACCATAAGGCTATAACGCTCAGTTCAGGAGAAATTGTACGAGGTAAAATAAAAGAAGAAACACTCTCTGAGTAAGAGTCTCTGCAGAGAACAAGCCTTGACCTCAACGGTCGCCCTATTCATAGGGCAGACACGTGTTCCTGCACGGACACTTCACAGGCTCAAGATCAGAAAGAGAACCGTTCCTGTCACTTAAAGCAGAGGTCAAGTGAAGAAATTGCTCCCAGACACAGCAGAATGGATGATAAGGCAGAGTAGCTATATCCACAAAGACCTTCTAAATCCAAGCTAAAGCGGATGGCTTTCCTGCATCCCTCCCTGTGTGACCCCTGCCCACGTGATCAGGGCAAGCTGCAAGCTAAACACACTGCTGGAAAACAAACCTGATAGGATTCCTTCTCAGTGAGGAAAGAGCCTATCATTGTGGAAATCCCGCTTTAAATCTGGTTGTGCAGATAGTTACTTCTGAAGGGGAAGTGGTTTGGAAGATTGGATGTCATTCATTTCTTTCCTACAATGCCTTTTGTTTGATTATCAAAATAGTCCTGAATGAAGGGCACACATCAGTACATAGATGGATATCTGGACATGTACCCAAGGCTATAGTTAACATGGAGAAGCAGCAAGGACCTGCAGGACAGCACAGGGAACTCTGCTCAATACTCTGTAATAACCTTATGGTCACCAGGGGGAAGGATGGGGGAAGGGATAGTTAGGGAGTCTGGGATGGACATGGACAATCTGCTGTGTTTAACATGGAGAACCAGCAAGGACCTCCTGGACAGCACAGGGAACTCTGCTCAATTTCATGTGGCAGCCTCGATGGGAGGGGAGTTTTGGGGTGTATGTGGATACATGTATATGTATGGCTGAGTCCTTTCACTGTTCAACTGAAACTATCATACCATTGCTGACTGGCCATACTGCAATATAAAATAAAAAATTTTTTAAAGAAAATTTACATGTACCCTAATGTTCAGAGCATTGCAATTTTCATTCATTCACTCAGTTGTGTTCCACTCTTTGAGACCCCATGGACTGCAGCACACCAGGCTTCCCTGTCCATCACCATCTTCCAGAACTTGCTAAAACTCATGTCCATTGAGTCGGTGATGCCATCCAACCATCTCATCCTCTGTCGTCCCCTTCTCCTGCCCTCAGTCTTTCCCAGCATCAGGGTCTTTTCTAGTGAGTCAGCTCTTCACATCAGGAGCGAATTAGAGCTGACTTCAGCAGCTTCAGCTTCAGCATGAGTTCCTCCAATGAAGATTCAGGACTGAGTTCCTTTAGCAGTGACTGTTTTGATCTCCTTACCATCCAAGGGACTCTTAAGGGTCTTCTCCAGCACCACTGATAGAAAGTAATCTTAATGAACTAAAACTCTGACCATGATGGCACCATAATCTCAAACTTCCAACCTCCAGAAGCATGAAGAACAAGTGTTTGTTGCTTAAATCTCCAGTATTTTCAATATTCATTAAGGAAGAGAGCCAAAAAGTGTTAGCAAGCCTCTTGGCCAGAAGATAATGTAAATCACCTGAGACCTTTTGTATACAAAAAGATATACAGAAAGAGTCTGGGCTGCTAACGCTACATAATTGTGTATTACCCATTGATCTCTATGTATAATCAAAAGTATAAAAGGCCTTGAAGGACAATAGAAGGAGAGCCAGTTGCTGGACTGGTTTTCCCCATGTCTCCTCTTTACTTTAATTTCAGGCTGAATTCCCATCTGGGGCATGGAGGCTCGCCAAGTCTACTTACTTGCCCAGGCTGTGTGAAAGGGAGGCTAAGGCGAGGCACCCTTAGATATTCAAGTGAGCGCCGGTGGCCCAACGTAGATGGTGCAAGTTCCTTGTCTGGAATTTTATTGGTCTTCCGCATAATCCAAGCTATTCAGTCCTCTTTCTCCACTTAATTTTCCTACTACACTATTGTTTCTTAATCTAATCTTATATTAATAAACAAGTTTTTCTCACGCCAACGCCGTCCCCGCTTCGAATTCCCTGGATCCACTGGGGCTGGACCTCGGCACTTTAGAAGCTTTTGGAACAAGACATGCTGCTTGATAAATCAATGAGTTAGATAACAAATAGGTAGACAGGTAGCCAAAATAAAGCCCTGGTTCATTATTAACAAGTGATTCAACCTTACAAGAGAAATAAAAAAAGCTTTTAAAGGATGAACCTAAATCTTTCCACTAATTCCATCCCCAGTATAGGAACCATATGAAAAAAAATGGAAATCTACAAGTATCAAAAAAAAAAAAAAAAAAAGCTGCTTTCGTGTTACCAAGACTCGTTGTTTCTACATGAGACAATATCGCCTACTTAAATCTGAAGCTGTGTTTGCCTTTGCTTCATCTGCGTAGGTTCTATATTTAAGGCAGACGTGGGGTGCAGGAAATAGCGCTGACACCGGTGGATTAATTTAGAGGTTTCACTTGAAAAATAGCCTCACCTTCCTCTAAATTAAGAAATATTTACTCTCACTCTGCAGATGTCCAATGGGGAAAGAAACGATCGGGCCCTAGGTTTGTAGAGAAATGTCTCTTTTATAGTGTTATAAATTGTGCCTTGCAAATTAAACTTCTACAAGCAAAAGTTCCCTTTCATTTAGGGAAAACAGACGTGGCTAATATAATGCCTTTCCTTCCCATTTGTAGGGTTTCTGCCTGCACTTACGAGATGTTAAAAATAGCCAAATGTGACTGAGAACACTCAGAGCAAAGCAATGACAAAAGAAAAAACAGTAAATCACTCAATGATTAAGAAAACTCGAACTGTGAAAGTTGCCAGAAAGAATAAAAACCCTTGTTTTCTTTTGCAGAAGCATGCTAATGCTTTCTCGGTGTAGTGATATCACCGAGTGACTCCAAATAAAATCTGCAGAAAAGCCTAAGTTTTAAGCAGACATTTTCCTTTTGCTTTGAGTGTTCTATGTCACCAGATGGATGAAAACAGGCTTCACAAATCTAACAGTTACATTAAACTGCAGATGTTTAATTAAAGAGCAGTGCGTTGATAAAAGTCAAGCCACACACAAATACACCATCGCCGTATCTGTCTAAGTATCTGGGGAAGCAAACGTGAACCAAATCCAGTTTCTCACCTCACTGAGGGTGACTGAGGATGCAGGGAACAGTCCTGAGGAACAGTGGGAGGCAGGGCTGTAGAAAAAACAACTCTGCCCAGAGAGGAGAGCCATTGTTTCTGCCAGAAAGGTCGGAGGACTTACAATCTCAGCTCTGCCCTCAACAACCTTGTATGCATTAGGACCTCCAAGCAACCACCTCTACTAAGCAGGATACACAGCACAAGGAACTTTAAAAAAAAAAAGAAAGAAAAGAAAAGCGATACTGCTAAATAAGAAGAGTCATTCAATAAGGGTGGGGTGTGAAAAGGGTGGTTGCCAAGGTGAGGACGTTGGGGTTGAAATCTAGCTTCCAAAGAAGAGATTGTTCAAACAGCAAGAAAACGCACTGAGGGGCTTCCCTGGGGGTCCAGTGGCTAGGACTCTGCTCTGCCAATGCTGGGGGCCTGGGTTCAATCCCTGGGCAAGGAACTAGGTCCCACAGGCTGCAACTAACAGTAGACACACCACAGCCAAAGATCTCATGTGCCACGACTAGGACCTGGAAGAGGCAATAAACACATTTTGCTTTTTTTTTAAAAAAAGGAGAGACGTAATGTAGCTGCCTGGGTTCGATCCCTGGGTTGGGAAGATCCCCTGGAGAAGGGAAAGGCAACCCACTCCAGTACTCTTGCCTGGAGAATCCCATGGACAGAGGAGCCTGGCTACAGTCCGTGGGGTCACAAAGAGTGAGCAACTAAGCACGGCACAAAAAGTTAACCAAAAAAAAAAAAAAGAAAGAAAATGGTCTGGAACAACACTAAAAATTGAGCCGATGTGTATGCTGAGTGCTTTCAGTCAAATATGTGAAATAGGCTACCCCCTTTTTCACCAATGATTTCCGTCATCTTCCTTTGTTGGTTTATCAGGATGGAGGCATCATGATGGGAAAATTACAGAAGAGCAGAAAAGGTGCTTCTGTGGAGGGGAGAGCAACGTAGCCCAGACGCAGTGAGCTCAGCTGCAGACTCCCAGATCCGCGACAGCTACAGCACAGCCCTCGGGGACCGTAATCCCAGACCCAGAGAAGGGAACGGGGCTGGGGAAAATGAATGAATGAAAACACAGTAAAGGCAATCACCTCCTGAGTCTGCTAGGAGCTCGTCCATGCCCTCCTTTCTCCCAAGCCGTCTGTCTCCAAAGCCGGTCCCTGCCTGCCTCCTCCATCACTGAGTGGATGAAAGGATGCTGGGGACAAGGCCCCTGAAGCCATCAGACTTGGCCATGATGGCGGGACATCTTGAGAGTATGCCACCGTGAGCGTTTGTGAACTTTACATGAATGCTGGGCACAGGGGACCTGCAGATACATGTAGCCGCAAATAGACCGAGTGGAATGAAAGTCGTGACCACTTGGACTGTAGCCCCGCCAGGCCCCTCTGTCCACGGGGACTCTCCAGGCAAGAATACTGGAGTGGACTGCCATGCCCTTCTCCAGGGGATCTTCCAAACCCCAGGGATTGAACCCAGGTCTCCCGAACTGCAGGCGGATTCTTTACCATCTGAGCCACCAGTGGTCGCTGCAAATGTGATCTGGTAGAAAGCAGAACTCAAAACATCCTTTTCAAAATTTCTTTCAAAGCCCCGAGCACCAAGTGCTTTTTCCCCATACAGGATGTACTGAATAACACATACCAGCAGAGCCGTGAGCACGGTACACAGCGTGAGAGCTCCCGACGCCTTTCTGTAACCAGGTATTTTCAGCTCACTGTTATCAAAAAAAAAAAAAGACCAACAAAAAATCCAAAAAACAAAAACCTAACTTTGGTGTCTTTATTGCTTAAACTTTCCTAATATACTTGGGCATTGTGTAGATGGAAAAGAAAATGCTTCCAGGATGAAAATGAAAAATTAATGACTTTTAAAATTGAAGCATAAAAGCAAGGAGGGAAAAAAAAAGATTGTGTTATTTTCTCCCTCAGTCAACTATATTTATAGTCCAAAGCTTTTTCTCTACAAGTAGATGGGGTTTTAAAATGAATTTTACCCTATAGTTTTTTTGGAATGTGCCTGTGACTTTCATCATATGAGGAAAGTGGATGGAAATGAAATAGCAGGGAATGAGATGGATTCCCTGAGACGGATTCACAACTGGGATCACATTGGTTAATTACTGAAGACTGGAAAGGAATCTACATTTCCCGGAGAGAGATGGCATCGCAGCCTAGCGACAAAGGCGAGTTGAATAAATAGGTTTCGGGAAAACTTACTGACTGCTTGCTGCGGCTTACAAATTAAAGAGACATTGAATGCATTTTAATGAAGGTAACTACATACACACACAGAGAAAGGACTATTCCTTGGAGCTGCATGCACGCGCGCGTGTACACACACACACACACACACACACACACACACACACGGCCAGAGGTATGCTATTTCACAGCAGGACAAACCCTAGCTTGGAATGGCTTGAACAATGACCACGACTAGCACTCCGATGATTCTTGACGGATGCCTTTCGTATCAGGCGTTTGTTTGGGGTTTCAAAGTCAGGACTCTGTGTTTAACAGGCTGAATGTTTCAACATACTGGCACGGGACAGACCCAATATCCTTCGCACGAAAATGGAATTCCCCGCCCAGCTTTCCGACTCTCTATGTTGGAGGTAAATCTCCACCACCCTACTTCCCATAGCCCTAAATAGCTAGGAGTGGCAGAAAGGAAAAATATAAAATGCAGGAGCAGAAATCTATCCCCAGATTTTTTGTTGTTGTTGTTTAAGTTTCTCCTTGGAAGGAAAGTTATGACCAACCTAGATAGCATATTGAAAAGCAGAGACATTACTTTGCCAACAAAGGTCCGTCCAGTCAAGCCTATGGTTTTTCCAGTGGTCATGTATGGATGTGAGATGTGAGATGGTCATGTATGGATGGACGGACTATAAAGAAAGCTGAGCACCAAAGAATTGATGCTTTTGAACTGTGGTGTTGGAGAAGACTCTTGAGAGTCCCTTGGACTGCAAGGAGATCCAACCAGTCCATTCTGAAGGAGATCAGCCCTGGGATTTCTTTGGAAGGAATGATGCTGAAGCTGAAACTCCAGTACTTTGGCCATCTCATGAGAAGAGTTGACTCATTGGAAAAGACTCTGATGCTGGGAGTGATTGAGGGCAGGAGGAGAAGGGGACGACAGAGGATGAGATGGCTGGATGGCATCACCGACTCAATGGACATGAGTCTGAGTGAACTCTGGGAGTTGGTGATGGACAGGGAGGCCTGGCGTGCTGCGGTTCATGGGGTCGCAAAGAGTTGGACACGAGTGAGTGACTGAACTGAAGTTTCTCTGTCTTTAAAAAAAAATGTGTTTATCTTAATTGGAGGATAACGACTTTACAACGTTGTGATGGCTTCTGCCAGGCAGCAATATGAATTGGCCAGAGGTATACGCAAGTCACCTTCATCTTGAACCCCCTCCCACCCCAACCCTGCAGGTTGTCCCAGAGCACCTGCTCTGGGTGCCCTGCTTCATACCCCAAACTCCCCTGGTCTTACATAAGGCACCCTCCATGTGTCAGCGCCATTCTCTCAAATCATCCCAGCCTCGCCGTCTCCCACTGAGTCCAAAAGTCCCTTCTTGACGTCCGTGTCTCCTCTGCTGCCCTGGATGTAGGGTCGTTTATATTCACCACCCACACCAAGCATCAAAACCTCAGGTCTTCCTAAACCCACGCGTGGTTGTACGTTTTCACTTATGTCTGCTTCCAAGCGCTGAGCACACTCTTGACTCATTTCCCCACCACTGTGCAATTCCACCCAAGTCTCACCTGCCCCCAAAATCAGCACAAGAGTCATCAGCATGATTGCAAAGCGACCAGATAACCCGATTTGGTCCGAGGTCCTCAGCCTTGACTTCACACTTAGAACGGCCTGGGCAGCTTTCGAGAAATTCCCCTGGGTCTGCATACCAATGAAATCAGAATCTGGTGATAAGGGTTTTACAAGTTCCCTGTTGATTTTCTGGGTAGCCAACAATGCTGGCGTAAGAGATGGGCAGCGGCTCATTCTATTAGCCATTGGGGAGTGCTATGTGCTCAGGCCTGTTCCACTCTTGGCGACCCCATGGACTGTAGCCCACCAGGCTCCTAGTCCATGGGATTCTCCAGGCAAGAATACTGGGGTGGGTTGCCATGCCCTTCTCCAGGGGATCTTCCCCACCCAGGGATCGAACCCAGGTCTCCAGCATGGAAGGCATATTCTTTTATCATCGGAGGCACCAGAGAAGCCAGATTCTGTATGCCGTGGACCACAATTACTGAGCCCAAGTTCTAGAGCTTGTGTTTCACAAGAGAAGCCCCTGGAAAGAGAAGGCCACACACCACACCTAGAAAGTAGTCCCCACTCACTGCAACTAGAGAGAGCCTGTACAGCAATGAACACCCAGCACAGCCAAAAATAAATAAACCAAAAAAATCTTAAAAGCATATCCAAATAAATATAGAACCATAAAACTTTTCAGGATGCATTTAATCCAGGACTCCCCATCACTAAACAGTTTTTTTTTTTAATCAAAACAACAAAAGTAGCATCCTGATAAAATGAGGCTGTGATCCATCTATTGGGAAAAGGGTGTTTTCACACCATAGGATCTCTCTATTCCCGAGGCTTTTTCCCAGACACTGCTCACATGCTTCATGCAAACTCTTGCGTCCCTCAATCCACAACACCAGCCAAAGACACAAGGATGGGGTTTTCTTCCTCCAGGAAAAGCCATTCCCCAAGTCTCCAGCTGAGATTCACTTACTTGACTTGATTTCCATGGTGCAGTTTTGATATGGGACATCACAGTTGGAAGGACCGTAAGCGATGACCTAAGATAAAAATCTCCAAATTCCTACCGGGTTGCCCTGGGAAACGAGTGTCACTTGGCCACAATCTCCACAGTGGCTACTGAGGGACTAAACCCCAGACACATCAGACAAGGGGAGGATTCATGTTCCCGGTGGGGCTGAGCAAGACTCCATGTGACTTCCTCATGCTACTTAAGAAAATGAACGTGAACGTGCAAGTCGCTCAGTCTTGTCCGACTCATTGCGACCCCATGGACTATGCAGTCCATGGAATTCTCCAGGCCAGAATACTGGCGTGGGTAGCCTTTCCCTTCTCCAGGGGATCTTCCCGACCCAGAGATCGAACTCAGGTCTCCCTTACGGAATTTAAAACTTCTTGAACTGTTTATTTCTGGAACCTTCTCTGTAATATTTTTGGACCCCAGGTGCCTGGAGGTAACTGAAACCACAGAACAGGGGAGACACTCCTGCACAGAGAGGAAACGCACACAGACCTTTAGATCTCCCTACACGGAAGCTGCAACCAACCTGGAGCATGGTCTCAGCAGGTCTGAGATTGTGACTGAGGAGGCGGAAAGAGAGAGGCGCCATGCATTGTTCACACCTCGCCTGAGCGAGGTCCCCTGTCCGTTTGCTTTGAGAAGACCCAGGGGCACAGGAACTGAGACTTGTCCTTGGCACACAGAGAACTGCAGGAGGAGATGGCAACCCACTCCCGGATTCTTGCCTGCAGAATCCCATGGACAGAGGAGCCTGGCGGGGCTACAGTCCGTGAGGTCACCAGACTGGGGCATGACTTAACGACTGAACCACCGCCTGGGCACTGCACACATCAGGCTGTGAAGTCTATAAGCACTACCTGTCTTGTAAGCATGTAGCCAGGCATGAATGCTGATAGAGTTGTCTTGCTTACAATAGCGATACCCTATTCTTTTTTTCAGGACACTTTTAAAGAGCAAGTTTGCAACAAATTTAAGAAGAAAGGAAAGAGATTCCCACACATCCGCCACCTCTATGCATGCACTTTCTCCCCCATTATCCACATCAATCTCCAGAATGGTGCTTTTCTTTTTAAACCAAGGGTGAACCCACACTGACTCATGAGAATAACCCGAAGCCCACACACGACATTAGGATTCACTCTTGATGTCGAACACTTTGTGGATTTGGCTATGTGTATAATGATACCTGGGCTCCCAGGCGGCCCAGTAGTCAAGAATCTGCCTGCCAAGCAGCAGATGCGAGTTCAAGGGTCTGATCCCTGGGTTGGGAATATCCCCTGGAGGAGGAAATGGAGATCCACTCCAGTGTTCTTCCCTGGGAAATCTCACGGACCGAGGAGCCTACAGTCCATGGGGTCGCAAACAGCCAGACATGACTGACCGAGTAAACAACAGCAAACAGCAAATAATCATTATAGCATCATACAGAGGAGTTCCGCTGCCCTGAAAGGTTCTGTGTTCTCTATTCATACCCGTCCCCAGTTCCTGGCAACCACTGTATATTTTAATTGTCTCCATTGTTTTGCCTTTTCAGAACGTCATAGCGTTGGAATCCCGCAGTGAGTAGCATTTTCAGACTATTTTCTTTCGTTAGGGAAATTGCTTGGCAATCTTTAAGGAGCAAAATGACGTGGTCACAGCAAGAATAAAGTTTACTGATGCTAACAATTTTGTCTGAAAATATTTCCTTGGGGAAATGTGTACCGTAATATATGCCTTCAAAACTTTATCTCACATCGCAATGAGAGGCCTGCATGCTGTAACTAGAGAGTAACCCCCAACTGCTACAACTAGAGAAAGCCCACACCCAGCAATGTAGACCCAGCATAGACACAAATAAATAAATAAAAATTTTAAAAAAGTTTACATCAGCTCCTCATAATTTCCATGTATCCTGCTGGAAGTTTCCCATGTTTCAGAAGGTGGTAGTGTAGGTGAAGGAAAATTGGGTGTTCACCCAGGTTCCACACCTGACGAAAAGCCACTTCTGCAAATACCAGATTAAGCTGCACTCATGAATTAAGGTTATTCCCCTCACACAATCGTATCTCATTACTGCTGACCTGACTAAATGAGACTTCATAAAGACTTGGACGTCACCGGGCAACATGTTATCTTTGCAGACCAAAGCTCTCCTTCATAAACTGTGCAAAGCCTTGAAGTAATAAACACGTATATACCTTCAAACGGTCATATAATTTAGATGACTCTTTCTACTCACATGAAATAGTAAGGCCTATGGATTTCCTATTTCAACGTAGAGTTTACACACTCCTGACATTTTCAAGATAGAATCTATATTTTGTCCACGGCATCTTACTCACTTTAACTTTCGAGCAATTCTTTCTGTACACAGCTGTAACGGGTGAAAATTTTCAGTATACGTCATTCTTAAGGGTAGAGATGGTTCTTTTCACTTTTTTTTTTTTCTCATAAAATGAAAAAGGCCTAATTTTAAAGGCTCATGAATCTATATAAAATCAGAACCATTACCTGTGCTGTCCGTTGCTATGACTACAAACTCATGTGATCTCTAGATCTGACATTAATTCAGGTGTCTCTGCAGAGCAGTATCATTGCAAAGGCATCAGAGAAAATTTAAGCCTTGCAAGGAGCCGATAATAATAATTTACAGAACAGATTTTAAAAGAAAAAGCACATCTTAGGAAAGAATGAAGTTTTATTTATTTCATAATATATTTTCTACTTTTATTATTAATTTACTATTCACTTATCTTTTTATATATGATCCTTTCTCCCCTCAGGATCTATTTTTCCACTTAATACTTAAAGTGCACACACTGACTAGAACAGAAAAAAAAAAAGGTAAAGATTTTCTTAGGGAATATAGTACAAAAATAATGTGAGATGTTTGTAGAGATTAAAAGTTTATTGCTTTTGCTTTCAAATTATAAATTGCCAGAGCTATGTTCGCATAAAGAGATTTTTTTCTGGCACTGAACCTCTATTAAATTGTATTGAGTGACCTTTGATAAAATGATAAAGCCATATTGCTTTTGTAGACATTAACTTTTTAATTTAACAGACTGGTTTGTAATCTGAAAGCAAGATGAAATTGTGACTAGAACAACGTTTGGGTATCAGTATTGTAAGCAAGACAACTCTATCAGCATTCATGCCTGGCTACATGCTTACAAGGCAGGTAGTAGGTTGATAGGTACACAGAACATGTTGCGATAGTAACTGCATAATTAATTAATTTCACTGGACACGATTCATAAGAATCCATTACAGCCAAAGCATGTGTTCATCTTCCGGGAGCCCAGGAAATCAGGCTCCTTAATTAACACATTAAGGTGGCCGGTAAACAGTGAGTCTTCGTGGGGACGTTCTAGAGGACACGTGTGTTGAAATAACGGAAAGAACAGGATTGCCGGTGAAGCGTTAGATAAGAAAGCAAACAGACCCGGAGAGGAAAAAGAAATACATGATGATGAACAGGAAGAATACTCCACAAAGAGCAACTGGAAATAAAAGGTGAAATACTGTGAACTCATCCAGACTGGAGCCCTGGATGTGCGTAAACAAGCCTTCGACAACTTGAAAGAAAGCTGATGCTGGAAACAGGAATTCTACCAGTAAGCGCTCATCAATGCGGTCTACCTCTTCACAATGGACCAGTCAAGATTTTCCAGAGAAACAAAATCAGTAAGATAGACAGATGATACATAATAGATATAGATAGATATGGATAAGAGAATAGGTGGATAGATAGGTGGATGATCGATTACAAAGGTAGGTAGGTAGGCTGATAGATCCATAAAAGAACAGATAGCTACAAAGATGATGGATTGCTGAATAGGTACATGATGGATGGATGGATGATAAACAGGTAGACAGAAAGATGACAAAGGTCCAAAGATGACAGGTTGGCAGAGAGAGACATACCATACAAATCTAGAGGTCTATCTATCTACCTACCCAACTGTCCATATACTGAGATTGACTCTTGAGACACTGTATGACTGAGGTTCTGGCAAGCGTGATGGTAGGCTGGCTGGAAGCTCAGGGTTTCTATGTTACAGACGTGAGACTGAATGCCTTTTACTTTGGGAAAGCTCTGTGTTTCCTTTCATGTTCTTCAAGGGATGGGATGAGGTCCACACTCATTGTGGAGGAACGTCTTGAAGTCAACTGATGGTCCATGCTCCTCACATCTACAGGATACCTTCACGGCAACACCTTCACTTGTGTTTGACCAAACATTTGGGCACTGCAGCCTGGCCAACTTAACACACACAAAATGTCATCATCACCTTGACCCCACGCTCTCCTCTCTCAGCTGCAGACTTGCCTCTGGTATAGAAGAGAACAGGTTTCTCTGGGTTGAGCCTTTTCGGGGACCAGAGACTGGATAAGTCTGTCTTAGCTTGAGTTGGTCCTCAAGCCGCTTAATCACTGGAGTCGTTAGAACTGCAAAGGATGACTAGAAGGGGGTGTTTAGGCCTCTCTGGTGGTCCAGTGGCGAAGACTCCACGCCCCCACAACAGGGGACAGGGGTTCCATCCCTGGTCAGGGAACTATCCACATTGCACGTGCCAGGGCCCAAAATACAGAAGGGTGTGTTTACAGTGAAGTGTGTCAATGGAGGCAATTGCACTGACAAAGACTGCAGACACCATCTCTGCACTCATGGACGTCACGCTCACAAGACTGGATTGTACGATCAAACCCCTCTCCACGTTGTCACCCAGTTCCTGACCTTCTGATGTGTGAGTTTCAGAGGCAGGGGTGGTCCAGCTTGTAGGCTTCTGTAACCCTGCTGCTTGAGGACTAAAATCACCCTGGCTCCTTACGACCTCAGTGACCTGCAAAAACCCAGCCACACTCCCTAGACCTCAGTGTGTTCAGCTTGCTGTACCAAACAGCTACCCAGGACACGCCTGGATTGCTATGATGATGAGATGAGGTGCCGTACATTAGGGCAGGATGTATCTGCTCAATTCCATTAGTCACCCCTAATCCAGCTCACGCGGGATTGAGGTGTCTCTATGGTTGTGGGAGGTGCGGTGTCTGCAGAAGATGGGGTAGGGTGTTTGTGACTCTCCAGGAAGCCGGCTCTACTGCCATACCAGGCTGGCTCGTAGCAATAGCGAAGGTGGATGTTCAAGTCTTTCCCATAAAAAGAAAGTCGCTCCTGTGATCACATTGTCCTTGTGTGATTAGTGCACTCTTGTGTGATCGCATTAGTGGCTGAGTCGTGTCCGACTCTTTTGAAATCACATGGACTATCAGCTGCCAGGTTCCTCTGTCCATGGAATGTTCCAGGCAAGACTACTAGAGTGGGACGCCATTTCCTACTCCAGGAGATCTTCCCAACCCAGGGATCGAACACACATCTCTTCCACTGGCAGATGGATTCTTTACAACTGAGCCACCTGGGGAGCCTGACTCCAGCTAGCTCTTGCTAGTTGTTCCCAGCCAGATTTACTAACAGACTTGTCCAGGACTTCCTCTCCCTTTCGTCTATGACTTCTTAACCCACCGCATCTTAGCTTTTGCCTCAAGGATGCTTCTGAAGTGAATCACAAATCCTATATACATTTCACTTATTTTTCCTACATCTCTACAAGCTCAAGTCTATTTCCTCAAAGTTCTTCTGTCAAAATAGTCCCTCTGCAGCGTCCCAGACAAGTGTCAACGTGGTACGAATCGTGATACAACGCATGAGTATTACATGTCGGCTAAATAAACCTGCGGACCCTATTAATATTTTACATGTCCTTTAAAAAACAGCTTCTGCAAATGCATCAGGAGACCCGACTGATAATTTATCTTCCTCCACACTGTCGCCCTGGGGAGGGGTGTGCAGTTTTGCAGCTGACAAAGATGGATTGTAGTGGGGTTCCCGGGATTTTCATCTCTATTTAATCTACAATTTTCTTCATTCTCCGTCTGCCATCTCCGCTTCTAATCTTGGATGCAGCGCACAGTGGGACAGTCAGTTGCTGACTCCAAAAAAATATCACCCTGACCCTGTCGCTATGGGTTTCTCCTCAGTTAGTCCTGAGTATTTTGATTTGAACAGGATCAAATTGGGTACATGGAAATTTTGCACAAATTGAGCAACATGGTTGATTCTGGGGGTGGAACTGGGTGGCGGAGGGGAACGGTAGAGCAGTGTCTTGCTTTATGTTGCTTGCCCTGTATATCTTTGAATTTTGTACCCCACGCGTGCGTTACTTATGAGCTACCCTTAACTAAGTAAGTAAAAGCCAATGAGCAATGCAATAAAGAAATTTACCTGCGGGGTGCCAAAACCTGTCAAGGTTCTATTTTTTAAAAAAAAAATTGTACAGGGAATGCTTTCTGTAGATCTTTCTTTACATTGCCCTCCTGGCAGATTTAGTTTCCCAGGAGATGGAAACCGCTGTAATGAAAGGGGCCACGTGAGGGCTTCTGACACGAGTCTGCAGAATGAAGATGCAGCTCACGTCCGCTCCCAGAGGCAGTGCGGGAAGAGATGCTGCCAGCTGCCATCCTAATGAGGTTCCTGCACCAGCGTCCCAGATACCACTCCTCCCAGAAAGACAGAGTGTCTGCTTCCACGCAGCTGAACTGGAGCCAAAACTGTGATGGGCTGTGACCAAGAGAATGCGGGGCCCGGATACGTGAAGAGAGGTCTGGAGGACACGTGCCAAGCATCCTTGAGCTTCCACTCTCGTGCCCTCGGAAGGGAATTTAGACAGCATCTGACGTGGAGGAAGGCAAGTGCAGACTCTGAGAGAGGAAAGTTGTCTTTCAGTCGCTCAGTCGTGTCCGACTCTTGGTGACCCCATGGACTGCAGCACGCCAGGCTTCCCTGTCCTTCACCATCTCCCAGAGTTTGCTGAAACTCACATCCATAGAGTCGGTGATGCCATCCAACCATCTCATCCTCTGTCGTCCCCTTCTCCTCCTGTCCTCAATCTTTCCCAGCATCAGGGTCTTGGATTTTCAGCTTCAGCATCAGTCCTTCCAATGAATATTCAGGGTTGATTTCCTTTAGGATGGACTGGTTAGATGTCCTTGCAGTCCAAGGGAGGGAGAGGCTGGATAAAATAAACCCCGAGGAACCCTGGCCAATAGACGGCTGCGAAGCCATAGAAGAGACCTAGGGGGAATCTTGCTCCGGCTCCTCCATCTCACAGTATCAGCCTTCTATCAGCCTAAAATAGGAATTTTCGTTTTAATATTTTGCCCTGTCATTTGTATTTTTGAATGACATCAAGCCTACCTACATTAAAAAAAAAAAACTGTATGAAATGCACCTAAAAAATTAGTGAATTATATTGGGTTGGCCAAAAAGTTTATTTCAAGTTTTTCTGTAACATCTTATGGAAAATCCCAAGCAATATATTCTCAGTGTGTGTGTGTGGGTAGTCGCTCAGTGGTGTCCAAGTCTTTGCAATGCCATGGACCGTATAGCCTGCCAGGCTATTGAGGGAATATTCCTGACTCAGGGGTTGAAGCCGGGTCTTCCGCATTGCAGGCAGATTCTTTACCACCTGAACCAAAAGGGAACCCCATCCATATAAATATATTATGTTTCTCTCTGTGTGTGTATGTTAGTCGCTCAGTCGTGTCCAACTCTTTGCGACCCCATGGACTATCCAGGCCATGGAATTCTCCAGGCCAGGATACTGGAGTGGGTAGCCTTTCCCTTAACGTCCCCTTTTCCTCTTCTTTGCTTCAGACATAGAGGCGAACATGTGTGTAATGGATCCTCGAATATGAACATCCTCCACTAACTGTCTGTGTTCACAAACATTAACCTAGGTCCATGGAAAAGCCCACTGTTCATAAGTATATGTAAAGACACTGTCTTTGGCTGTGAAACAGGCCTTTAACAGAATATTTTAAGTAGCATGAATGTCACTGGAATAAGTGTGTGTGTCAGCCTGTCAGTCGAGTCTGACTCTTTGAGACCCCATGGAGCCCGCCAGGCTCCTCTGTCCATGCAATGGAATAAGTAAGTGGCCTTAAACAATGACTACTTCAGGAGGAAATGTTCATTTGGACAGAAGTTGGGCATCATTTTTCAAGACAACTACAACATCACCACCACATGTAACCACTGTGGAAAACAGTATGGAGGTTCCCAAAAAACCCTAAAAAAAAAAAAGGCTATCATATGAGCCTGCAATCTCACTCCTGGGTGAATACCCAGACAAAACGATCACTCGAAATTTTACACGCACCCCAGTGTTCCCTGCAGCACTGTTCACAATAGCCAAGACATGGAAGCAGCCGAAAAGTCCACTGACAGGTCAGTGGATAAAGAAGTTATGGTATGCATGTACAATAATATCACTCAGCCATAAAAAAGAATGAAACGATGCCATCTGCCACAACATGGATCGACCAAGAGATGATCGTACCGAGTGAAGTCAGTCAGAAAGAGAAAGACAAATTCCACGTGCAATCACTCCTATGTGGAATCTAAAATAAAATACAAATGAGTTTATCTACAAAACAGACTCACAGACATAGAGAAGAGACGTGTAGCTGCCAAAGGGAACAGGTATGGGAGAGATTGATTGGAAGGTTGCGATTAATGGATGCAAAACCATTATACATAAAATGGATAAATGACAAGGATCTACTGTAGAAAATAAAAACCTATATTCAACAGCCTATGATAAACCATAATGGAAAATAATATGAAAAGTAATATCTATGTATATCTGAGTCCTTTGCTGGACAGCAGCAATTAACACATTATAAATCAACTATCCAGCAATAAAAATTTTTGGAAATCAACCACTAAACAAGTAATGCAATAAAAAGCACAACTAGCTTTTATAGGTAGTTAACTTATAGCTTATGTAGGTAACGCATCATAATTACATCTCAATTTATTTCCTACCTAAAGTGCATCACATACGGATGTGAGAGTTGGACCATAAAGAAAGCTGAGCACTGAAGACTTGATGCTTTTGAACTGTTGGTGCTGGAGAAGACTCTTGAGAGTTCCTTGGACTGCAAGGAGATCCAACCAGTCCATCCTGAAGGAAATCAGTCCTGTATATTCATTGGAAGGACTGATACTCAAGCCAAAACTCCAATCCTTTGGCCACCTGATGCAAAGAGCTGACTCATTGGAAAAGACCCTGATGCTGGGAAAGATTGAGGGCAGGAGGAGAAGGGGATGACGGAGGATGAGATGGTTGGATGGCATCACCGACTCAATGGCCCTGGGTTGAAGGCAAGCTCCAGGAGATATTGAAGGACAGGGAAACCAGATGTGCTGCAGTCCATGGCGTCACAAAGAGTCAGACATGACTGAGCTACCGAACAGCAAAAGTGTATCCATAGGATGACTTTAATGTCACCACCTAACACTCCGACTCCTGGTTTTAATCACTGTTCTTGCCAACGTATGACATGCTGCATCTAACATCCATTCCAGAAGGCAGCCTATTTTCCCCCACAGCCTACATTATTAATAAACACATCAAGGGAAAGATCGCAAAGCATTGACCCTTCCAGCAGCCTGACTTTTCCCTCAGTCAATACGAATGTGTGTTATCGACCCTCGAGTCAGCTTCCTGAAGGGCGGACAGGTTTGGAAGCAGCTGAGGGGCTCCCAACTGGAGGGGAGCAGGTGGTGTCCTGAGTATCACCATCATCTGGGAGACGGGGAGCAGGGTTTGCAGTCTTAATGCTGTCCCCGATGCCACCGTCAAACCTTTCCCATCTCAGTCTCCTCGACCACCCGAGCAAAGGGAGGGCTACGATGCGGGTGTAAGGTCCCTTCCATTTCAGGATGCAGGGCCCAGGTGTCCCCCGGAGCGTGGGCCAGGTCCCTGAGACCAGACATCCAGACAGGTGTTTTCTACTCAGGTTTGCACGCCTTGAGAACTGCTTCCTCGTCTTCATCATGATGGCTGGCCTAGATCACAATCTGGAGAAGGCCCATGTGGTCGTGGAGCCAGGCTTTCATTCTCCCTTCAGTCAGTTCAGTCACTCAGTTGTGTCTGACTCTTTGCAACCCCCATAGATTGCAGCATGCCAGGCCTCCCTGTCCATCACCAACTCCTGGAGTTTAACTCCTGTCCATCGAGTTGGTGACACCATCCAACCATCTCATCCTCTGTCACCCCCTTCTCCTCCTCCCTTCAATTTTTCTCTCCTCAAGTTCACAATTAAAACCTCTCTGGATCATTTTTGAAGAGTAAGACAAGCAGGGAGGATTGAGAAACTCCCAACTCAATTCAGGTATAAGAGAACGAATCTCAAATGTTACCAGGGCATCTCCTTTGAGCTCTGTGAGAATCACATCATACTTACACTTGTTTGCTTTATTGGGTTGTGTTTTGTGTCTTTTTTTAAATTGAGCTGCATGAGCTGTTTGTATACTTAGGGTGTCTATCCTTTGTCCAATTTTTTGTTTGCAATTATTTTTCCCATCCTGAGAGCTGTCTTTTCGTCTTGTTTACGATTGCCTTTGCTGTGCAAAAAGCTTTTAAGTTTAATTAGGTCCCATTTGTTCCCGAGCAGGAATAGAGACTCAGCCGTAGAGAATGGGCCTGTGGACTCAGGGTGGGAGGGGTAGGGGGCAGGGACTAAGACAGCAGACAGATGTATATACAGTCCCGAGTGTAAACTAGAGAGTTAGTGGGAAGCTGCTATATACAGGGAGCTTAGCTCGGTGCTCTGTGATGACTGAGAGGGTGGGATTGCGGGTGGGAGGGGGACTCAATACAGAGGGGACGTGTGTATACTTAGAGCTGATTCACACTGTCCTACAGCAGAAACCAACACAACATTGTTAAGCAATTACACTCCAATACAAATATAAAAGTGAAAAAAAATAACTCCTTCTTCGAGGAAGCACTGGCATTCCTGTTGCAACTGACAAGACCGTGAAACACACACTTTCAAAACTAATGCAAGTGATGAGGAGCCCTTATTGCGTTTTTTTTTTTTTTTTAATAGTTTGTTTTGCCATTGTTTTCTTCAGCCGCCCCTTCTGGCATGCAGGAACTTAGTTTCCTGAGCAGGAATCAGACCTGGGCGCCCCTGCCGTGGAAGCCAGGTGGCTTAACCACTGGGAATTCCCCCCACGCTCCCTTTGATGAGGTTCACAAGTGGGTCCTTCCAGAGGCTGCACTGAGTGGCTTAGGAGAACCCCCAACTTCCATCGAGACCCCCAACTTCCATCGAGTCCCCCAACGTCACCCCGACAAATACACAATCTCAGCCATTCAAAACCGGGTGCCTGCTATTCAATCACATCTTCTAAACAACCTCTACCCCCTCCCTTCCATCCTCGGCATATGTGTGCTAAGTCACTTCAGTCGTGTCTGAACCTTTGCGGCCCCACAGACTGTGGCCCACCAGGCTCCCCCGTCCATGGGATTCTCCAGGCCAGAATATGGAGTGGGTTGCCGTGCCCTTCTCCAGGGGATCTTCTGACCCGGGGATCGAACCTACATCTCCTGCACTTCAGGCAGATTCTTTACTGCTGAGCCACTGGGATATCTAGATGCCTACATAGAGAAATCTGAGAGTCTGCGGCACTCAAATCCAATGACACAGAGCTCTCCTCGTAAAAGAAAACTATATTGCCATACGTAAAATAGAGAGCCAACAGGAATTTGCTGTATGTCTCAGGAAACTCAAACAGGGGCTCTGTATCAGCCTAGAAGGGTGGGATGGGAAAGAGATGGGTGAGTGAAAGTTGCTCAGTCATGTCCAACTCTTTGCAACCCCATAGACTATACAGTCCATGGAATTCTCCAGGCCAGAATATTGGAGTGGGTAGCCTTTCCCTTCTCCAGGGGATCTTCCCAACCCAGGGATCGAACCCAGGTCTCCCGCCTTGCAGGCAGGTTCTTTACCAGCTGAGCCACCAGGGAAGCCCAAGAATACTGGAGTGGGTAGCCTATTCCTTCTCCAGGGGATCTTCCCGACACAGGGATCGAACCTGGGTCTCCCGCATTGCAGGCGGATTCTTTACCAGCTGAGCTATCAGGGATGGGAGGGAGGTACAAAAGGGAGGGGATACATGTATATCTATGGCTGATTCATGGTGAGGTTTCACAGACAACAACAAAAGTCTGTAAAGCAATTATCCTTCAATCAAAAGATAAATTAATTAAATAAAAAAGAAAAATACAAAACCTGGAATTCCTGAGTGTCATGTCACAGCCAAACCGCCGTGCAGTGGGGACTCAGAATGGACACTTTTAACTGGAAAGCCAGGTTACTTCTTGATGAGGGATATTTGCAAAGAACTGTTCCATACCGTATTAAGCAAATTACTCATCTTCAGTTGAGCTCGACATAAAATACCTTTAGTGAAACCTGAAAAGAATAACTGGTGTGGTTTATAAAAGGCACCCAGCAAACCGATGGGGATGGAGTAGATGTTAGGTGAGTATTAGTTTCCTTCTCTTCTGCGGAGGTTCCACCAGAGGTTATATCCACTTGCTAAGTCCTGTCCGACTCTTTGTAACACCATGGACTACAGCATGCCAGGCTTCCCTGTCCATTGCCAACACCTAGAGTTTGCACATATTCAAGTCCATCGAGTCGGTGATGCCATCCAACCATCTCATCCTCTGTCGCCCCCTTCTCCTCCCGCCCTCAATCTTTCCCAGCATCACGGTCTTTTCCAAGTGAGTCAGCTCTTCGCATCAAGTGGCCAAAGGACTGGAGTTTCAGCTTCAACATTAGTCCTTCCCATGAACACTCAGGATTGATCTGCTTTAGGATGGACTGGTTGGATTGCCTTGCAGTTCAAGGGACTCTCAAGAGTCTTCCCCAACGCCACAGCTCAAAAGTATCCATTTTTTGGCCTTCTTTATCTTCATTTTATTAAATAACAAAACTTTGTCTCTCTGTTCCTTGTTACAGAACCACTATCTAACTTCTATTCAAGTCCTCTTTCGGCCACCAACTGAGGCAAGTCTGTGACATCTCACAAGGCCAACATTCACCTTCGAAGTGAGGTGAATTCAGTCCTCCTATCTCTCGATACTTTCTGGATCCCAATGCGCTGGTGGCAGGCGAGACTGGCAGTGTTCAGAGCCTTTATCAGACAGCCAAGGGTAAACATGACCTTCTCTGCAGAGAGCTAGAAATAAAAAATGTTTGCAGAGCGCAACACGGTCGTCTTTCTGACCCTAACTCCAAGTGACACTGAGCTAAAAATGTACTTTGGTGGGTGATAGGAGCTGCTAGGAACCTTGCCTTGAAAGAAAGGCATAACTCTCATTTTCTGAGGTCATCTTGACTTGGCACTATTTCTGTTTGTTTAACCTTTATTCTTTCTGGACTAGCTTCCTCTCTGTGGCCCCAGGACCATCTCTGCTCAGCATCGCTGCTTGGCCCCTGGCGGCCTGTACTCAACACTGGTCCTTGTGGTCAAAAGGACTTTTCAGTGGACTGCAGAGTTTCCATGCTGAGGTTCAGGCCATGCTGACTCGTGTGGAACACATCTTTCATCTTGCTCTAGTGAACCTTCCGACCTGATAGGGATTGAAGTGGGTAGGAAGGTATTTGAACCCAGACACAATTCACGAAGGCACTCGAGATCTTTCTAAGCCTCAGACCGTGCCCCCTGCCCTTGCACTGGACAAAACTGCTGATAATATCAGGACTAAAGATGCCGAAATCCAGGACTTCCTCTACTGGTGTGTTGGTCTGTTCATGGGCACCATTTAGATTGCTTGGAGAGTTTCTGTGTGTGTTAGCCACTCAGTTGTGTCTGACTCTGTGTGACCCCATGGACTGTAGCCCACCAGGCTCCTCTGTCCATGGGATTCTCCAGGCAAGAATACTGGAGTGGGTTTTCATTCGCTGCTCCAGGGGATCTTCCCGACCTAGGAATCAAACCTGGCTCTCTTGCATTGCAGGCAGATTCTCTACCGTCTGAGCCAGCGCAGAAGCCCTCTTGCCTAATTTCACTCATCTCTTCTCATCTTGCCTCCCAGTTTCCCAGGAATGCAGATTTTAACCTCTATCCCAAAGGACACGGACGTACCACCGCTATAACCAAGCTCAAATGACGCAATGTCATTCTGATGAAACTGTTCCCTCTCCTCTTTTGCCTCAATAGATTTGGTGAGTTGAGAGAAGAGGATAGCAAGCATCGGGGATGGGTAAAAGAAGGGGTGGTTTGGAGAGAAATGGGGGGGTCCAAAATACGGGATTGGGCAGACTAGAGAAATAAATGGCTCAGTGGTAAAGAATCTGCCTGCAGTGAAGGAGACACAGGAGAGGTGGGTTTGATCCCTGGGTCGGGAAGATGCCCTGGAGAAGGAAATGGCAGCCCACTCCAGTATTCTTGCCTGGAAAATCCCATGAAGGGAGGAGCCTGGTGGCCTATAGTCCATGGAGTCCCAGAGAGTCAGACATGAGTGAGTGACTGAAAAACAACAAGGAAATAAAAGTGTTTCTAAAGAACATTAAAAGAATTATTTATAGCATTCTTAGAAAGATACAAGGGCTTCCCTCTGTGGCTCAGATGGTGAAGAATCCACCTGCAATGTGGGAGACCTAGGTTCCATCCCTGGGTTGGGAAAATCCCCCTGGAGGAGGGCATGGCAACCCACTCCAGTATTCTTGCCTGGAGAATCCCGAGGACAGAGGAGCCTGGTGAGCTGCAGTCCATGGAGTTGCAAAGAGTTGGACAGGACTGAGTGACTAATACTAAAGAGATATAAAGAATGACATTCCTCCTGGATGGGAGAGGAGTTTGAAAGAGAATGGGTACATGTCCATGTATGGCCAGGTCCCTCTGCTGTCCACCTAAAGCTGGTTGTTTGTTGATCAGCGGCACTCCAATACCAAATAAAATGTTCAAAAAGAAAAAGAAATTCCTTTTCAGGGTGTTTTGTGCTTTGATATTACTTTTTAAATAAGGCACTGTGGCAACACAGCCCAAGGAAGTCACAATGGACTTGTTACATGGCGTCCACACACACGTGCGTGAAGACAGCTCTATGGAAACAGTCACTGCGGCCTGAGCACAGGTTTTAATATTAGACGCTACAGGATCTTGGTTGGCGTGGCCAGTTTTCCCAACTCTCGCGTGTCTTCATTCCCTGGAGATTATTAAAGTGTGTGCAGCGCAGATGTTAAAATTGTTTCTGCCCCCATTCTAATGGCCTTATAGGATTGTTGCATCTGTGACAAATTATGGTGTGTGTGTGTGAGTGAGTGTGAGAGAAAGAGAGAGAGAGCTCAGTTGTGTCCATCTCTTTACCACCCCTTGGACCATAACCCACCAGGCTCCTCTGTCCACGGGATTCTCCAGGCAAGAATACCGGACTGTGTTGCCATGCCTATATATTCTATATTTATGTTCTATATTTTATTATAACTCTCACTGTTTAGTTGGGAAAAAGAGCTTCGTATGTAAGAAAGAAAGTGAAAGCGTTAGCTGCTCAGTTGTGTCTGACTCTTTACGACCCCTTGGACTGTAGTCCGCCAGGCTCCTCTGTCCATGGGATTCTCCAGGCAAGGATACTGGAGTGGGCTGCCATTTCCTCCTCCAGGAGATCTTCCCGATCCAGGGATAGAACCTATATCTTCTGCACTGGCAGGTGGGTTCTTTACCACTTGAGCCGTCAGGGAAGCATCGCGCTATGTGAGATAAGTCACTCACCTAAAGACAAATACTGGTATGATTGCTGTGAATTTGGCTTCCTCACTTTTGTGACAATCCGCTTAGGAAAGAGCAGATGATACAAAGACTTTTATGCTCATGGAGTAAATTCCCTGGTGCATATACTTAATAAGCCAAATAATTCAGATTCTTAAGAAGTGTGTTAGAGCCTGAAATACTGGTTCAAGATGATACAACTTTCTCCACTGTTGGTATTATCACCCATACCAGATGATGTCATACGTGGATAAACATTATGTAAAATCAAGATGGACTTAGGGGACAAACTGAGTGGAAATTAAACAACTCCAGAAGCACATACAACAAATGAGAGAACTCCTTCCTTCTACTACAGTACTGAGAATTTCCACAAACACAAAAAAACAAACATAAACCCTTCTCGTTCAACAATACTGTCCTCGATTCACGTATTTTTTCTGAACGTCATTTTGTCAAATTATGCAACCTAAAGTTTCATACTGTTCTAAAAACTCCCCTGGAGAATATGTGGAAAAAGTGATCATTAAAAATCAAGCTCCAGGTCTCCTGAATCTCTGTTGAAGCCTCTGTAAGACGCCCCCAGGTTTATAATAAATACCACTGAGAATCCAAATCAGCAAATTGGAGTGAACCAGCATTCGCTGAAAAAAGGGTTGTGAAGAAGGGTATTTTTTTGTGACTAATGAGAAAAGTATTTGCTTGTCTAATGGGAAATATTCCGAGAACTCTCCAGGGTCACCATCGCGTTCCTAGAAGCCAGTTGCTAAGAACATTACCTTCCGCCATCACCCTGCTCATTACCGACCCATCTCCAGCCTCTCCCAGTGCGGTTACATACAGTCAGTCACCGTGCACAGCACCCAGTGAGGCTTATTATGGATGTCACATTTCAGAAATTTCCTAATGGAAACATGACGCGTTACCGCCATGCAGGGAACTGATTTCAACATCCCCATTACACACCGCGTGCCATCCACAAATTTTTTTCCTTTATTTATTCATTTTAAATTTTAATTGGAGGCTCATTACTTTACCATATTGTGGTGGGTTTTATTTTATTTTATTTTTTTGCCATATATTGACATGTAGGCACTGCATCAAACTAGCCGTGATTTTGCCTCCGTGTGATCCTCACACCATTAGTGAAATGTTTGCATTTCACAAGTCTCCTCCTTTCTGAAAATGATATCCATCCACTCTTGTGTTGATTTTAAATTGAACGAGCAACAATTTTACGAGCTTGGCAGCCACAGAATGATGGTTCTTTTTTGCACGTGTACATTTGCTCTGTAGATTATTTTGTGATGCTCTAATATTAGGAGCCTGGGAAAGAGAATATATGTCTAAGAAGATTTTCAGACGTACCCGTGTGAACCTTCTTCTCACAGATTCTGAGGTCCAGGTATGGGTGGAGGTCCAGATGGACAGACAGAGAAGTCAGATGACTTCCTTGAGTTCAAACATTCACTGCTGATAAAGGCAAAGTTTCTCAAGTTCCTAGGTTTCTTAACCACCAGGCCAGTCTGCAGTCAAAAAAAAAAAAGGAAATGTTAGTCGCTCAGTTGTGTCCGACTCTTTTGCGAGCCCCATGGACTATAGCTCGCCAGGCTCCTCTGTCCATGGGGTTTCCCAGGCAAGAATACTGGAGTGGGTTGCCATTCTCTTCTCCAGAGGCTCTCTCTGACCCAGGAATCAAATGCAGGTTTCCTGAACTGCAGGTAGACTCTTTACCATCTGAGCCAAAAGGGAAGCCCCATCAAAACTGTTTCCAAAAGAGTATGGTGGCAATTCAAAGGCAATCAATTAACTTTCACTCCAGCCTACACTGTACCTTTACAGGGTATGTAGGGGGACTTAACTGTCCTGTGAAATCCAACATAAGAGTACAGTTCCTAAGAAGCAAGGACATAATTCCCTTTGTATCTCAGATTAAAAAAAAAAAAAAATCAGCTGAATGATCAGCTGGAATGGGTGATGGGAAGAAATTTGGGGGAAAGGAAAGGACCAGTGGCAGTGGTAAAGAAGATCATTGTGTTTGAGATCTCCCTGGCGGGTCCAAAGGTTTCCAATTCACCTGCCAATGCAAGGGGACCCGGGTGTGATCTCTGTTCCAGGAAGACCCCACATGTCGCAAGGAAACGAAGCGTGAGTATGACAACTACTGAAGCTCGTGTGCCCTAGAGGCTGAGCTCTGCAGCCAGAGAGACTGCTGCAATGAGCAGTGCACACCCCAGAGGCGAGGGAGCAGGCCCTGCTCGCAGCAAAGACAAAGCCCAGAATCCACTGAGGGATTTTTGCCTTCCCGTTGGGCCCTTTTCTCACGTGCAGAGGAGCTGTGTTCCCAGAGTTATGCCCAACTCAAAGGTCTCACGAGCTTCCCCACACACACCCAAAGCAGCTACTGACTGACCATAGCTGACGACTGTTGCAAGTCAACGTGATATTATTGTCTTGTCTCACGGAGAAGACTCTGGAGAGGCCCTTGGACTACAAGGAGATGAAAGCAGTCCATCCTAAAGGACATTAGCTCTGAATGTTCACCGAAAGGACTGATGCTGAAGTTCCAATCCTTTGGCCACTTGATGCCAAGAACCGACTCATTGGAAAGGACCCTGATGATGGGAAAGATTGAAGGCAGGAGGAGAAGGGGACTGCAGAGGATGAGATGGTTGGATGGCATCACCGACTCCATGGACATGAGTTTCAGCAAGTCTGGGAGGTGGTGAAGCACAAGGAAGGCTGGCGTGCAGGAGTCCATAAGCTCTCAAAGAGCTGGACTCAACCACTGAACAACAGTGATACACAAAACATGGGACAACTGCATAGACCTGGGGGAAGAAAGCCCACAGCCCCAGGCCCATTATGACATGCGCCCAGGGGTAGATCCGTAGCCATGGCAACCTGGAGCAATGATCTCGCAGCCCTGCTGAGTGTGCAAAACCAGGTGGTATGAGGGACTTGCCTCTTGGTCCACTGGCTAGGACTCCGTGCTCCCAATGCAGAGGTCCCAGGTTCCATCCCTGGTCAGGGAACTAGACCCCATATGCCACAACTAAGAGATCGAGCCTGCTGCAACTAAGATCTCATACAGCCAGATCAATAAATATTTTTTAAAAAACTAGTTGGCATTAGAGAAAAAGGTGATGCACACACAATTCTGGGTGAATTTTTGTGTCTATAAAGGCTGGGAAGTGGGAATGCTGGTGACCCATGAGGACAAAGAGTGGGTCTGACCTTCTTTCACTTTGAAGCAATAAAAGCTGTGGGAGAGCTGGGAGGGAATGCTGACGTCGTTTCAGGAAACAGTCAACCTTCTACAGACATGTTCAGGTACAAGGACAGGGAGACCTGAGCAGAGCCTAATGCTCAGACAGTTGGGTGGCTCAGATAGTAAAGAGTCCTGCTTGCAGTGCAGGAGACACAGGTTCGATCCCTGGCTTGGGAAGATCCCTTGGAGGAGGACATGGCGACCCACTCCAGTATTCTTAGCTGGAGAATCCCGTGGACAGAAGAGGCTGGCGGGCTACAGTCCATGACGTCATAAAGAGTTGGAAACAACTGAGCGACTAACACTTTCACAAAGCAAAGAGTGCAGTACTATGGAGCCTTGGTGGAGACTCATGCAGGAGCTCTAAAGACTGCCATTAGCAGCTCCACTAAAGAGGGAAGAAGAAAATTGAGATAAAGAAGGAAGGTGTGTTTAGGTGCAGGACAGCATGCCTGTTAATATCAGAGGTTTTGGAACCAGCAGAACTGAGTTTCCAGCGAGGCAAGCTGGGACTTCTGAACCCACCAGACTTCCCTGTCTGTCACTATCTCCCAGAGCTTGGCCAAACTGATGTCCATCGAGTGGGTGATGCCATCCAAGCATCTCATTATCTGTTGCCCCCTTCTCCTCCTGCTGTCAATCTTTCCCAGCATCAGTACCTCAATTCCAGCTAGGCAATGGGTTTAATTTTCTAAGGACAGCTACTTCCTACGGATCTCGAAAGGGGTATTTGAAACAATATGCAGTGATGTCCACGTCAGAATAGATCAGTAAATTACGTACTGAGAACATAGTTTAACAACACATAATTTGTGGACCATCGCACCAACTTCTTATCCTGACAATTAGGGATTAAAGAGCTACAGTGAAGACTCAGTTCTGACACCCAGAGCAGTCTTACTCCCTGGCACTGGGTTACCCTAGGTAAGGAAGCAAAGCTCTTATTTGCAAATATGTGTGGGATAATAAAGGCATAAGGAACGAGAGAGTTAAAACAGGTAGCTACTTTGTACATTTGTAGCAAAAAATATATATGAAAAGGGACTTTCATGGTGGTCCAGTGACAAAGAATTGGCCTTGTAATGCAGACGTCAAGTGAAAACTTGCTCAGTCGTGTCTGATTCTCTGCGACCCCATGGACTGTAGCCCACCAGGCTCGTCTGTCCATGGAATTCTCCAGGCAAGAGACTGGAGTGGGTAGCCATTCCCTTCTTCAGGGAATGAATCTTCCCAACCCAGGGATTGAACCCAGGCCTCCTGCATCGCAGGTGGATTCTTAACCATCTGAGCCACAAGGGAAGCCCAAGAATACTGGAGTGGGTTGCCAGGCCCTCCTCCAGGGGATCTTCCCAACCCAGGGATGGAACCCAGATCTCCCACATTGCAGGTGGATCCTTTACTGCCTGAGTTACCCGGGAATCCCCACACAGAGGACGTGGGTTCAATCCCTGGTCTAGATCCCGCATGCCTCGGGGCAACTAAGCCCAAGCGCCATCACTGCCGAGCCCGTGTGCCGCAACAAGAGAGTCCGTGCACCGCAATGAAAGGGCCCACATGATGTTATGAAGATTCTGTGTGCTGTAACTAAGATCTGATTCAACCAAACAAATACACAATAACACACACATGTCAAGCAAGGTTCAGGAGGTGGTACAACATTCATCCAAAGCCTAATGGGCACGGTGAATGAAGTAATATGCGATTATCAACCCATATTTTAAACTAAATATCCATCAGTCCATGCAGATGAGATATTTGATAAACAGGTGTCAATGGACCATTCTCCCATGCAGAAGCCTTTCAAATCCCTTATGTTTTGTTCATCGCCAAGGTGGTAGACAATAAGTCCCTAAGTGTGACTTTCTTCCAAAGAGGATAGTTAGGATAGAAGTTTCTCTGTTATTTCTTTTTAAACTAACCACAGACTTCCCTGGTGATCCAGAGGCTGAGACTTCACATTCCCAGTGCAGGCACCATGGGTCAGTGAGTTGATCAGTGAAACAGATCCCACGTGCTGCAACTAAGGGTTCTCAAGACGCAACGAAATATCTCTCGTGCCGCAACGAAACATCTCTCGTGCCACAACGAAAAGCCAGCGCAGCCAAATAAATCAATAAAAAACAACTACAGTAGAGACCCCTAAAATACTAATCAAACCAGTGAGCAACATCAACATCAACAGACATAAGTCCTTGACATGATGTGATAAAAAAATCTCACGTTACCCTTGTGATCTGCACCCTTAAAAACCCATTAACACCGGTCTCATCGTGAGAAAACCAGCAGACAAACTCAAATCGACACTCACTCTATAAAACACGGGCTGAGGACTCCTCAAAGCTGCCGAGGTCATCAAAAACAAGCAACCCTAAGGAGACCTGACGATGAGACGTAATGTGGTATTTGGATGGGGTCCTGGAACAGAAGGAAGACATTAGGGGAAAAACGAAGGAAATCTGAATAATGTGAGGACTGTCGTTAAACAGAAATGAATTTATACTGGTTCATTACTTATGAGAAATGTACGCCACGAAGGCAAGATATTAATAATGTGAGGAATGAGATGCAGTGTGTATGGGAACTGTCTGTACCAGCTTTGGGATTTTTCCGTAAATTTCAAAATAGTTTACAATTTAAAACTCACTGAAAAAAGGTACTGGGCATGAGATATTTGTAGGGTGGCGAAATGCCACCCTAGAGCTAGGCAGATTCCCCGAGAAGGAAGGGAGTTTCATCCTGTGATGGAAAGGTCAGGCTCGGAATTTAGTGTGACTCTCAGTCTGTCTTCAGTGGACAAGCAAACCCCGTATGCCACCTAACATAAGTCATCGCTGGACACTTAAGAGGGTTTCATGACTATAATGATACTGCCAAATCCAGCAAGCCTTTCTAACCCCCTTCCAGGGGACGGGCCACATGGGGGAGACGGGACAAGTTAACACGCTGTGAGAAAACAGACAATTCCCAAACACTCCAGCAAACAATTATGATTTTTTCCCACCGAGTCGATATTATTATTTTTTTCAATGGTGAGGTTGGACTTGCTGTGGTTGTTTAGTCACTAAGTCATGTCCAACTCTTTGCGACCCCATGGACCGTAGCCCGCCAGGCTCCTCGGTCCATGGGATTCTCTAGGCGGGAATACTGGAGTGGGTTGCCCTTTGCTTCTCCAGGGGATCTTCCTGACCCAAGGACTGAACCTGGGTCTCCCACACTGTAGGCAGATTCTTTACTATCTGAGCAACTAGGAAAGCCCTTAGCAGATGCATAAGCTATTATATATAGGATGGATAAACAACAACATCCCGCTGTATAGCACAGGGAACTATATACAACATCCTGTGATAAATCATAGCTGAAAAGAATATTAAAAGCAATGTGTATAACTTAATCACTCTGCTGTACAGCAGAAATTACCCCAATGGTGTAAATCAACTCTCTCGCTTGGGTACGTGCTCGGTGGTAACAGCAGATCTTTCACTGAATAGGGACCCACTAGGGTCAGTTTGTAGCTGCTTGACTTTTAAGTCTCTGTTGCTTGTTGCTGTTTAATCGCTCAGTCATGTCTCTGCGACCCTGTGGACTGTAGCCCACCAGGCTCCTCTGTCCATGGGATTCTCCAGGCAAGAACACTGCAGTGGGTTGCCATTTCCTCCTCCAGGGGATCTTCCCGACCGTGGATTCTTTACCACTGAGCCAGTAAATCACCGACACTTCCATTTAAAGAAGATAAGATTTAAACAAAGGGTGCCTCTCTGGAAAAACTACTGTGACTTTGACCAACCACTCCAGTGAACACAGTCCCTACCACTGTGAACCAGGGACAGGGTGACCCCATAGCTATCAAATCTCCCTCCAACACCACCTCCAACCTGCAGAATTCGCTCTCTGAGGCTTTGCCAAGGGGCAGGCAGGTGTCAAAGCTGACCTCATTCGACTCCTCCTGCAAAAGCTGTGTCTCCACCTTGCCTTTCAACTCTTCCCATCAGCTCCTGGGAGTTACTAGGAGAAGCTGGAGTTCAGAACCTCTTTCCCTTGGAAGCCACGGCTGCTAGTTTGAAGCTGGGAGCAGTTGGGTCTCCATTTCATCTTCAGTGGGTAAAATGCATGGCGAGCCAACCCAGTCGATGAGTTTGGGCCAGCATACACTTTTCTTCCTTTGTTCCCAACCTAATGGATTTGTCACTGGTCTCCTCCCCTGTTGATTATCACTTTAACCTCCTCATTTCTCATTTTCTACACTGTTATTATTAGGCTGGTCTACAGACCCCTTTACAGATGATCCCTGACAAATACCCATATACTAATTACTGTTCCTTTCCTCTGGCAAGATAATAAAGGTTATTTTCATTCCTAAATGCATTTTGTGGTTCAGCGACTCTGGCCTATTTACAGATCCCAGCTCTCCTATTTGAGAGATGAGAATACTAATAATTTCCCTGACAAGGAAGTCCCATGTTGGTATGGATCTCTCTATTTTTATATGCCTAGGCGAGAGGATGCTTTATCCCCAGTCTAGACTGTACTAAAAACAGAGCCTTACCCTAGGCTATATATGCTTTGAAAAATAAGTTACATATATACATTAGGCGGAAAAGCACAGTTTGAATTTCTGAAGGTAACAGCAAATCTTTCTTTGAATAGGGACCCACTAGTCAGTCTAGTCAAGGCTATGGTTTTCCCAGTGGTCATGTATGGATGTGAGAGTTGGACTGTGAAGAAAGCTGAGCGCCGAAGAATTGATGCTTTTGAACTGTGGTGTTGGAGAAGACTCTTGAGAGTCCCTTGGACTGCAAGGAGATCCAACCAGTCCAACCTAAAGGAAATCCGTCCTGGGTGTTCATTGGAAAGACTGATGCTGAAGCTGAAACTCCAATACTCTGGCCACCTGATGTGAAGACCTGACTCTTTTGAAAAGATCCTGATGCTGGGAAAGATTGAAGGCAGGCGGAGAAGGGGATGACAGAGGATGAGATGGTTGGATGGCATCACCGTTTGGATGAGTTTGAGCAAGCTCCGGGAGTTGGTGATGGTCAGGGAAGCCTGGTTTGCTGCAGTCCATGGGGTCGCAGAGAGTCGGACACGACTAAGCGACTGAACTGAACTGAATTCACCTTAGACATGGGATGTATCCCAAGCTCCCAGGCAACGTGTGGACACCATCCAGGCAGCTGGCCGTTTCTTATTTATGATTTCTGCACCATCACATTGAGGGATGTTTAAGTTCTCTGCCTTGAAACCCAATGGAATCTAGACTTCAAGACCTTCTTGAACAATGTAAAAGGTGGTGGTGTGGTTGGGTCGCTCAGTCGTGTCTGACTCTTTGCAACCCCGTGGACTTGTAGCCTGCCTGGATCCTCTGTCCGTGGGATTCCCCAGGCCAGAATGCTGGAGTGGGGAGCCATTTGGTTCTCCACACAGAAATGGACCATCAACAAAATGATGATTTCTGTGTTGAAAACTGCCCGCATCTGCTAAGTCCACTGGAGGTTTAATTTTCTAGAATGCTTCCTACTGTGAATCGAATCGATAATTTGCAGAATTTTTGTGAAATTTCATTGAGGAGCTACCGATGTAGACAATGGCTCACCTGCTGGAGCACTTAATTTGCATCTTCCCTCAGATCAAAGGGGAAAGAGGAGGTCATTATCACTCGTCCCCCCCAAGTAGAACTCTAATTAAAATAAGGAGCGTATTTTAGCTTTCCTGTGCAGTTTACATCTAGACAGACACAGCTTGAGGCTCCCTAATAATAGCAGAAGTAATAGGTTTTAGTGGAAAAGATAAGCCTTCTCCATTCTCTTGTTATTTTGGATTTGCGTTCTAACAAAATAGGATTGGACACATTTGATGAAGTTAAACTGATAAGTGTGTTACGGTAATTGCCTCAAAATGAATGTAGATAAGTTAAGAAAAAAAAAATAAGAAGACTATCCCTTTAACTAAATGGGATGTTAAACATGGGCTTGATGTTAAACATAGGATGTTAAAATTGGGTCTTGAATAAATCAGGTATGTATTGGCTGCCAACACCAAAGTTAAAGAAAAAAAAGGCACACTTAACTCTTTTTCCACACTCCAAGGATGGAGAGGAGGTGACTACGTATTAAATGTTTATAAGACAGCATGTGTATGTGTGTGTGTGAATGTATATATATACAGGGCTTCCCAGAACCCACCTGCCAATGCAGGAGATGAAAGGGGCTAGGGTTCGATCCCTGGGTCAGGAAGATCCCCTGGAGGAGGAAACGGCAATCTACTCCAGTATTCTTGCCCGGAGAATCCCATGGACAGAGGAGCCTGGTGGATTACAGTGCATGGGTTGCAAAGAGTCAGACACGACTGAACTGACTTAAACACACACGCACACACACACACACACCAATTCAGTTCAGTCGCTCAGTCGTGTCCGATTCTTTGCGACTCCATGAATCGCAGCACGCCAGGCCTCCCTGTCCATCACCATCTCCCGGAGTTCACTCAGACTCATGTCCATCGAGTCAGTGACGCCATCAGCCATCTCATCCTCGGTCGTCCCCTTCTCCTCCTGCCCCCAATCCCTCCCAGCATCAGAGTTTTTTCCAATGAGTCAACTCTCCTCATGAGGTGGCCAAAGTATTAGAGTTTCAGCTTCAGCATCATTCATTCCAAAGAAATCCCAGGGCTGATCTCCTTCAGAATGGACTGGTCGGATCTCCTTGCAGTCCAAGGGACTCTCAAGAGTCTTCTCCAACACCACAGTTCAAAAGCATTAATTCTTCGGTGCTCAGCCTTCTTCACAGTCCAACTCTCACATCCATACATGACTACTGGAAAAACCATAGCCTTGACTAGACGGACCTTAGTCGGCATATGTGTGTGTGTGTGTGTGTGTGTGTGTGTGTGTGTGTGTGTGTGTGT
>NW_024070207.1:126689151-126714499 GCF_014754425.2 Oryx dammah
TGTGTGTGTGTGTGTGTGTGTGTGTGTGTGTGTGTGTGTGTGTGTGTGTGTGTGCTTATGTTTTCCTATAGGAGTTAAATGTATAACTTATAATTAAATATTGCAAAGAGTGTATCACCATCCAATAAATACTTGCCTAGGCACACGATACTCAAAAGGATGGCAGTCTTCCCACCATGGGACATTTGGCAACATGGGGAGATATTTTGATTGTCTCAGCTGAGAAGGAGGAAGCTACTGGCATCTACCATGAAAAGGCCAGTTCAGTTCAGTCGCTCAGTCGTGTCTGACTCTTTCGGACCCCATGGACTGCAGCACGCCAGGCCTCCCTGTCCATCACCAACTTCCAAAGTTGTTTAGACCAGGAATGCTGCTAAACATTCTAAAATGCACAGGACTGCCCCCTTCACCCTCACAAAAGATAACTACTGAGCCTCAAATATCCCTAACGCAAAGATGGAGACAATCTGGTCTGAAAAAACGTGGGTATTTTCTGGTACTAGGTGCTCACCATGAACCAGGCACGACACTTGCCATCTTTATTTAAATGGCCTCATTTAATGCTCACAGCTCTCCTGTGAGGTTTTGCCCATTTTTTTTTTTCATGTGAGAACTTGGAAAATGAACAGCTCACAAACTTATTCATCTTACTGAGAAGCAGAGAGCCATGATTCAGAGAACCGGAAGATCTTTCTGGTTCCTAGGGCATCTCGTGTAACAAAAGTTTTCCATTCCTCTTTGCAACAACTATACAGTTTCAAATTAGAAAAACAGCTTTGGAGTAGGGGCAATGATTGTCATCTTGTCATTGAAGAAATGAATTAAGAAGGCTAATTATTGCATAGGATCATGCCTAATAACTACTAGAGTCAGCACTCTCTCGAGACCATTTGTGACTCCAAATCTAGGATTGCTAAACGAGGTATCATTTCACGTCTCAGGCACTGTTTTCCCAAGCCTTCATTACTGACCTTTAGTCAGTTGGGTAGTCCACACTGTAGGGTATTGGCCATTCTGCAGTATCTGATCGAATCCCTGGCGTGTACCCACCACAGGCTGGTAGGACCCTTCTCCAGTCATGTTGTTCAGCTGCTAAGTCATGTCGACTCTCTGTGACCCATGGACTGCATCAAGCCAGGCTTCCCTATCCTTCACCAACTCTCAGAGGTTGCTCAAAGTCATGTCCACTGAGTCGGTGATGCCATCCAACCATCTCATCCTCTGTCGTCCCCTTCTCCTCCTGCCCTCAGTCTTTCCTAGCATCAGGGTCTTTTCCAATGAGTCAGCTCTTCGCATCCGGTGGCCAAAGGATTGGAGCTTCAGCATCAGTCCTTCCAGTGAATATTCAGGGTTGACTTCCTTTAGGATTTAACTGGTTGCATCTCATTGCAGTCCAAGGGACTCTCCAGACTCTTCTCCAGCACCACAAGTTAAAAGCATCAGTTCTTCAGTGTTTAGCCTTCTTGATGGTCCAACTCTCACATTTGTAGCTGACTATTGGAAAAACCATAGCTTTGACTAAATGGCCCCTGTTTAAAAACAGCCTCCAGCCCCCTGCTCTCATGACCACTTGGTAACCTTAGACAAATGTTTGACAGTCCTTGAAAAAGATGTTCATAGACGGCCCCTTTGAAGCTCTCTTTATGTCTGATTCCAGCATCTAACCATAACTTTGTTTTGATATACCACTGATAGCTCATCAAATACCTAAATTAGGGAACGGCCTGGCAGTCCATTGGTTAGGACTAAATGCTCTCAATCCTTGGTTGGGGAACTAAGATCCTGCAAGCTGCACTGGGTGGCCAAAAAGGAAAAAATAAATAAGACGTAACAAAACAACTTAGCATATTAAAAAGCAGAGACATCACTTTGCGGACAGAGGTCTGTACAGTCAGATTATGGTTTTCCCAGGAGTCATGCACAGATGTAAGAGCTGGACCATAAAGAAGGTTGAGCACTGAAAAAGTGATGCCTCCAAATTGTGATGTTGAAGAATACTCTTGAGAGTCCCTTGGATGGCAAGGAGATCAAGTCAGTGAATCCTAAAGGAATTCAACACTGAATATTCACTGAAGGGCTGATGCTGAAGCTGCAATACCTTGGCCACCTAATGCAGAAAGCCAACATATTAGAAAAGACCCTGATGCTGGGAAAGACTGAAGGCAGGAAGAGAAGGAGAACGACAGAGGGTGAGGTGGTTACATAGCATCACTGACTCAATGAACATGAGTCAGTCCATGTGAGCAAACTCCGGGAGATGGTAAAGGACAGGGAAGCCTGGCATACTGAGTCCACGGGGTCACAGAGAGTCAGACAGGCTTGGTGATTGAACAACAACAAAAAACAGAACCAAAACCAACCAAACTCACCTAAATTAATTCTGTTAAAATATATTCTCTGTTGGTTTGGTCATCCATTACACTAATGCTAATTACTCCCAATTATGGAGTTATGGAACCCTAACCCCAACCCTAACCCTTATCCCAACAATATGTTTGAGTCATTTTCTCCATCGTGTGTGTGCGTGCACGCGCATGTGTGTGTGTGTGCGTGCGAGCGCGTGTGTGTGTTAGTCACTCAGTCATGTCTGACTCTTTGCGACCCCATGGATTGTAGCTCACCAGGCTCCTCTGTCCATGGGATTCTCTAGGCAAGAATACTGGAGTGGGTTGCCATTCCCTTCTCCAGGGGATCTTCCCCACCCAAGGAACTGAACCTGGGTCTCCTGCATGGCAGACAGCTTCTTTACCACCTGAGCCATTAATCAAATAAGAAAACTGACTGTTTGGGACCAGTTGTGACATCCACAGATACCCCAGAGGATGGACATCTAGAGATGATGATGTCTTTGTAATGTCTTAGTGTTTGAAAAGCTGGCCTCCGCAATACAGGAAGGTATTAGTTCTCAGTTTAGTGGAAAGGGACAAAGCAAAGGCCCCAGGGGGATTCCCAGAATAGCCAGCCAAGATGTTCCCTCAGAGCACATTTTAGGGGTCAGATCCTCAGTGTCTCACAGGTAACAGCGTCTGAGACTTTGTTCTCCTTCTCTGTTGTCCCTTTTTATCTGAAGACATCTACAGTTGGGTTCCAGGGTTTCTCTGCCACTTATCTTGAAAGAGCAACCTGTTGGCCCAGACAAGGAAAAAAATGGAGGAGGAGTAGAGATCCCTAACCCTCAGACTAAGCTGCCAAGAAGAAATTTAGCTGGGACCACCCTGGGCCCAAACTACACAACCTCAACTTTGAGATTCATCTTTCTCTCCACTGCACCCTTCTGTTTCAGGAAGGGAAAAAAAAAAAAAAAACAAAACTTCCATGAATCTCAGACAAGGAATCTCTGGAAAAACAGCAGCATGCCCATGCAAAGCAGAAAAGAATAACATCCATTATATTTCCTCAGCACAGTATTTCAAAACGCAATTCTAGACCAGAGACTTATTTTTGTAACCTATTTCTTAGCTTTTCTCTTGAATCCAAAATTTATAGGATCATCTAAAGTTATAGGATTTGAAAAATAGCTGCAGTAATCTTTTCATTTTCTACCAGCTTTCTTCTCTGGAACTGCATCAAAAATAAATATGTTTTATGGACCTGAACTTCAAGGAGGTTTTAAAAGTCATTTAAGGATATACTTCAGTTATGTTTGGGATCAAATCGTGATGAACAGCTCTCTCTCGTCTATCACCTCAGGATAACACACTGCTTTATGAGGTTGGACTGTGGCTACTGAACAAGAATAGGAACGATATGAAGAATTGTGATCCCGGAAAAAATAAAAGTGCCCAATCAAGGCTCAAAGATGCCCTGTGGTGAAATATAGTATCTTGACAGGCCATGGGACAAGGTCAATGGGCAAGATAAACATGGGTGCATTTCACTTTTAAGGACGTATTCCTTCTTAAGGAATAAGAAGGAAGGTAGATGGAAAGAATGAAGACACCCAGCTCATCAAGCATGAAAAGGTGGTACCTACGTCAGCAAGCCAACAACTTTTATGCATTAAACCAGTCCATCCTAAAGGAGATCAGTCCTGGGTGTTCATTGGAAGGACTGATGTTGAAGCTGAAACTCCAACACTTTGGCCACCTGATTCGAAGAGCTGACTCATTGGAAAAGACCCTGATGCTGGGAAAGATTGAGGGCGGGAGGAGAAGGGGACGACAGAGGATGAGATGGTTGGATGGCATCACTGACTCGATGGACATGAGTTTGGGTGGACTCCAGGAGTTGGTGATGGACAGGGAGGCCTGGCATGTTGTGGTTCATGGGGTCGCAAAGAGTTGGACACGACTGAGTGACTGAACTGAACTGAAGTTGGTTTACTGCGTAGTATGCCATTAATCTCTGGGTCTTATCCCTTCCATGACCACTGAGGATCAGCTTACTATGTGGGAAAGAAGAAGAACTTACCAAGACTGGTCTCTAAGAAATCTGTCTCCAATCTATGGTTCTGGCCCTAACCTCACTCCTGTTGATTCAGAAATTTAACTCTCGTTATCTCCTGGCCGTCTCACTTGAAGGTCACACTGTTATTGACATCTCAGTTTCCTGAATACTAATCTTTCTTTCCCTGAAACTAGCCCTAGGTACAACTTCTCCATCACTCTCATAACAGCACGAATTTCCATGATCTGAAACTAAGATCCTTCCTCTCTTCTCCCCCATCTGACATATAACTAACTGCACCTATTTTGTTCTCTCTCTTTTTCAGCATTCCTTCTGCCGATCACCATCCAACGAACACCAACCAGACACAAGCTGTTGATAGCCGTCAACCATGCTATCAACTGAACGTCAACCATTCAGTTCAGTTCAGTCACTTGATCATGTCTGACTCTTTGCAACCCCATGGACTGCAGCACGCCAGGCCTTCCTGTCCATCACCAACTCCCAGAGTTTACTCAAACTCATGTCCATTGAGTTGGTGATGCCATCCATCCATCTCATCCTCTGTCATCCTCTTCTCCTCCTGCCCCTAATCTCTCCCAGCATCAGGGTCTTTTCCAGTGAGTCAACTCTTCCCATGAGGTGGCCAAAGTATTGGAGCTTCAGCCACCATTAGATATTTTTACTCCTTGCCCATCTTTTCCCCACTAGACTTCCAAAATATTTTCCCCTTTACTCTTACCTTCCTTAATACTACCACCAAATTCTCTGCCTTTCAAATCACCATCACATTTATTACCAAGACAGTAAAAGATTTTGATCATCTGGCCTCAGCCTGTCTTTCTAGTCTTCCTTTTCGTACAAGTCAAAATTGACCACTGATTATACAATTATGATTTATAGGAGCTGATTTGCAGGAAGTGCAGTGTTCTGTAAAGAAAGAGCTGGAAAGGTCTTATGAGAGATGCAACTGATAGCAAATGTATCAGATAAGAGTGCTGGATGAAAACCACAGGAGTCAATACTGGCAAACACAAGAAACAATGAGACAGAGGAACGGAAACGGTGCAGGAGACCAAGACAGTCAGGAGCCCGCCCTGACACAGTCTGGGTCACCCACTCGATACAGGTCTCAGTGGGAACGCCCAGATGGCTGTGCTCAAGTCGTGGGTTTGTGCTTGACCAGGTCAGGTGAGCCAGAGTATGACCTGGTTACTCCAACTGCAAGAAGTAATGGCAACCCACTCTGGTCTTCTCGCCTGGAGAATCCCACGGACAGATGAGCCTGGCGGGCTACGGTCCACGGGGTCGCAAAGAGCCAGACGTGACTGGGTGACTCAACACTTTCACAGCTCCCCTTAAAACTAAGTGTCTCCAAACCACCAAAGCCCTTCGGGAGTCAAGTGGGCCAACACTTTTACATGTTGGTGTCAATAACCCACTCTGATGAAAGCACTGGGTACTGGGTTTTCCACCCCCCCCTTTGTTTAAATCTAAAGTTAATCCAGCATCCAAACATGACTTCATTTAAAACATTCATTTATTCTTATTAGAAATATTATATGTATGAATGCTATATATCAAAATACATCTGGTGTTTTCAAATAGGCTCCCTTTGTTTGATAAATGTGCAGTTAGAGGAATTTTTAATAGCACATAACAGCACATTTTCTTTTGCAAAATGTCATGGGCGTCTTTGCTTGTTTTCATTTCCTTTTTAAAGTATTTTTGGTCACACCCCATGGCAGGTGGTGGGATCTAGTTCCCAAACCCCACACCCACATGTTGGAAGGCAGAGTCTTAACCACTGGACCACCAGTAAAGTCCCTTCTTTCCTTGTTTTTAAAATGAAGATCATAAGTTCAGTTACTTTACACTATTTGAAAGCCACAAATACCACAGCAAATAAGATGAGTCTTCATCACAGATTGATCCAGAGCTGCTATTTCACATTCTCAAATCTACCACTACAAATTTCAAATCCTATCTCAAAAGAGAAAAGAATGTTCTAGATTAGAGTTTCCCAATTTTTGGGGGGGAGGGGCGAGGGGGTTATTGTCCTTCCTAAACAGCCTATTTTTAGACTTCATTTCCCTTAATCTCCTAACTAATGCTGGGAACACTGCCACAGTAGTTTACCATACAAAATAGCATAAATATTATTTTTAGGCCAGGTTGCAGAATTGGGTCAGAAGATGAGAATTACTGGTGAGAAGCTTTCCGGGGTTATGTAAGTCAAGGCTATGTTTTCTAGTTAGGTTTTGGGTAAAGCTAATAACTATGCAGGAAAACAGGCGATATCCACAAACATTTATATTCCAGGTCCAGAGAAACCTTCTAAGAGTAAGACAGAGAGGTCTAGAATTTCTTGGAGGAGCAAAGCAAAACGTGTCCATCAGGAAAACGTGATTTGCGGATGACCATGTTACAAGGATACTGTATCTCTGCTCATGTCTTCAGCTCTATTTTGGTTTCGGGATATGCGTCAGGGTGAGAGGCTTGGCCACCATGAAAAAATGCAAGGCGTACAATATTTCAGGGATAGCAAGAGAAAGCAGAAATACTATAACAGGGGTTCCCGGCCTCCAGGATCTAATACTTGATGCTCGGTGGCGGGGCGGGGCGGGGGGGCTGACATAATCATAACAGAAATAAAGTGCACAATAAATGCAATGTGCTTAAATCATCCTGAAACCATCCCCCTTCCCCATCTGTGGAAACGCTATCTTCCACGAAACCTGTTCCTGGTGCCAAAAAGTCTGGGCAACCGCTGCTACAGACCAAAGAAAATGGCCTTACAGAAGCCTGGGTCTGCGACAGAGGAATCTTACATATAGGACTGACAGTCCTGTATGGAAAGGGGGCGCTTTTCCCTTCTACGGAACAATCTTAGAGAAGAATATTTACATGGGCTCCCATGAACATCAAATTCTTTCTCTTCACTGAAATTCAGTGGCCAGGGAACAAAAATATCTACCAAGGAGACTCTAATTGGAAACAAAGAGGATTAAACGTTCTCCCAAAGAAACATATTTCCAGCTGTTCGCCTGGAGCCTCTGATTAGGTTTCCTCTTCCTCATCAGAAGAATCGTTAAGTATGATGAGAGCACTCAGATGCAGTGTCAAACATTTATTCAGTTTCTTAATGTGTCAGATCCCAGTTACCTGTAAACTCCAGTACTCTGGCCACCTGACGCGAAGAGCCAGCTCATTAGAAAAGACTCTGATGCTGGGAAAGATTGAAGGCGGGAGGAGAAGGGGATGGCAGAGGATGAGATGGTTGGATGGCATCACCGACTCGATGGACATGAATTTGAGCAAGCTCCGGGAGATAGTGAAGGACAGGGAAGCCTGGCAAGCCATCGTCCATGGAGTTGCCAAGAGTTGGACACAACTGAGCGACTGAACAACAAGAACAAGCTATGAACTCACTTGCAGATGCAAACTTCGTAAATACCGCTTACATAGTTCATCCTGAAATTATGCTACACTTTGAAACGGGGCCACTTTCTTCAAAACCAGGCATCTATATTTGAAACAATTTCACACTTTTGAAAGGTTATGGAGAGTTGGCTGGCTCCCTGGAGAAATCATTGCCTCCGAGCTCTGAAGCTGGATAAATAACTGTATCCCAAGGAATGTAGAATTCTCCAGGGGAAGGTGAAATCTGGTGAAACCCAAGGGAGGCAAAGTCCTTAACTATCTTGAGGTGGATAAAAGAGGTTGAAGGGGATGCCTTTGGCTGAAGAGAACAGCTCATGCATCTGAAACTTCTATTTCCAACTTCTTTTATCACAAGGATCCATCAGAATTTAGGAGGAACAATAGGGGACTTTACAGAGTAAAACAAGAAAAAGGCCTCGTGTAATTTTTTTTTTTTAATTGAGGTTTGTGCTAGTGCTAAGCTGCTTTGGTCATGTCTGACTCTTTGTGATCCCGTGGACTGTAGCCCACCAGGCTCCTCTGTCCATGGGATTCTCCATGCAAGAGTACTGGAGTGGGCTGCCATGCCCTCCTCCAGGGCGGGATCTTCCCTACCCAGGGATTGAACCCAAGTCTCCTGTACCTAACTTAAAAAAAAAAAAAGAAAGATAAATCCTATGGCTGATTCACACTGATGTATGGCCGAAACGCACACAATACTGCAAAGCAACTATCCTCCAATTAAAAGTAAATAAACTTTAAAAAATAAGATTAAAAAAAGAAAGAAAATGGAAGCTTTCCTTGCTATCCACGGCCATCTAGATTTACCCGTGGGCTGCCAGGAAGATGGACCAAGAGGTGGCCTTTTGAAAGCAGGCTAGAAGGATGTGTATTTCATTCAGAAGGACTGTGTCACCCGCAGGAATGAGGCTGAGCCTCAAAAATCCAGAGTCAACAGTTCAAATCAAGTGTACACAATGGGAGACACAGCAGAACACTTTCAAAAGAGGGACATGATTTTACAATATCATAATTAGTCATAATTATGACTTGTACAAAGTCATAATTAGGAAATGACCCAGATTGCCTGTGCCTAAGATAATCAATTCCTTTTTTTTAAGTCTTTATTGAATTCATTACAAAATTGCTTCTGTTTTATGCTTTTTTTTTTTTTTCCTGCAGGGCATGTGGGATCTTCCCTGCCTCAACCAGGGACTGAACCCACAGCCCCTACAGTGGAAGTGCAGAATCTGAACCACTGGATTGCCAGGGAAGTAAGGTAAAAATAATGAATACCTAAATGAAGAAGCGGGCTTCTCTGGTGGCTCAGCTGCCTGCAATGCGCGAGACCTGGGTTTGATCCCTGGGTCGGGAAGATCCCCTGGAGGAGGGCATGGCGACCCACTCCAGTATTCTTGCCTAGAGAACCCCATGGACAGAGGAGCCTGGCGGGCTACAGTTCACGGGGTCACAAAGAGTCGGACACAACTGAGCAGCTAACACTTTCACTTACCACAAATGAAGACACAAACCCACAGACCCAGAAACAGCACTGCAGAGGACCGAACAAGTGTGCTAAATTCTCATAACAGGCGAAAAGGAAATACAAACCAAACCTGAAAAGATAAGTGCTGTGAAAAACAGGGCCTGCAGTTCAGAGTCTGCACATAGAACAAGCACAGAAATAATAGGAGGCGTTCCCGTACTCTGTAAAGAAGTTAAATGCGTGCTATGCATGTCATTCTTCACCTTCCACATTTATAACTGTGTTTGCAGAGACACGAATATGCCAGCATGAAAAGTTCTACAAAACCACTTTACAAGAATGGTGGAGACCTTGACGCTGAGTCCAGACTACCTGGGTGGGATCTACCCCTCCACGTCCTACCTCTGAGACCTGGGGTAAATTCCTTCTCTTTTAGGTGCCTCAGTTTCCTCTCCTGTAAAATGAGCAGAAACTATCCCTGGCCCTAAAGGATGAGTATCCAGATTGACACCCTACAGCGTGTAAGAACGTGGAGGTGTGTTACCACGTGACCAGTGTTACAGCACTGGTAACTGGTGCTAACGTACTCTTTTTATACTGCATACGTACAACACCACCTTTTATAAAAGTCACTAAACAACCGCCCTGTGGATGAACATGTGGAACCTTTCTTTGGACACCATACCTTTGCTCATTTGTTCACATATCTGCCAGCGCTTACTCTGCATACCTGGTGTCAAGTCTATTAACCGTGAGGAAATGTGAAATATGAAAATATTGACATTCACAGCAGGTTCGATGATTACATGTCGGACAACGATGACGATAGTCACATAAAAAATGGTCATGTCTCAGGCTCTCATCAGGGATTACCTCATTCAATCAGCAGTGTACTCCACATGGGAGCACTACGAAGGGGAAACTCTTTAGAAAACACTATGTTTTAATTTTGTGTTTATAATTAAAAAGAAATTCCCTTCTATTATAACAATTTAAAAATATTTGTATTTTATAGAGCTTCATTGTACATATTTGGGCTTCTAAACTTACTTTCTAGATTCAAGTTTCTATTATGATATATGCTCTGGGACTTCTCTCATAGTTTCCACAGCACCAAAGACAGTGACTTGTATCCCAAAAGGCAAAATAATCAAAATTAAATTCATCACCATAGAGGGTGGGTGTTAGCTCATGGAGACCTTTTTTAAGTTAAGGTTATTATTTCCTATGGCCAAAGAAAAGCTCTATGTAAACCCCTTTCCCCCCCCAAAGAAGCCTGTTCAAGGAATAACAGTTACCCCTGAGCAGGTGCAGAAAGATTCTAAGGTCTAGAGGAATCTATCCAGTTTTCTATGTCTTTGCAGTGATCCTGAAGGTGAACTGATGTTGGTTTTCCAATGGGACTGGGTGGATGGGGGCCAAGGTACTAAAGGAGGTGTTTTTTTTTTTTTTTTTTTTTTGGTCTTTTCTCCTTGAGGAGAACAAACTAGTTTTGCTGAAGCTGCTGCAAGACAGCAAACAGTTACAGAGATGGAGAAGCCTGGTCTCCATTTCAGCAACTTGGTCCCTGACATAATCTTACGCCCTCCCTGCCAAAGTCTGTGGGTAGACACAGCACCTTCATTCTTTCTGCACTGGCCTTTCATCCAACAGGAAATGTTCAACAAGTCCTATTGGGTCCCAGTAGGTGTCGGGCATCCTTCTGGGTCCCTGGTTACAACAAGACAGACAAGATACCAGGCTTCCTGAGTCCTTGAAGATTCAGAGGGACAGAACGGAAAGCAGGCAGCAACAGACAACTCGTGCGGACCTGCGTGGTCAGTCGTGGCCGACTCTGCGACACTCTGGACTGCAGCCCGCCAGGCTCCTCCGTCCACGGGAATTCTCCAGGCAAGAAGACTCGAGCGGGTTGCCATGCCCTCCTCCAGGGGAATCTTCCTGACCCGGGGATCGAACTTGCATCTCCTGCCTTGGCAGGCAGATTCTTGACTGCTGTGCCAAGGACAACTTCCATCCTGTTAGGAAGACTGTGATAAGCAGTAGAAGAAGACACTAAAGCAGGATGAGAGATACAAGTATGAGGCTGGGGATAAAACGAGTACACTCCCTCTTGCCCACCTTGATTTTTCTTTCACCAGAACTTTTCCTCTCCTCCTCCGCACAAACGTGTCTGCAAAAATGTGTTTTTGTCATTATTTGTATGTTTCTTCTCATGACTAACGTGATGAGCTGCGCCTAGCATCCTTCACTCCTAATTCCAGCCTCCCAACACCTGCGATACCTCCACTCCCAATATTTTCAAGCTGCACACACCTTGGGTTATTTCTCGCTTTGGTTATGCAGCTTCAAACAGCGTACCTGAATTCTCTTTTTCATAAAGGACAAGACCCCTTGATGGATTTCTTTAGGAGCACTTTTACTTGTCAAAGTTTTCATTCAGTAAACATCTATGAGGAACCCACAGCCCCATCTCAGTGGAAAGCATCACAAAACAGGCCTGCATAATCCCTGATTCTTTCGGTCAGAGACTCAGGGAATGGGAGATCAGTGTGAAAACAAGTAATATGCCTAGTCAGCTGGGGAGTTGCCTGGTGGCTCAGTGGTTAAGACTCTGAGCTCCCAATGCAGGGGTCCCAGGTTCAATCCCCAAGTAAGGGCATGAGATCCTGCTTGCTTGCAGCTAAGATCCAGGGCGACCAAAATAAATAAATACACTCTAAAAAAGGTATTTGTTAACAATGAATAGGTAGTCATCTGTGAACAACAGAAAGTAAGCAGTGGCATCCCAATTCTTAATCTAGACTAACAGAGAGACCGGAAGCTTGATGCTGAAGCTGAAGCTCCAATACTTTGGCCACCTGTTGCAGAGAACCATCTCATTGGAAAAGACCCTGATGCTGGGAAAGATTGAAGGCAGGAGGAGAAGGGGACACCAGAGGATGAGATGGCTGGATGGCATCACCGACTCCATGGACACGAGTCTGGGTAAACTCCAGGAGATGGTGAAGGACAGGGAAGCCTGGCGGGCTGCAGTCCATGGGGTAACAAAGACTTGGACACGAATGAGCTAGTGAACGGCAACAACTGTGGTACAAGGTATGAATATTTTGTGTTTTCACTTAATCCCTCCATGAGGACCTGGGCAGAATGCTGTTTTCCTGAGAGGTGAGTCCCTGAAACATGTATTGGGGTTTATTTGACTTCAAGAAGCACCCGTCAATGACTGACTTGAAGTCCTCCTTGGGAGTTTCTTATGTTTCTCAAATTTTTAAGAAAAAAAAAAAAAAACAACAACTCAGAAATGCAGGAACAAGGACCACCACTCTGGAGACCTCATGGAACAAGACAGGGCACTTTTTCGAGTGATCACAAACACAGTGCAGCCCCCCAAGGCCCCAGGTTCTGAATCCCAGCTCCTCACTCGATGAATGCGATGATGGTCAAGTCTGAGCTAGCTCTGCCCTCGGGGCACTCCACTGCAGCCACCGGGGCCAGTGTTGGGATGGCTCCTGAGCAAACGAAGATGCCACAGGCCCTACAAGTAGATTACAGCCAAGGCATGCCCGGCTTTTATTGCCTGAGTGCACCTAGGATGAAAAATGAGGCGTCAACCTTCCCAGGGGGCGCTAGTGGTAAAGAACCCTGCTGCCAATTTAGGAGAAACCCAGAGTTCCCCTACTGGGTCGTGAAGATCCCCTGGGGGAGGAAATGGCCACTCATTTCAGTTCTGTTGCCTGGAAACTCCCATGGACGGAGGAGCCTGGCAGGCTACAGTCCACGTGGTCGCAGAGTTGGACACAATTGAGCCACGAGGGCAGGTACAAGTCTTCCTCCTTCTCCACAACCTGGGATGGAGGAAAAGCAAAGAAGTTCAGGGCCACTGACTCTGAAGTGTGACTTAGTAATTTTTAAGTCCATGAAGAGTTATTATGGAGAGAATTTGGGCCACCCACCCCCTCCTAGTCTCCACAGAGCAAGAATAAATGGATTTAAATGCCAACAGGAAAGGTTAGGTTAGAGTTTTAAAAGAATGTCTCCAAGGTAAAAGTTATTAAGCATTAACCTAGGATTCTTAGTCATAAAAGGTAGTGAAAAAAATCTAATGTTTCATCTTAAAAATCACTGAAGTCACGGTTTCTTTTATATATAATGAATGGTTATAAGAAGGCTTTGGGATATTGAAAAAAGGCCTACCAGAAGAAACAAACGATTTTTACAGTCATATTTGAGAGCATGGAAATTAGGCAATCTCACAGTGTCCAGAGAGTGATGAATAATTGATAAGATCAGTCTTAAGTCAGTGACTTAAAAATAGAGACTAAACAATAATGAAGTTCACTAGAGTGGATCACTTTATATTTTGGATTCTGTGTCTTGGGACTGCCCCGAGATAAGAAAGTCTCTTTAGTGAAGTGTCTTGGGTCAGTTAAAACCACCTGGGGGAATTTCAAGTCAGACATGCCATATTCAGATACCTTGTTTTTATCAGAAGACTCTCAAAGTTGTCTCAGTTCAGCCCAGTCGTGCAGTCGTGTCCGACTCCTTGCAACCCAATGGACTGAAGCACGCCAGGCCTCCCTGTCCATCGCCAACTCCAAGAGTTTACTCAAACCCATGTCCATTGAGTCAGTGATGCCATCCAACCATCTCATCCTCTGTCATCCCAGTCTCCTCATGCCCCCAATCCCTCCAAGCATCAGGGTCTTTTCAAATGAGTCAGCTCTTCGCATCAGGTGGCCAAAGTATTGGACCCTCATCTTTAACATCAGTCCTTCCAAAGAACACCCAGGACTGATCTCCTTTAGGATGGACTGGTTGGACCTCCTTGCAGTCCAAGGGACTCTCAAGAGTCTTCCCCAACACCACAGTTCAAAAGCATCAATTCTTCGGCACTCAGCTTTCTTCACAGTCCAACTCTCACATCCATACATGACTACTGGAAAAACCATAGCTTTGACTAGACGGACCTTTGTTGGCAAAGTAATGTCTCTGCTTTTTAATCTGCTGTCTAGGTTGGTCATAACTTTTCTTCCAAGGAGTAAGTGTTTTAATTTCATGACTGCAGTCACCATCCGCAGTGATTTTGGAGCCCAGAAAAATAAAGTCAGCCACTGTTTCCACTGTTTCCCCATCTATTTGCCATGAAGTGATGGGACCGGATGCCATGATCTTAGTTACAATCTTAGATAACACAATGGAAACGTCCAGCGCTGGCTGCCTGGGTCACTCCCTGCAGGGCCAGAGCAATGACCGATCTCTGTCCTCAATCTACAGACACCCAGGAGCTGCTCTGAACATTCCCCGCAAGCCTGGAAAGACCTACATCTGCCCTGGGAGGCAGAAGCACAGGGGAATTTGAGCACTTTCTGGATGAAGTAAAGAAACGTGTGCATGTTCAGTCACGTCCAACTCTTTGCGACCCCATGATCACAAAGCCAGACTTTCATCCTTCGTCATCTCTCAGAGTTTGCTCAAATTCAAGTCCATTGAGTCGGGGATGCACAGTCAACTTCTAGGGAAGTTGTATCTCGGCAACCCAGATAAAAAGGGATTGATTTCCCTGGCTTGGTTCACAGAATCAGAGCATGATACAATTAATAGTGCCACCAGAAATTTGCATATTACCCTCTCACCCACAGACACCTGGAACCCGACCACAGCAAACGGAGCTGCTGCTCGACGGAGGAAGGCGGTGGGGTGTGTGTGTGTGTTGGGGGTGGAGCTGTGAAATGAAAATACAGAGGCTGGAATCAAAACTCAGAAAATTCAGGGCACTTCCCTGGTGGTCCAGAGGCTAGACTCTGAGTCCCCAGTGCAAGTGTGAACCGAGTCCAGATCTTGGACCAGGGTCCGAGTTTGAACCCTGGTCAGGGAACTACATTGCACACACAGCAGCTAAGAGTTCACACGCCACAGAGAAGATCACAGATCCTGCAGGCTGCAACCAAGACCTGCTGAGTTAAAGAAAGAATTTTTTTTTAATTCATGCACTTTCCTGGTGATGCAGTGGTTAAGAATCTACCAGTCATTGCAGGGGGCATGGGTTCAATCCTTGATCTGGGAGTGTCCCACGTGCCATGGGGCCACTAAGCCCAGGCTCCACAAGTGCTGAAGGCTGAGTGTCCTAGAGCCCAAGCTCCGCAACACGAGACGCCATCAAAATGAGCAGCTCACTCACCGCAACGAGAGAATAGCCGCAACCAGAGAATCAGGGCTCTTACTCCCCGCAGCAAGAGAAAGCCCATGTGTAGCAAGGAAGGCCCAGTGCACCCAAAAATATCCAACCAAGTTCATACATAAAAATTTCAAAGCCACTACATTAATACATTAAAAAAAAAAAACAACTCACAAATTTCAGGTCCAAAGAGGAATAATTCTGCTCTCACCGGTTTAACGGGCAACAACATGGGCACTCAGATGCATCTTCCAACTGAGTGTTGGAAGATGCTGATGGCACCACATATACTTGATGCCCATGGTCACTGGGTCAGAGAATACAGAGGCTCCTGCCCCCACGTTGCTGACAGTGTCTTAGTCAAGATGCCCCCAGGAGCAGGAGGCAAGACTAGGATGGGCATCATTTCCTGGGAGAAGAAGGTGGAGAGGTGAGACAATGAAAAGGAAAAAAAAAACAAGGAAGAAGGGGTTAACAGTGGGTACGGAGAAATGGGCTCAGTCCCCCCAAGACTGTATACAACATGCCCTAAAGTTACCCAAAGTCACCCAACTGAGGGTTCTTCACCACAGCTCCAGTCCTGATGGGTTGACCTTCCCTAGCAAACGAGTGCCAGGGCTTCCGGTCTGCTCCTTCCTGGGGTTCAGATGGTGCCCACTGGGGTGACCTCTGGGGGTGGTGTGTATATGGGGTGGATCACACCAGCATCTGGTACTTTTAAGAGTATAGCTAGACCTCACATCCTGATCAGAGGAGGCCAACCTTGCCAAGGAATCCTAAGACTTGGTCCAGTGCTTCCTTAGTGGTCCAGGGGTTAAGAATCCACCTGCCAACACATAGGACACAGGTCTGATCCCTGGTCTGGAAAGATTCTACATGCCTCGGGTCAATTACACCCATGAGTGACAGCCACTGAGCCTGTGTGCCCCAGAGCCTGTGCTCCTCATCAAGAGAAGGCATCAGAGTGAGAAGCCCTCAGACTGCAGCTAGAGAATGCCTGCATGCAGCAAAGAAGACTCAGCACAGCCAAAAATAAGTTAATCCGTAATATTGATTTTTTTTGTTTTTAAAAGACTTGGTCCAAAATTGCTAGAGGAGTCTCCTTCCATAATTGAGCATTCGCCTTCCCAACCTGGACATTCTCATACCCATGGCTCCTGCATCTTGCTATGGAGTGTCAGAGAAGACTCTTCACCCCAGAGTTAACCACTGGACTTAAACTGGCTTGAAATGCTTCCGTTACCTCTTTCAATGGGTACCATTCTTTCTAGGCCCTAAGAGTTACTTCTTTCCTCTGCGAGTCCACATTGTACAGCTAGCTGGGAGCAGACACTCATGTTGGCCACCAACTAATCCACGTACGTCCTCTGGGCTGAATTCACCCCCTTCAGATTGTAATGCTTAGCTTATGCTCAAGTCTGTCCAAACTCCGTGATACTTGTAAGGGAAGGAATGTGTGGGTCTGAAGCTCTTTTCTTGAGGGCTATCTAAATTCACAGCACATCTATTGGGTTGGCCGAAAGTCTCATCTGGGTTTTCTAGTAATATCTGATGGAAAAACTCAAACGAACTTTCGGCCAACTCAAGGTATACACAAATGGAAGAAATGGGACACCCACCCAAGAGCAGTATTAAAAATTCCTGAGCCCTTTGTCAATTTTTAAAGTATCCTATGATACTTGATCTCTCCCTGAGCAGTTTCTCCTAGGAAAATGGCAACAAAGAGCAATTATTTAATATCTGTAGAGTTCAAGTCGCTACACAAGTGACAACTTCCCCTCCTGTCATTGTTCAGCCGCTCAGTCCTGTCCAATTCTTTGTGACCCCATGGACTGCAGCACATCAGGCGTCCCTGTCCTTCACCATCTCCTGAAGTTTGCTCAAACTCATGTCCATTCAGTTAGTGACATTATCCAACCATCTCATCCTCTGTTGCCCCCTTCTCCTGCCCTCAATCTGTCCCAGCATCAGGGTCTTTTCCAACCATGAGGCGGCCAAAGTCTTGAAGCTTCAGCTTCAGCACCAGTCCTTCCAATGAATATTCAGGGTTGATTTCCTTTAGGATTGACTTGTTTCATCTCCTTTTAGTCCAAGGGACTCTCAGGAGCCTTCCCACCTCTAGAGACAAAAATATACCTCTCTGCGATGCCAAAGTGACACCTCTTGGCTTTGGAATAAACCTATTAACATAAATGATGATCAGGCTCCACCAAACGTTTCACACCATATGCATAAGCCAGCCAAGCACAACCCTTCCCAGCCCCAAACACAACCCTTCCCAGCCCCAAACACAACCCTTCCCAGCCCCAAATACAACCCTTCCCAGCCCCAAACACAACCCTTCCCAGCCCCAAGCACAACCCTTCCCAGCCCCAAGCACAACCCTTCCCAGCCCCAAGAACAACCCTTCCCAGCTCCAAGCACAACCCTTCCCAGCCCCAAGCACAACACTTCCCAGCCCCAAACACGTGCTGATAAAGGTCATGGAGCGGAAAGTTACCTCTTGCACACAGCTCTGCCCCTATGAAAAGAGCATCTTGCTTTTCCTGACATAGGTGCCATGCTGATCACGGCCTGTGCTCATCAGACTCCTGGAATCAGTGGCTACTGAGAAAAGACTTTGTGGGGAGAAGTTCTGATATTTATGATAAGGAGATGGATATTTTCACCTTGTAGTAAAAGCTATGACAAATCTATACAGCATATTAAAAAGCAGACACATTGCTTTGCCAACAAAGGTCCATATAGTCCAAACTATAGTTTTTCCAGTAGTCATGTACAGTTGTGAGAGTTGTACCATGAAGAAGTCTAAACACTGGAGAACTGATGCTTTTGAATTGTGGGGCTGGAGAAGACTCTTGAGAGTCCCTTGGACTGCAAGGAGATCAAACCAGTCAATCCTAAAGGAAATCAGTCCTGAATATTCATTGGAAGGACTGACACTGAAGGTGAAGCTCCAATACTTTGGCCACTGATTCGAACAGCTTACTCACTAGAAAGGACCCTGATGCTGGGAAAGATCGAAGGCAACAGGAGAAGGGGATGACAGAGGACGAGATGGTTGGATGGCATCACCGACTCATCGGACATGAGTTTCAGCAAATTCCGGGAACCAGTGAAGGACATGGAAGCCTGGTGTGCTGCAGACCATGGGGTCACAAAGAGTTGGACACGATTTAGTGACAACAGTTTTCAAAGGATAAGAAATTCATTCTGGTTACTTGAGTGTGTCCTCTGTGGGCTCAGTTTCAAGACGGATTTTCAGGAGTCTTTGAGAGACAGACCAAGCTAAATGTATGTGACAAATTCCCGCTGGCATCTCTGCTCTTTATTTTCACTTAGATTTTTGGATGAGGCCTATCTGGGGCCCTCTCATTACAGGACTTTCCCAAGTTCCAGAGATTGGAAATGCACATTGCGCACAGTGAAATTCCACGGTGGTGATTTCAAAGCTTGCAGGTTCATCAATATTTATGGAGTTGGATTACAGTCATTTACAGGTGATGCCATCACCATTTGGAGCTATCTTCTCTGAGTTAATTTTAAAGTTTAAATGCATTCGGTAGTCATGATGCTTTAGTATTTAATCGTCTGTTACCTGGCTCTAGAGGCCAGACTTACAGTCGCATTGAAAAACGCATACGGAAATTATCAGGTGTCATTCTATTTCATCTCCTACTCAGAGTTTAAGTGGTAAGTTAATTGAAAGTGTGTGCAGTTAACATATTTCATAATTGGGATATGTAAGCTAAAATATACTTTTGAAATGCATTTTCCTGAAGTGCTTCTGAACATATAATTTGGAGACTTTCAAAAACCTTGACATTTACATCCAAGTGTTCACCCTGGTGTGTGACCTTGGCAGAAATAGACTGCTATAGATTTAAACCATTTGAGCATTGTGCGAAAACTAGACTTAGTAGCTTGCTGCTAAGTCACTTCAGTCGTGTCCGACTCTGTGTGACCCCACAGACAGCAGCCCACCAGGCTCCCCTGTCCCTGGGATTCTCCAGGCAAGAACACTGGAGTGGGTTGCCATTTCCTTCTGCAATGCATGAGAGTGAAAAGTGAAAGGGAAGTTGCTCAGTGGTGTCCGACCCTCAGCGACCCCATGGACTGCAGCCTTCCAGGCTCCTCCGAGTGGGGTGCCATAGCCTTCTCCAAGACTTAGTAGCTTACCACACGCTTTTTTTTTTTTTTTAAGAAAATGAAAACCAAATAAATGAAGAAGAGTATTTTCCAAGTTAATTAGATATGTGTGAGACGATAAGAGAAATATTTGCTTCTGGAGGCTGGGCACAAGGTCTAGTACATAATGGGCAGTGGGCACATAATGGGCAGTCAATACACATTCGGTCGATAGATAAATGAGGCTCAAATGCAGTCTTTAGGCAATGAATTTGCCGATCACAGTCAATTACATGAAACAATTAAACCAGCCGTTCCAATCAGGACTTGCATTAATAATATCCCAGACTTGGAATTCCCCAGAGGTCCAGTGGTTAAGACTCCAAATCTCAGGGGGCCGCGTTGGATCCCCAGCCAAGGAACTAGATCCCACAAGACACAACTAAAGATCTGCATGCTACAGCAAAAAAAAAAAAAAAAAATGAGGATTCTGCAGTCACGACTAAGATCCTGCACAGCCAAATAAATTAAAAATTCACTATCAGGCCCTTTACAAAAAAATGTTTGCTGGTGTCTGGTCAATAACCATTGACTGCTTAAAGATTAGGTTAACTGTTGAAAAAAAAACAACTATAAAGTGATCTCATTTTACTCTTTATTATTTTGTAATACAAATATTTGAAGATGCTCAATAATAAATGATGTGGGTAAAAGGAAATCCCAAACCACTAAGCAGTGACTGAGAAGGCAAAAGCCAAGACTTTCAAATGAGAGAAGACTTAGAAGTTAAAACTTTTTAAGCGAAAGAATCTTCCCAGGTGGCGCTAATGGTATAGAACCCGCCTGCCAATGCAGGAGACAGAAAGAGACCTGGGTTCCATCCCTGGGTCGGGAAGGTCCCCTGGAGAAGGGGGTGGCAACCCACCCCGGTATTCTGGCCAGGAAAATCCCAAGGACAGAGGAGCCTGGCGGGTGGCAAAGATCTGGACACAACTGAAGATACTAGGAATCCACAATTAGAAGCACAAAACTTGGCCCTCAGCTCCCGGCACACCCACAAAAAAATGAGGAAAAGAGGAAACTTTGTTTCTGTGTCTCTTTGCCTCTCTTTCTAGTTCAGGTCAGTTCAGGCACTCAGTCCTGTCCGACTCTTTGCGACCCCATGCATCGCAGCACGCCAGGCCTCCCCGTCCATCACCAACTCTCGGAGTTCACTCAAACTCACGTCCATCAAGTCGGTGATGCCATCCAGCCATCTCATTCTCTGTCGTCCCCTTCTCCTCCTGCCCCCAACCCCTCCCAGCATCAGAGTCTTTTCCAATGAGTCAACTCTTCGTGCCTCTCTAAGTCTCCCTCAATTTTGAGAGTAATTTCTCCTGTGGATTTTTATCAACACTTGTTAATCTAGAGAGTTAGAAAAACAGCTGTGCCTACCAGGAAGCCTGATGATATAGGTCTTTAGTAGGAAACGGCTTCCCAGGTAGCATTAGTGGTAAAGAATCTGCCCACCATGAATGAGTTCCAGGTTCGATCCCTGGGTCGGGAAGATCCCCTGGAGAAGGGAATGGCAACCCACTACAGTATTCTTGCCCGGAGAATCCCATGGACAGAGGAGCCTGGCGGGCTACAGTCCATGAGGTTGCAAAGAGTCAGACAAGACTGAAGCAACTTAGCTCACACAGTAGAAAAGTGTGCACAGGCGGGCTATAGTCCATAGGGTCACAAAGAGTCGGACACATCTTAGTGACTAAGCATGCACACGGGAACACATGAGCAGTCCCAAACCTCAGGGCCATGGTCAAGGTAGAGCACAGAGACATCACTCAGTCCTGTCTGACTCTTTTCCACCCCATAGACTGGAGCCCACCAGGCTCCCCCATCCACAGGATTCTCCAGGCAAGAATACAGGAGTGGGCTGCCATTTCCTTCTCCAGGGGATCTTCCCGACCCAGGGATCGAACCCACATCTCCCGTATTGCGGGCAGACACTTTAACCTCTGAACCATCGGGGAAGCCCCCAAGGTAGAGGCAGTGGTGCTAATTAAACTAAATTAAATTAAATTAAATTAGACTTCCTCAGGTTTCAAGCTCTTAGGACACTAGCCTAAGATGTTTTCTCTCTTCTCTGTTTTTCCTTAGGAAGTATTTGGAGGAAATTACCACATGGGATGCTTTCACCCACAAGCCTTAAAATAACTCTAGACAACTTTCGTACTACAATCTATGAGAACAGGTTCCACCCATGGCAGGACCTCCAGGACACAGATTTATGAAACAAAATTATCTTATAAAGAAAGGCCTTGAAAGTGAGGAGTAAATAACGGCGAGGATCCATTTCAACTGAGACCAGAGGTTTTCTGAACTTACAAAACAGAAACAGACTCATTTATGGTGACCAAGGTGAAGAATGGAGAGAGGAGATAAACTGGGGTTTCTGGATGTACACGTACACACTGCTCTATTTACAATGGATAATCAACAAGAATCCACTGTACAACACAGGGAACTGTGCTCAACACTCTGTAACAACCTAAATGGGAAAAGAATCAACTGTAGACAAAACAAAAAGAGGGGATATATGTACATGCTTGACTGATTCACTTTGCTGTACAGCAGAAATTAACACAACACTGTAAAATAAATACGGAAAATGTGATGGTGTTAGTTGCTCAGCCACATCCGGCTCTTTGAGACCCCATGGACTGTATGGTCCTCTGTCCTTGGGATTCTCCAAGCAAGAATACTGGAGTGGGTTGCCATGCCCTCCTCCAAGGGGTCTTCCCAACCCATGGATCGAAGCTGGGTCTCCTGAATTGACAGGTGGTTTCTTTACAGTCTGAGCCACTAAGGAAACTCCAAATCAACTATACTCCAGTTAAAAAAAAAAAAAAAAAAGAGCGACTGACTGCCTTACTCATCCTTCCAAAATTTCCAAGTTTCCGATTTCCAAGTTTCTAAGTTAGTGACACTGCTCTGTGGGTGCTGCTGAGCCGTTCTGTAAATTGAGTTTGTGAACTTGACCTTGAGTTCGTCCAACGCATCAGGTTCTGATGAATGAACAATAGTATTAAGGGCTTTGCATCAGCCCTGGGCTCATCTAAAATGATTAAAACTTAAAATTGCACATGGCCTTTGTGACTCCCCCTCTAAACGGGATGTAGTTAAAGTGAAATATTTCTCAAGCATGGATTTGACAAAACAAAGAGCTTCTGTTCTAACAGTGACGTAGAGAACAGTACAGACTCGCAGAGCAAGTAAACCATTAGGGAAATGCAAAGCAGCTCCTAGCGCATCACAAGTTTAAGCTAGATACTTGGAGATGCCTTGCAAAAGATTATTTCTGAATCCAAGGTATGCTTTTTTAAAGGTCACCCCAGGAAAGAAATCTTTGTGTGAGCTACACTGATTTATACGTATTCATAAATGACTGTGTTTTCAAAGTTCAGTAATCATGATGTTTGAAACCAGCCAGATCTCTCCTAAGACCAATAGGAGCAAGACATTTCATTTTGGTAACACTCTCCAGCAGAAATATGGTTTTAATAATGCAACCTTCAGTGTTCACTCTGATCCTCAGCACTGCGGTGTTTCTACCGTAAAAACTGCATGGGAGCCGTGTTGCCTGGAGCGAGCTGACAGACAGAGTTGACTGTGCCCTTACAACTCACTTCTGGGTCCACAAAGAACCATGCCTGACAGCATCATGAGGGTCCCCCTTCTTCTCCTGAACCTGCAGTACATGCCTGAACACGAAAATCTCTTCAACCTCTCACAGAAGCATGACCTCAATGCTAACTTGCTTTTGTGGGCTCTATTGACAAAGCAACTGCTGAATCCTGTTCTGCATGTCTCCATACTCTCAGAGACTGAGAACTGACACCCCATTTAACTCTTCTCTACCTGACTGCCCTGGTGGCTCAGACGGTAAAGGGTCTGCCTACAATGCGGGAGACCCAGGTTTGATCCCTGGGTTGGGAAGATCTCCTGGCAAAGGAAATGGCAACCCACTCCAGTATTCTTACCTAGAAAATCCCATGGACGGAGAAGCCTGGTAGGCTACAATCCATGGGGTCGCAAAGAGTCGAATACGCCTGAGCGACTTCACTCACTCCACTTCAGAAGGTGCTTGTGCTATATTCACATGTGCAAAGAACAGGTCTTCTTTATTTGTTGAAGACGCAATCGAATCTTTCTTGCCTCTTGAAGATGGGGGAGATGATCACAAAACTTCAACCCAAGAACTTGGAGCATGGCTGTATCCTCTGTTTCATCTCTTGAATGTCTTCATCTCCCAGGTCCCATCTTTCCTATTTCCACCACCCAATGTTTCTCTTCAAATGATGTCCATGTGGGTAGGCAAGCTATCATGACCTCATGGAGCTGGGAGAGGGAGCCATGGGTCCTTCCATATGGATGACTGAAATTCTCACTCTTCTCTGCGGCAGAAGGACCTGTGTGGTCTGTCTGCTGGACTCACTGGCATCTGTCCACTCTGTTCTTCTGGGAGGATGTGCCCGGAAGCCCACAGCCTCAGCCACGTGTCCCAGGTCTCCAAGTATGAACGTGGCCAACTCTCCTCCTCTCTCAGCCCTCGCTGACCCCTTAGCCTTCTCAGCTCCTCCGTATTTCCTCATTAAAGACTACGTAAAACTTTCGATCCCGTACTTGTGACTCAAACACTCAGGTGAGCCACAAGCACTGCCCTCAGTTCATCAAAACACGGCTTCAGAAAACTCATCAAAACACTTCCCCAAAGCTCCTAAATCATGTGAGAACAAGAGCCACTGCACAAATCACCTTTCTCTGAGAGCCTGCTCATGTTCCAAGCAAAGACTAGAGAGATAGCTCCGAAATTCCAAGACATTTCCCAAGCATTTCAATGTTTGTCGCTGTTTTTGTTCGGTCGCTAAGTTTTTGTGAGCCCAAGGACTGCAGCACGCCAGGCTTCTCTATGCTTCACCATCTCTTTCAGTTCAGTTCAGTTGCTCAGTCGTGTCCGACTCTGCGACCCCATGAATCACAGCACGCCAGGCCTCCCTGTCCATCACCAACTCCCGAAGTTTACTCAGACTCACATCCATCGAGTCAGTGATGCCATCCAGCCATCTCATCCTCTGTCGTCCCCTTCTCCTCCTGCCCCCAATCCCTCCCAGCATCAAAGTCTTTTCCAATGAGTCAACTCTTCTCATGAGGTGGCCAAAGTACTGGAGTTTCAGCTTTAGCATCATTCCCACCAAAGAAATCCCAGAGCTGATCCTCTTCAGAACGGACTGGTTGGATCTCCTTGCAGTCCAAGGGACTCTCAAGAGTCTTCTCCAACACCACAGTTCAAAGGCATCAATTCTTTGGTGCTCAGCCTTCTTCACAGTCCAACTCTCACATCCAGGCATGACTACTGGAAAAACCATAGCCTTGACTAGACGGACCTTAGTTGGCAAAGTAATGTCTCTGCTTTTGAATATGCTATCTAGGTTGGTCATAACTTTTCTTCCAAGGAGTAAGCGTCTTTTAATTTCATGGCTGCAGTCACCATCTGCAGTGATTTTGGAGCCCCCCCAAATAAAGTCAGCCACTGTTTCCACTGTTTCCCCATCTATTTGCCATGAAGTGATGGGACCGGATGCCATGATCTTTGTTTTCTGAATGTTAAGCTTTAAGCCAACTTTTTCACTCTCCTCTTTCACTTTCATCAAGAGGCTTTTTAGTTCCTCTTCACTTTCTGCCATAAGGATGGTGTCATCTGCATATCT